>NW_026042359.1:512500-853401 GCF_023856365.1 Brienomyrus brachyistius | reverse complement strand
CTATAAGGTCATGTTGCTGAATCTCATTGTTAAAGTTAAATGAATCTACGCATTTTTATACACACAAGACTGTGCTTAGTTCATCTTTCAGTCAAAATCACACAGTGAGGCAAATCTGAGCATCTTAATTGTGTTTGTTTGTGTGGAATGGCATCCCATGCAGGCCTGTGCTCTGTGCTTCCTGGGACAGGTCCCACCCTCTCCAGACCCCGACGAGAAGTAGTAGTCGCTGGATAAAAGAATGACAAAAGATAAAAATACAAAAGTCATTTTTGCTGTCAAACCTCTGATTACTGCATGACATTTCTGATGACTGATAAGTAGAAGATACGTTTAGTCTGTTTCTAGGTGGTAAGATGTTTCCAAAAGGAGAACCACAAAGAGCACAGTCATTTTCAAGGTTATTTCTCACTGGTCAGTGTGAAAGGCTGCATCATTACTATAATGCCGGGCTCAGCACAGTGACTGCACCTGCTCGGCACTGTAGACCACAAGCCAGGCTGCAGACCATCAGCCCTGAAAGTTAAAACAGGACTCGTATGTGTGTCATGTGTTGTTTAATAAAAATTTACAGGACAGAACATAGTGGATTCAGTTTCCTTTGCTCTTACACTCCCAGTCCAAAGTGTGGCCACAACTGCTGTCAATGCATCTGTCTCTTTTTTCACTGTGTTATTCACCTTAATATCAAAAGACTCCAAACCGGTACAGTAATGCAGAACAAATATTGTAACTAACAAGAAAGTGGGGAGGTAATGGACAGAAGTGTTGGTTTTTGGTAACTCCACTCCTCTGACCTCCACTCCATTTTAGGTTCCTTGGAAAAATATCAAACACCTAGGGGTTAAAGTCGACACCAACCTTAAGTTTGACACTCAGATATGGTCAGTTGTCAAGTCAAACTTTTTACAATTGAGGCAGTTGGCCAAAATAAAGCCAATTCTTTCTGGGCAGCACTTTGAGACAGTAATCCACTTTTTTGTCGGTACTAGTTTGGACCACTGTAATGCCCTCTATGTTGGAGTTAGAGGCTCCACTATTGTTCACCTCCAGAGGGTTCAAAATGCTGCCGCACATGGAAATATGAGCATGTCTCCCCCATTTTAGCCTCACTCCACTGGCTGCCCGTACATTTTAGGATTCATTTTAAAATTCTGTTATTTTCTTTTAAAACCCTCAATGGTCTTGCTCCACCTGACCTCTGTGAGCTGCTTCACCCTTACACCCCCACCCGCTCTCTCAGGTCAGCTGATCAGCTGCTCCTGACGGTTCCTAAGACTCAGCGTGAGCTTAGAGGGGATCGAGCTTTTGCAGTCGCAGATCCTAAAATGTGGAATGACTTGCCTTTTCACATTAGAGAGGCCTCTTCTCTGTCCGTTTTTAAATCTCTTTTTAAAACTCATCTCTTCTCCTTCACCTTTGACACGTTGTGAGATGTTAATTTTAATAGTAAATTTTGTTTTAATCTTCGCCTTTTCTTTATTAATTGATTTTTTTAAATTTTATTAATGGCCTTTTACTCACATTTAATGTTTTGGTTCTTATTAAATTTCTTTTACTTCGTTTTTAAGTGTGTGAATGTTATTATTTATTCCTTTGTGCAGCACTTTGGTCCATAAGGTTGTTTAAAGTGCTTTTCAAATGAAGCTGGATTGGAATAGATTGGAAGATGGCTCAACAAATCTCTCTCCCAGTATGTAAAATTCGACAGAGGGGCGCAAGGTGACATTCTGTCAGGGGCCCAGAATTTTTAGCTACACCTCTGTGTTACTGTGTTTTTTTGTCCTAGCCATCAATAACTCTGGAGTTGCTATATCGCCACCTGGTGGTGAAAAGATCAGACAAAAATATGTACACATGTGTCACGATCGGGGTGGTGCAGGCAGGCGATCGTGCGGGTAAGGCGTGCAAGGAGCAAGCGGACAGGCAAATACGGGGCAAAACGGGAGTTTAATCAAAGGACTTCGGACGGGAAACATCAGATGCCAACTTACATCAATGACGGACAAGGGAAACAGGTCAGACCAGGACTTAAATACACAGAGTAAGCAGACAAAGCTGGCGACGATCAGGGAAGCACACGTGGATAATCAGGGGGCGTGGCACACACGAGGAGCGGACGGGCCGGGCATGACAACATGTTACCAACAGTTTGAAATTGAAGTGCAGAGTTAGCAGGTTTAATTAATCGTCCCCACGGATGCCAGTCATGAAATTTGAGAATTGCAAGTTAAAACACAGGAAAAAATCAGGAACACTACAAGATAAAATATTTACCAAACACTCAATGTGCATCCAGGGTGACAAGGGACAACTGGAGGATGATGTGACAATCTGACAGTGACATTCACAGCACTTTATATGTTGCCAAAAAAAGAAAAGGGGATTAAAATCAAAAATCTGAAATCATGTATTAGGGTGGGGCTGCTTGGTGGTGCAGTGATTAGCACTGTTACCTCCCACCACTGGGACTCGTTTCGGTTCGAGTCTCCGCCTGGGTCACATGTGTGTGGAGTTTGCATGTTCTTTCTTGCTAAATTGGCCGTAGGAGTGCATGTGTGTGTGAATGTGCCTTGCGATGGGCTGGCCCCCCCGTCCTGGATTGTTCCCTGCCTCGTGCCCATATCCTTCCAGGATAGGCTCCGGACCCCCCCGCGACCCAGTAGGATAAGCGGTTTGGACAATGGATGGATGGATGTATGAGGGTGAGTCACAATGACAACAGCTGCTCTGTTGACTTGGTCCCAGGAGTCGTCAGCGTTGGTCTGCCGGGGCCCCCGTCCTGTCTGTGGAAGCACCCGTCTTGTTGGCTGTTCTCTCTGCCTGGGCCCCCTCTCCTGCTGCCTCATGTTTGGGTTGAAGTGGCTCCCCAGTGCTTCTGTAAAGCGCTTTGTGTATCTTAGGAAAGGGCTGTATAAATGTAACATTCATTAATTTATTCAAGGTCCCAGCCAGAAGAGTGCAGTCCCACACTGTCCCCCGCATCACTTCACTTTAGCACCTGTTACCAGTAAAAGTCAAGTCAAGTAGGTCTTTAATGTTATTTTTAACTTTACACGGTTGAGTATAGTACAGAGTTACAAAAGAAACAGCGTTTTCCTTGGATCAAGGTGCTACTTAAATTAACACAAGACTAACACATAACAGTCTAGCAACATACTGTATGGTGCATAATGAGCAAAAACTGCAAACATTGCTGGACAGTGCAAAAAGAGAGGACAACTGACACCAACGAGCACAAACAGCACAGTAAACCCAATACTGATAAGGTGCAGTTTGGTTGTGCAATGAGGTAGCAATAAAAATAAATAAAAGTAACTGTAAACATGGCTACAATAAGATAAAAAATAGTAGTTAAATAATAAAGTGTTAATGAGTGTATGTGTGTGTGGTATCAGATTAGTCCCTGAGAGTTCAGTAGTCTGACGGCATGGGGGATAAAGCTGTTTGAGTCTGGCTGTGAAGGCCTGAATGCTCCGGTACCTATTTCCAGAAGGCAGGAGGGTGAAACGATAATGTGAGGGGTGGGTGGGGTCATCCACAATGGTGGTGGCTTTGCGGATGCGGTGTGTGGCGTGAATATCCGTGATGGAGGTGAGAGATACTCCAGTGATCTTCTCAACTGTCATCACTATCTGTTGTAGGGACTTGCGATCTGAGGCGACACAGTTCCCAAAGCAGACCGTGATGCAGCTGCTCAGGGTGCTTTCAACAGTTCACTGATAGAATGTGAGGATGGGAGATGGGCTTTTCTGTGCTTCTGTAGAAAGTAGAGGTGCTGCTGTGCTTTACATACTATGGAGCTGATGTTGAAGGACCTGGTGAGATTCTCCGCCACAGTGCACACAGTGAGTACATTGCACCTGCCGGTCCATGTTACATCACAGGAATGACCTGAGCAAACTTAGGCATCTTGGGTGTGAACTGGATCATTAGCACCTAATAGCTGTGCTTTTATTATAGATGCTCTACATTTTATTTACATAAATATTTCTCCTCTTTCCATATTTAGCAGTGAGGTCTGCAATGCCACTCGTTTTGTGTCACACTGTTGGGTGTCAGCAGGAGCCAACTGACCTTCTATTTAGTTCTCTCACCTCGTCTCAGTGTCCTCCCATCATCAGCAAGGAAAGCTGAGCTATAGTCTACTTCTTATGTTCCTCTTCTCTTCAGGTAATGAGCAGCTCCCTTTTTGAAGCTTGAGACTTGGTTAGTCTGTTGTTTGACTAAAGTGTTGTTAACTTCCACAGAACTGGCCAGGGATGGTGAACTTCCTGTGCAGGGTCACAGGGGGTCTGGAGCCTATGCAGGATGATATGGGCACAAAGCAGGGAATAACCCAGGACCAGGTGCCAACCTGTTACAGGGCACACACACCACTCAGACATGGGCAATTTGGCAACTCCAATTAATCTTGGCATATTTTTAGACTGTCGGGCAAAACAGAAGAAACCCCATGACACCTGGAGAACATGCAAGATCCACAGACGTGACTTGAACCTTCCTCCCAGATGTGTCAGGCAACAGGCCTAACCACTGTGCAGCTCCTATGTACAAACAGTGAAATTAAACGATGTTGCTGATGTAGTCATGAAGACTGTAAAAATTAACAATGGCAAAAGTAATCAAGCAGATATTCAGATTCCTTCATGAATGTTTTTATGCATAAAAAGGAGAAACAAGAGGAATATCTCATCACAACCTTAATTTTGAACAGCTTTATTACAGGACATCATGGGGTTCACCTAAAACAGCTGAATAAAGGTCATTCTAACTGGTTCAAGATTTATTGTCATTAAGTGCAGGATGTACCAAAATACAATGAAATCTGTACTTGTGTTTAATCCAAGACTGATGCCTTAATTGATAATACATACAAGTATCAGGTAGCAGAAATGAAAATGTACATAAACATGATGTCACGCCCGGCTCGTACGACCCTCGTGTGTGCCACGCCCCCCTGATTATCCACGTGTGCTTCCCCGATCGTACCCAGCTGCACCCTGTTGTTTTGCTCTGTCTTGTCTATTTAGTCCATGTATTGCCTTAGTTTCTTGTCCGTCATTGATGTTTGTTAATGTCAGTACCAGCGTTCCGTCCTGCCCTGCTCTTTCCCTTGAATAAATCCCCGTTTTCCCCGTACTTTGCCTGCTTGCCTGCTCCTTGCCCGCTGCTCTGCCCGCGCGCTCACCCGCATTACCAGCGCAAATCCTGACACATGACATAAATACACACACATAAAATATATTCACTTAAAAGTGTCAGCAGTATGACATGTAGATGCTATTGGGTACGGAATAGGATGAAATAAATAATGATGTCAACTAGGGCTGCCACTGAAAATCTGTCAGCATCAATATTTTAAATCAACATATCAGTTTATGTATTAAAATAATTTAATTTTTAATTTCAAGTTATTTTTAATTATTTTAACAAAAAGATGGTTGTACACTGTGTAAAGTTTCGATGGCAAACCACACAGCACTGGTGCTATAACAAGGGAAAACATACAGGCACTATTCTGGATGATGGACCACCAGAATAGGCAAAACTCCACCGTATGTGTTGTCTATTAATGGTTATTAAAATACCATTAATACAGAGAGCTTTGTGTTATGTTTTGCCATTATAGTTCCTAAATACACTCATTATTAAAGCCATGAAATTGTCTGCTTGCTACATTACAATCTCCACTGAATAAATGTTTGAGGAAAACATGTAGGTTAAAATCTGGGCTTATTCTACATTAATTTACAGTATCAGTGTGTGTGTGTGTGTGTGTATGTATGTGTGCGTGTGTCTGTGTATGTGTATGTGTGTGTGTGTATGCATGCATTGGGCTTGTTTGGGACCAGTTATATTACCGTAATACATAAGTGAAAGGATGATGGAAACTAACGAAAAAATGAATTGAGCTAAAAGTGAAAACTATACCAAATAAACACGTCAGACTTTAATCAACAAAGTCACTCCACCGTCTTGTTACCTAGTTTAACCACAATATGTCCTCTTTTAAAAGATGTTGTAGATGCTAAGCTTGCCCTTTCTTCACAGCGACTACAGTACTTACTGCTTCCATTATTTACCGAAACAGCTGCATGTGGGGCTCTGCTAACTGAATTTAAAAAACATAAAGTTACACTGATTTTATACAGATTACTAACTTTTGGGCATCACAATAAAAAAATCTCCTAAATTTTTTAGGCAAGTTACTTATCTGCTTATTGAATGGTGGGCGAAAATAATGTCTATATAGTGTCCAAATGCCGGCACCCATTATATAAAACCCTGCAATGACGTAGAGTTTGTTGTTCTTAAAATAATCCATCCATCCATCCATTTTCCAAACCGCTTATCCTACTGGGTCGCGGGGGGTCTGGAGCCTATCCCCGAATCAATGGGCACGAGGCAGGGAACAACCCAGGATGGAGGGCCAGCCCATCGCAGGGCACACTCACACACCATTCACTCGAACCCGGGTCCCTGAGGTGTGAGGCTAACCACTGCACCACCATGGCACCCCCAATAAGAACTCTATGTGATTACTAATTACTGTTACCTAATTTCCTGTCTGGTCTTTTCCCCCCTCATTGTTAAAAGTCATTATATGTCTGGGTGCCAGTCAATGGAAGCTCACACTCAAGAAGCAGCATAAATGCTACTCATACACAGTTGGGGGGCAGGGGTCAGTCCTTGTGCCTGTAATGAGAAGGTCACCAGTTGAAACTAACCCAGCCTCAGCACGTCTGTGGGTCCTTGAGCAAGGCCCTTAACCCCCAGCTCCCTGGGCGCCCCAACAGGTAGCTGCACTTCGCGGACAACTTACTCCACAAAGAGTAAGTTGAGGGAGACATAAAAAACACAATTTCCCCACGGGGATTAATAAAGTCCATCCATCCATGGAATATTATTTAGCACTATATAACGTAGAATATAAGAATTATGATTTTATAAAAAGTATGCCAAATATCCATGATATAATCATTACAATGTAAACATTATAATGTAATCAACACAATGGAACCAACTGAGTATGTATTTGCACCTTTTGTTAGTCTGAGTTTCTGTTAGCTACTTTATGTTAGTCCTGAATCTATGAATATTCACTTTTATTAGCGTATATTTTATCACTATGTAAAAGGACAAATATATTATCAACCTTTTAGTGAGACAATGTGTAAACGGCTGAAACTACCAAGGTTTACTACTGAAGGAAAGGATTCACCTGAGTTCACCAGAAGTTCATGGCTGAATATTTTTAAAAAACCAAGTGGAGCTGCTCGCGCCACCATTATGTTCAACCGAGAGACCAAACGGTAAAAGAAATGACTGTCAAACTTATCACCCAGGGGTGAACATAAATCTATACAAATATCACCTGCATGCACATTACTTCTTTTACAATAACCAACTCCTGATCCATACTGTTAGTCGTGAAAAAAATAACTATTGTGTACATAGAGGCCCTGTGTAAAAAGATAACTGCCAAGGAAAAGATCAAAAACATTTATTTCAAGGATTCAAAGTTTTTATGGTCATGTACAGTGTACAGTGCAGTTCTTATTTGATTAACTTGAATGTCTTCACAGACAAGACGATTTAACAAATAAAGCAGCGCAAAATTACAGTAACTAACAACAAACAAACAAAGCTCACGAGTACTATTACAGTATTCATATCATTTATTTAAATTTAATTTTACCAAGTAAATTAATTGAAAAGCAGTTACCACCGCTTTACCTGCTTCTCGGGAGAAATAGCAGATATACAAACGTCATGTATGTAACTAAAAGCTGTGTCGTAATGGAGGCGGATCC
Source organism: Brienomyrus brachyistius (assembly GCF_023856365.1). Lineage (NCBI taxonomy): Eukaryota > Metazoa > Chordata > Actinopteri > Osteoglossiformes > Mormyridae > Brienomyrus > Brienomyrus brachyistius. The sequence continues at coordinate 845,584 of NW_026042359.1, read as the reverse complement.
AGTTTGTGCAGCCTGCTAAGAGATGCTGCCTGATGTGTTTTGCTCTCGCGGAGTTTTGGTACCATGTGACATGGTGACGTAATGCAGCAGACGATAAAAATCTAACCATGATGCATTGCGTCAGGACCAGAATGTGTTGCTTTAAGCTAGCGCTGTATGTGGGTGCATGAAGTGGAAAGCACCCAATAACAAACATAACATTTTTAAAAAAATGTTTTCTTCACCGGTGCAGTGAATTTAAATAAAGAGCTATGATGGTGCTGCAAATGGCTTTGCATAGTAGTTAGTAGTAGCATTAGCCGCTGTGTGCGGCATTAGCTTTCTACAGTCCTTACAGATGGTTCGTGTTTTGTCTGTCTCCCTTTCGCCATTTATATTTTCCGCCGGGCACCCAAAATGCTGCCACACAAAAGATTTAAAAGTGTCTGGGGTATCTACTATAGTAATTTAGTCAGTTAGTATTTGCAGCGCATTCGTGAAACGGCTTTTCGCTTCAACGAGAAATCTCGTGACACGCGTTTCACTCCCACTTCTTAGTAACAGTCATGATTTGATAAAGTGACAACCTGCGTAATAATTGGTAATACATAGAGTTTGCTATTGTTCAGGCTAGCAGACTGTTATGGCTTGAGGTTAATGGTGCCTGTTACTTGTGAATTTTCACATTTGCAAGAATCTTCTGCCTCGTGAACGTGAAACGGGTAATTATGCTAAAAGAAGAAAAAAGCAGAACCGCAATGTGTGTAATGCTGGTGCTGATTTTTCAGTATGAACACAGTAAAATTTATACAAACTACCTGCATTCAAACTTGTATTCTTTATATAGTTTGGTTAATTACTATTTAAACGTTTTATCTGCGCTCCATTGTATATCTTGTATTGGAGACTTGTATGTACTTTTTAATTGGAAATGGTTAGTTGTATATACATTGACTATTTTCATGATTAATTTCTTTGTTTATTTAATTTGGCAGCAGATTTGCACTTTTAGAAGTATTGCTGTTCATGTTCTAATGTTAAATTGTGTTATTTGTTCTAAGCCAAAGTACACTTGCTACCCAGATAAACAGCTTTAAACATTTCTTTGGACTGCCTAAGACTTTTGCACAGTACTGCATATCTTAGAACATAAGAAATTTACAGATGAGAGGAGGCCATTCGGCCCATCAAACTAGTTTGGGAAGAACTTAACTAATAGCTCAGAGTTGTTAAAATCTTATCCAGCTCTGATTTAACCATCTCTCTCAATATAATATTGGGATCATTTATTCTCTTCAGAGGCCTCCATAGAATAGTGCATCCATCCCCTCACTTATATTTAGACAGACGTATCCTAAGGCACCAGGGCAACAACAGTCAGAATAACAACAGAATCATCAATTTCACAGCTAGTTTCAAAAATTTCTTTAACGCAGATTACAGAAAAAAAGATAAGCAAATTAGGTAATATTAAGAAAATTATTAAAACGTGTAGAGTAATAGACATATTTGTCATTCAGACATATTGTGCTTTTTTAAGAGCAGAAGGAATACATTAAATCACAATTATATTTAGTTTTTAATTTTATATATATATATATATATATATATATATTATTTTTTAAAATGTACATCATTATAAATGAGAACTATATGTGATTGCTAATTACTGTTAACTAATTTTCTGTATGATCTTTCTCCCCTTCAGTCTTAAAAATAATTATATGTCAGGGGGCCAATCAGTGGAGGCACACGGACACATTGGCCGGTTATCCTATTTGTTCAGCGCCAGCCCAACAAGTAGAGTATTCAGAACCATGGACAGTGACCAGTGTTACTGTGACATCTGGTTCCTTCATTGGCTCTATATAGTTTTCTAGAAATAACTAAATGCCTCTGTTGTAGAAATTTCCAGCCATAGACTTGGTTCCTATATGACGAGAAGATTTTATTTTTACTCAGACTAAGAAGCTAGAGATAATCAGCTCTGCATGTTATCTGCCCTTTACTGCTCGAGCAGGGCTCATGCACATCAACAAATGTCAAGGCAGCAAGTGCATACAAACAACTTCTCAGGACAGTTATAGGGCTTTCATGAGGAGTCAAACTGCTGCGTCATTCAGAGATACCATTGTCTAAGACTTGCACTAAATCATTCTAAGTACTTGGGCGTATTTAGTGTCAGAATCCATCCCTGCCTTGTCCTGTTCTCTCTTGTTTGTTCCCATTTGGCCAGCACATGTCACTGGCCATCCTATTCTCTCCTCTGACTTGTAGCTCCTTAGCTCATAGTGTGTTTGCCTGCTGCTCGGGCCGCCATGTGGCTTAGTTTGACATGTGATCAAAATTTAGAGTAAACTAATACATGATAGCTTGCCTTAAAAAAAGATCAATGGCAGAACAGGGGCTCTGAACGCAGTCTGCATTAATAAGGAATTAACCATTTGTCTCAATATAAAATTGGGATAATTATTCTCTTCGGAGGCCTCCATAGAATAATGCATCCATCCCCTCACTCATGTGTACAGAGGCATATCCTAAGGCTCCGGCAACATCTTTCAGATCAACAACAGCATCAATAATTTCACAGCTAGATTTAAAACATACTTTAACGTACAGTGATTGCAGTAAATGATAAATAAATTAGGTAATATTAATTCAATTATTGAAATGTGCAGATTAACAGAAAAGGTTTTATAATTTTACATAATGATAAATGAGAACTATGCGTGATTACTAATTACTGTTACCTAATTTCCTGTCTCGACTTTCCCCCCCTTATTGTTAAAGGTAATTATATGTCAGGGTGCCAGTCAGTGGAAGCGCACAGACATGTTGGCCAGCTGGTCTATTCATTCAGCACCAGCCCATCAAGTAGAGAATTCAGCACCACGGACAGTGACCTGTGCTACTATGACATCAGGTCCCTTCATTGGCTCTATATATTTTTCTAGAAATAACTAATTGGCTCTTTTCTAGAAATATCCAGGCTATATGAAGAGAATATTTTATTTTTATTTAGACTAAGAAACTACAGAAAATCAGCTCTGCATGTGATCTCCTCTTTACTGCTCAAGGAGGGCACACGCACATCAACAAATATCAATGCAACAATTACAGATGAACAATTTCTCGCAGCTTCAGAAGAAATCAGATTTCTGTGTAACTCAGAGATTGTCTAAGACTTCTGCTAGAACATTTTCTGCTTGAGCCGAATTTCAAAATAAATGACACCTGGGTGACCCAGGTTCGAGTCTCCGCCTGGGTTACATGTATGTGGAGTTTGCATGTTTTACCCATGTCGTCGTGGGGTTTCCTCTGGGTACTCTGGTTTCTCCCCCACAGTCCAAAAACATGCTGAGGCTAATTGGAGTTGCTAAATTGCCCCTAGGTGTGCATGTGTGAGTGAATGGTATGTGAGTGTGCCCTGCAATGGGCTGGCCCCCCAATCCTGGGTTGTTCCCTGCCTCTTGCCCATTGCTTCTGGGATAGGCTCCGGACCCCCCGCGACCCAGTATGATAAGCGGTTTGGAAAATGGATGGATGGATAAACCTGGGACTATTAAAAGAAGGTGATGCTGCCTGAACCACCAACCAAGGCTGAGAGGAAAGGGAGGAACACTAGTCAAATGAAGGAAGAAAAGGCCACAGTATCTCATGGTCATGAATACAAAAGTCAGGGAGTGTTATGAAGAAGGCACCACACTTAAGACCATTGGTTTTATGCAGTGAATTACACCAGAGAGAGTTTTTGCATTTTAGCTGTGTTATGTAACATTCCTCAGACTTCATTTTAATGTTTTCTTCAACACAACAAAGTCCCACGGTAACAAAAGCACTGAAGTCTGGATCGTTAATTGCAATGTGGGGAGTGCAGACCAGCTGGGGTGGGGGATTGTGCTCAGTCACGGTAAAAGGCAAACGGGTAAATTGTGAATATGCTCTTAAGCTAACTACAGCTTCTTGAATTGTGGGAGGCGTGTGTAACATAACGTTGTTCCACATACCAATATCATTACGTATCGGTATCGCAAAACAAAATTTTAAATGTTAAGATTCTGTCATTCTGAAAATCTGAGTATTTAAGACATTATGTTCCATAGCGATGTGTGGAGATAAATACCCTCGGACAGTAGCGTTCATTTCACAATTAAGTCTCTTTAAGTCAATGTTTTATGTTATGCAGGATGAATGTGTGATTTTTAATTAATCAACCTTTAAGGGTTATATGCTTGCGGTGTTGTATACTATTCTCGGTGTACAAGTTATTTGTATGTATATTAAAATATGTTTGGTGAGTAAACTCTGTATATTGTTTTTAAATAAAGTGATTTTGTTCCGAGCTACTATGTTAATTATATTTCAATTTTATGCGCAAAGTATAGTTGACGTTTAACTTTTCCGCCTGCGCTTACCCGCGCTTAAGTAAAGCGGGTTAGAGGTTTTTGTGTTAAATGAAAGGACAGTCTCCATAAAGCCTGCAGATGACCACCAAGACAGGCTGAAAATAGGAGCCGTAGTGGTCGACCTCTGCCAATTTGAGCTAGATGATGTAAATGGTAAATTTGAAATTGACCAAATACAAATTGAAAAGGTCAAATTGGAGGAGACTGCAGAGAGGGGTTTTAATTCAGTATTTGAATTGGAAATTATGGATGTTGTTAGGGGGCGGCATGGTGGTGCAGTGGTTAGCACTGTCGCCTCACACCTCTGGGACCCGGGTTTGATTCTCCGCCTTGGTCACATGTGTGCGGAGTTTGCATGTTCTCCCCATGTCGTCGTGGGGTTTCCTCCGGGTACTCCGGTTTCCCCCCACGGTCCAAAAACATGCTGAGGCTAATTGGAGTTGCTAAATTGCCCATAGGTGTGCATGTGTGAGTGAATGGTGTGTGAGTGTGCCCTGTGATGGGCTGGCCCCCCATCCTGGGTTGTTCCCTGCCTCGTGCCCATTGCTTCCGGGATAGGCTCCGGACCCCCCGTGACCCAATAGGATAAGCGGTTTGGAAAATGGATGGATGGATGGATGGATGTTGTTAGGTTGAAGAAACAGTTATACATCATCTTGTCATCATTTCTGTATGATCAGCAATGAATGTAAATACATATATACGTTATTTCTTATCTTCTAGCCACATACTCTTAGCTATTGTACCCTAAGTATGTGGTCAACAGATGCCTACTTAGATAAGATTCTCACTTCCCTCTCTTGCGCCTCCCACTGACTATAAATAAAGGAGCCAAGGGGAACCACCCTTTGTAACACATTCTGCTGTAGTTTGCATTACAGAGAGTGTGGGTACCCTTGCAAGTAAAACTGTAAAGTGTGTGTCTCGTAAATGTGGAGTTGGGGTGGAAATGCCGGGCGCTTTCCCCAACATAGAATTTGGTCCTTCGAGCCGGATCCGAGGATCCCCGAAGACGTCTCCAGTACGGCGAGAGAAGCGACACCGAAAACTGCCGGCAGTCACTCGAAGACGGGTGCAAGAAAGACCTGTGATGTGAATTCGTCATCAGGCCGGTGGTTAGAACTGCGCTCGACGTCTGGTGATGTCTGAAGGACCTCGGTGACGGAACAGAGACCACAATATACAGGTGAGAGATACGGCACCTAAGTGAGTAGGTGGCCAAGGCATGCGTATGGTTAAGCTTAGCCGAAATTAAACGGGAGAGAAAGTAGTTGTATGGTTAAGTTTAGCCGACATTAAACGGGAGAGAAAGTAGGCGTTGTGGGACAGAGTGTACGGTGTTCTATGTGGATGTGTTTTTATAGGTTTTAGATTAACCTACACGATCCACCCTAAAAGCAACAATGTTAGGTTGAAGAAACTGTTAGTAATCATTTGTTATCATTTCTGTATAATCAGCAATGAGTGTAAATATGTATATACATTATTTTGTTTTCCTTTATCTTCATACTTTAGATTATATTAGTTTACACGTATCCTGAGCACGTGTTTAAATAGTTGTCCACCTGAGTAAAACCAGAACTTCTTCTTACTCTCACAGTCCTTTCTTTGTTCTCACTCCAAGACCCCTGCCCCCCATTGACTATAAAAAAAGGTGCCAAGGGGAACCACCCTTTGTAACACATTCCTTTGTAGCCTAGCATGCAGAGAGTGTGGTTACCCTTGCGCAAGTAAAACTTTAAGTGTGTTGTCTCGTAATTAATGGTGTGTGCAGAGTTGGAGTGGAAAGCCTGACGCTTTCTCCAACATATACTGTACTGTAGTTTGGTCCTGTGTGCAGAGTTGGAGTGGAAAGCCTGACGCTTTCTCCAACAACAGTGAAAGTCTGTACTCAACTCAAAAGCCTGGACTGCCACCTGACCGGACATTTCTCTGTGAGCTTTCATATGATGTTTCGTATTTTGTCACATAAACTGTGCTGTTTGTTTTTTGTATCCTGTGATATACCTTTCAGTAAAATACCTGAAATATTTACATAATGGTTACATTTGCCTTTTATTGTCTCATATACATATATGAAATGTCTCATTTCATATACATGAAAGTTAATTCATACTTGGATGAGCATCAGACATTTTTTATACAAAGAATGAGGTACAGCTGTCATAGACCTGAACACCCAAATAGCCAAAGGTGCCTTGTAGGTTTGTAATGACAACCATGCACATAAACATTAAACTATATGCAAACCAGTGCTGGGCAGTAATGCGTAACTTAGTAAGGCATTACTGTAATTTGAATCTTTTTTAGTAACGTAGTAACTTAATGCATTATAATTTTAAAATTAATAACTGCATTACAGTTACACTTTCAAGTAACTTTACGTTACCGCTACGTTACCAATAAAATCAAGTGCTTTAACATCTATATTGTAAAAACAGAAATAATAATTGACAGTAACCTGACAGTGGCAGGCAGATGTCTGTTTAACAGTCGCACATGCGACGTCATTTACAGGAGACCTACATGCATGCGAAACCAGCTCAAACAAAAACAAAGTCAACATGGCGAGTGAGAAGTACGTGTTCAGTAGCTGGAATTCATCTCGGCTAAAGGCAAGAACATTTTTGTGAGTTGTACGTTATGTGGGGGTAAGAAATCATTGTCAACTTCAAAAAATTCAACATCTGAAAGGGCAGCACTGCGCAGTGAAATTAGTGGAGAAAATACCAGGTGAAGCGACTGATGAGCCCAATGCCAGTACATGTCCCACTCCTGCCAAGCAGCAGGCTGGATTTCTCCTGTCAAACACCAACTATAAGTGGAGAAGACCTAAACAAACTTGTGGCTGGGTATATTGTGGACAGAATGCTACTTATTTCCACTGTGGATTCTCCTTCCTTTTGTCACATAATTGAGAAATTATCTATTCTACACGTTTGCCTACCGCGTAGAAAAACATTTGCTGCCTACCTGGATAGAGAATATGCAACAATGGAAGCTAATTCAAAATCAAAATACTAGTTTGAGTAGATCACAACGATACTTATTATACTGTATATTGTTCATCCCATAAAAGGCAGATTATCGGACTATAGTAAATAGCCTGCACTGTAGCCTAAATAGTAAAATAACAAAATAAACATGTCTAATTGTACAGCTACAATACATTTTTTGTTCTCTTCAGGCTATCCAGACTCGTTTTGCATATGTGCACTTCTTGCTGCTGTCAGTTGTCCAGAATTCGAACTCCGATGGTTAAGGGATGAGTGTAGGAAACAGGAACTGAAGGAGCTTCTATTAGCAGAGTGTGACACAGTTGCTCCTGTAGCAGAAGAAACTGCCAATGGGCACACAAAGTCAGCCATACCTGGTGATGGGATGGACTTTTTTGGTTTTGAACTCGAGTGTGAGGAGAGCTACTCTGCAGAAAAAGAAGTTATGGTGATGAGTATGTGCTTCCTCACCATGGACTGGGTGTCTGCAGGAATCCAAAGCGCTGCTGGACATTAACTCAAAGGCAGGACAGAACATTCCACACCCCACTGCAACGCTAGTCTCAGTTCCAGTACAGAAGCCACTCTTGTTCATGTTTTAATCCAGCCCTGTAATCGTGTCCATATTTTTGTGTTCATCAAATTGTTTTCACAAAAATAAAGTGTGTCTTTTAATAAGGTTGTGCCCTTTTCTAAATGACCAGGCCAGATGGCAAAAGCTGAAAAAAGCATTTTACTATTTTCCAGTTTTCTTTAGTTTCAAAGAACAAAAACCGAAGTTAGTATAGGCTGGGAGAAGACGCCCAAGTGGCTGCCTAGCGCCCCCTGGCGTGCTGACCTCAAATCATTCAAAAAGGGGCAGAGAGTGAAGAGCAGGTTGAAGATTAAGATGCTGAAGGTACCGGGTAGTTTTGGGTTCAGATCTAATCTGTTTCTAAGGAAATAAGGCTAATTGTTTATGAATCTAATCATTTACGAATGACTATTACCTGCTCTGCTACAGTTTGATGAAGTCTGCGGCGTCGGATGGGGGGGGACTGAATTTTCCCCGGCTGGGGGGTGAGGATTGCATTGTATATCGTAACATTGCTCGGCACGAATGCAATAATCACATCATGAAAGGATGCGACAGGAGAGATTTCAAATTAATATATTTTTCATCAGTTAAAATAAGAGCGACAGTGGTTATGGTACAGTTTCACAACTTAACTAGTTAAAAGATAACTCCATAATCCACAGGATAAAATGATGCTCATACAATGCAACATTCAACATGGGGTAGTAAAGTGATATGTGGCAGAGTGAAGTATGATGTGGAGCAGTGGTGAGAATGCAGAGAACGCTGCAGCAGTATTAACAAATGAATAAGATGCTCATTTTTATCAGACCACATGTTGTTCTTTAATGTTTTGTCCAAAATGTTCCTACAGTTGCACTGCACCATTTCAAAATGTGTAAACTATTTCACGGTATCTTTTCTTTTTTTCTATAAATGTTTGTGCAAATGTTTCATGGTTATTTTGCTCACATACAGTCTTTATAAATGAGGCCCCTAGTTCCTGGTTCCAGGTTCCAGGGTGGTCTCAACGTAACGTTACCTGTTCAACGCAAAATCACACCTGCTAAAATGGGTATTTATGATTTCTCCACAGGACACAAAACATATACATTTGTCATACAAAACTGCAACAAATTAAGTTCTGTTAGTACTAGGCCCGTAAGTCCCAGTTCTTTGGGTGCTACAACAGCTAACTACCCTTCACAACCAGCTTGCTCTGACCTACAGAGTGGTAGAGGTGTAAAGCAATTCACCCACAGGGATCAATAACACATCAATTATTAATATTTACTTAGTGTTCATTATTATTGAATGGTACTTAATTTCTTATAAAGTTCAATTATGAAATAAAACTGCAAAAGTGTAAAAAACTCAATTTTACTATATATATATATACACACACCAGAGTACCTGGAGAAAACCCCACGACGACATGGGGAGAACATGCAAACTCCGCACACATGTGACACAGGCAGAGATTCGAACCTGGGTCCTAGAGGTGCGAGGCAACAGTGCTAACCACTGCACCACCATGCCGCCCTATATATATGTCATGACCCGGCTCGTCGGCTCCTCGTGTGCCACACCCCCTGATTACCCACGTGTGCTTCCCTGATCGTCTCCATCTGGGTCTGCTTATTTTGATTAGTCACGTCCTATTTAAGTCATGGTCTTACCTGTTCCCCTTGTCCGTCATTGTGGATCTCTTGTGGTTATGGTGTGGTTTCGTGTTGTTCTATGGTCCCAGTTCCCAAATTAAACCCGTAGTTTGCCCGATTTTGTCCGTCTCACCTAGTCTTTGCACGCCTGCCCGCACGATCACCGCTGCTCTGCTCGCCCCAGATCGTGACTTTATATATATATATATATATATATATATATATATATATATATATATATATATATATATATATATATATACACACACACACACTGTGAATTCAGTCAGGTTAGTGAATTCAAGCATGGTACTGCGATAGGATGCCACCTGTGCAATAAGTCCATCTGTGAGATTTCCTAGCTACTAAATATTCCACACTGAACTGTTAGTTGTATTTTACCAAAGCGGAAAAACTGGGAACAACAGCAAATCAGCCATGAAGTGGTAGGCCACATAAAATCACATCACAGTTCGGGCTTGTTTGAGGAGCTGTCTGTATGCTGGGTAGAGGAATGGAGACCGTCCAAAGTGGGGACCAGGTACAACCTTGTACGCCTCCTTCACATTGCTATACATGTATGTTTTTTTCCCATGTAGGAAATGTAAGGTGTTGTTGGTATGCTGGTATCACAGTCCCTAAGTTACAATGATTAAAATCACCAGTTACTGTAAACACTGTATCATTATGTTTGTTTTCTTGTGCGCTTATAGCCTCATTCAATGTGCCCAATGCTGCCGTGCAGTTTGCATGTGGAGGAATGTAAACAGGCAGAATGAAAGCAGCGTTACACTTCCTAGGCCAATAAAATTGTCCGCATTTCAGCATTCAGTGCTCCACATCAATTGAACAGTGTTACAGTCTGAGTACCACTGGTTGTTGATGTAAATGCAGATTCCCCCCCCCCCCTACTGAGTTTGCCAGATACTACTGTGCAGTCCCTGTGATGAATGGAGTGAGTCTGTAGCCGGACAGCTGCTTCTACAATATTGTCCTACAGCTATGTTTCAGTGAAAATCAGCGCACAGCAGTTTTTAATTCTTAATCCTAGTCCCAAGTTCATCCATATTATTTTCGAGAGATCGAATATTAGCAAGCAGAAAGCTAGGGAGAGCTGGTCTGATACATACCTCTAGTCTTAGTTTAACATGTAGCCCTACCTCTCAGCTCTGCTGCAAGTGGGCTCTGCCTGCAAGATTTCTGACAGAGGGGATAATCCAAATCTGGCAGATTAAGAATAATATTGTGAAGTTGTATACCAATCTCTACCTCAGTGTCCTCTCTAAGATGCCAAATAGTCTACCTGCTGGGGAAACCTCTGAATGCTTAGGTTCACCCATTCCTACTGCAGGCACAAGCAGACTGATGGGATGTGCCAGAGATGTGGTCAGAGCATGGCTGCATAGTAATGATACTGTCACTGCCACTGGAGATGTGGATGCAGTCCTTAGTATCCTGAAGCAGTATTCTTATTTGACTGTGCATTCTGGGATGCCTCCAGCAGATTTTTGTTCAACCAAGTCAGATGCTAGGGAGGATCCTCTGGACTATTGGATTAGGCTGAATGAGGCAGCAGATGATGCCAAGGGGTTTATTACATGAGAGGTTAGGGCACTGCCATGTCTATTAGAAATTGCTCTGTAGGAATATCTTATTAATGCTTTTACATTTATCTGATGCTTTGATCCAAAGCAGCTTACAGTAGATGAGTATTTATGTCTGCTCCCTGGGACTCAAAGCCCTTTAGTGCCCCGGTGTCTCAGCATATGGTCGCTGCTGATCCTGGTGGGAGGGGACTTGTCATTGGTGATGTAACCACTACTGTCCAGCTCCTCTACCATTTGCTTCCCATTGTAATTTCTCATGTCAAGGTGCACCCTGGGGCGGCATGGTGGTGCAGTGGTTAGCACTGTTGCCTCACACCTCTGGGACCCGGGTTCGAGTCTCCGCCTGGGTCACATGTGTGTGGAGTTTGCATGTTCTCCCCATGTCGTCGTGGGGTTTCCTCCGGGTACTCCGGTTTCCTGCCACAGTCCAAAAACATGCTGAGGCTAATTGGACTTGCTAAATTGCCCGTAGGTGTGCGTATATGAGTGACTGGTGTGTGAGTATGCCCTGCGATGGGCTGGCCCCCCATCCTGGGTTGTTCCCTGCCTCGTGCCCATTGCTTCCGGGATAGGCTCCGAACCCCCGTGACCCAGTAGGATAAGCGGTTTGGAAAATGGATGGATGGAAGGATGTGTGGGTGTGAGTATCTGTATATAATTAATAAATCATTCATATTAATCAGATATTAATCATGATTAGATAAAAGGTAAAACACTAACCTGAAGACAGGTTATGTTCAGGGAGAAATGTACACACACTGAAATAAATTTGCAACATCAACCTGTCCAATGCTAGGATATTACCTTCATCAACTCAGCCAAGTCTGTGGCTAAGAATGGCATCACTGGTTCATCAGTTTGATATCTTGTCAAGAAAGGAGTGAAGGTCCTGGTGATGGCTATGTAGAAATGTAGCTTTGCGAAGATGAGGGGGTCTGTCTGAGCAGCTTCAAGGGTGTCACACAATGCAGTTCCTGGATTTGGTAGCTTCCTCATTCTGACTGCATCCAGGTACATGGTCAGAGACGGCCACACCTCCAGGGCTCTCTCTGCTACTGGTAAGTTTTCAAGCCATTGGTGGCTACAGGATGCAAGTGGAAATTTTGCAGATTTAGTAAAAGCAGGAGTGGAGTTTAAAAAAAAGTGGAGGAGTTTAAGTATCTCGGGATCTTGTTCAAGAGTGGGGGAACGATGGAACGGGAGATCAACAGGTTGATCGGTGCGGCGTCAGCAGTCATGCGGGCGCTGCATCGGTCTGTCATGGTGAAGAGAGAGCTGAGCTAAAAGGCAAAGCTCTCGATTTACCAGTCGATCTACGTTCCTACCCTCACCTATGGTCATGAGCTATGGGTAGTGACCGAAAGAACGAGATCGCGGGTGCAAGCGGCCGAAATGAGTTTCCTCCGCAGGGTGGCTAGGCTCTCCCTTAGAGACAGGGTGAGGAGCTCAGTCATTCGGGAGGGACCCCGGATTAAGCGGAAGATGATGGATGGATGGATGGATGGATGGATGGATGGATAGTAAAAGCAGTGAAGTCCTCTCTCCTTGCTGGCACACTATGGAAGAGAATACAAATGGCTTTCAAACTTCCTCTATCTGCCATATGGAGAGACCACATTTGCTGGCATTATATAGGGTTTGAAGGCCACAGCTCCCAACCACAATCAGCTGAGTACCCTCATACTGCTCACGCTGTTCTTCATGAAGCAGTTCTAAAAACTTCCATTTTACATTTGGTCTATCCATGGAGACTGAAAGCAGCTGATGAAAAACTGAGTGTCATTTATCAAGCATATATAGACTAGGTTATCATCTATCACACATCTATCAGTCCTATGTATTTAATTCCGTATCAAAGTATGTTTCCCCAGTCCAGTCATTGAAGTCGCTACCTGTATTGCCCCGTGTTCCTAGCTGGTTTCCCCAATAAATCCCTTGTTTCCCAATTCTCCGGCTTCCTACTTCCTCGATCTGTGACAACAATCAACATGAACACACCACAGTCCACAGAACCAATCTGTTGAGGAACATCCGGCAAAATACAATGCAATACTAACGAAGACATTTGTTACAATTCTAATACAAATGTAACAATAGAAAATGCTGAAACCCACTTTACCATGTTGTTCAAGTATTTTCCAATGTCCTGGGCTTATTCGGTTTATCAGTTTGCTGCAAATAGAAATTTGGAATTCTGGGGGCAATATAACTACAGCTTTTCATGTAAACGGGATTAAAACTCAATGTAGGAATTAATGGACACACAGAAAACCTTTTCTCACATGTATAAATGTTTCACTGTTGCGCAGCGTCTGGCTGTGAATGTTACATTAGTAACATTAGTACATGAGTGTATGACAGTCTCTGCCCCAACTGTCGGCAGGAAAGAACGAAGAAAATTATGATTAAAAGATTTAAAAACGCCAAACAATACGACTTAAATATATAATTTATTGTAGAAGATATGCCTACTATACATATGGTCAGGACCGCACATAACTGTATGGTACGCAAGTATGCATTCTCCGTGAACGCGCGGCAATTCCTTGCTGTAGCAGCGCAAATTCGCATGTATTTTATGCGCATTTACGCTGTTATGGCAAAAAATTACCGTGCATTTTAACATTAATGGGGCTAATTTGTACTTCTTTCGCGGCATGAAGGCTAGAATGCACAGTGATTTCTTGTCATAACAGCGCGAATGCACATAAAATAAATACGCATTTGCGCTGCTACAAAACATTGCAGCGCGTATAGCTTTAGACAGCGAATGAGTACTTGCATACCAGTTATGTGCGCCCTGCATGTGATAATTCTTGCATACATAATATAGCACCGAATTTGGTCAGCTGGTTTGTGTCACGGGACGCTCCGGAAGTGGGCGAACGCGCTGGAAAGGCGAGCGAGCAAAGAGCAGGCAAGCAGGTGTAAGCAGGGTAAACGGGAGTTTAATTAGGAAGATCCGGGACAGGAAACATAGGACGGCTACTGACATCAATGACGGACGAAGGACTCAGGTAAGACACGGACTGAAATACACAGGACTGATTGAAAATAATCAGACACAGCTGGGTACAAATCGGGAAAGAACACGTGGGTAATCCGGGGGCGTGGCACACACGAGGAGCCGACGAGCAGGGCATGACAGTTGGCATGAGATTTTCATTTCAAGACAAGTCTACTACACACGTACTTACATGTATATAATAGTTTTATTACCTTGTAAATAATATGTAGGGTTTGCAAACTGCCCCAACGCTTTTGGTGTAGCCAATTTTAGGTCCATAAGAATTATTGCTGTGAGCGTTTCAGTCTGAAAGCGCGAGTCTCGCGCCAGATGCGTCAGAGTTGGCAACCTGCTTATGGCCGAATCGAACCTACGACCGGTCAGTCGAAGCCGAACGCGGCCGAAAGTCGCCGATGAGCTGCATAGAATCGCATTGTCTGTTATGGTTGGAATGGGCGTCCATGACAACAGCTTGATTACTTTTGAATCACATGTACTTATCTTCTCAAACGTCTTTCGAGCATCTTGGCGAGTGGCTGTAGTTTGAAGAGATTTAATATCTTAAAAATGGAGAGCAAAGAAATGAGAGTACTTAAGATTAAAATTAAAATAACAGCTAAGAAATCTGACACCCATTTAGAAAAAAATGAGGCCGTAGAAAAGAACAGCAGCGAGAAGGTGGAGAACGTCAGCACTGGCGAACGATGTGATCAAGAAGACGGATGAGACGGACAAGCCGTGTTCTACTCTTTCGGTGAGTGTTACGGGACTGAGTTAAGGGAAAATGTAGTTTGTGCTATGGCGGAATATAAAAAGAAAGGGAAAAAAAGCAATGCTTTAGTTTGCCGATTGAGATTATGTAAACCTTGGATGTTATAATGTGTCATCGATATGTACATGTTCCTGCAATGTGATTTCGTTATGTGTAAATGGGGAAAAGGGATATGTTTTATTTTTCTACTGCGCCATATTCCCTTCCCATATTTTCCTTTTATATGTTCGTAGCCCAGGTTAATACTGTGTGATAGTGTGTGAAGCCCTGAAACCAAATTATATCGAGGATATTGTGGTTATGACATAATTGATAAAACTATATGTATGGTTTAATGATTATGCAATCTGCGACGTGCCGGTTGGTTTTTTTATGATTGCTGAAATCCTGTTCGACATCAGTGGACGTTTACTCAGAGAGGAGTACGGTCACACGCACCCTGCCAGGATCTGCACCGGAGCCGAGCGCCCTCCGTTAAATTTCAGATAAGAAAAGAAAAAGAACAGTCGGAGGAAAGCTTTGCTGACTGATCGCGGTAAAGTTGGTTTTATGTTCGATTTTCGCTACAATTACTGTCATCTAAACTGCAATATCTTCGGGATCATGACGGTAATTCTTTTCAGATTAGGCTCCACGTGTGAAGTTAAACTAGAAGAATATTTCACACTTTTAGCTCCACATTCTCCAGCAATATGAATTAAAAATATAAAGCGAGACGGGATCGAATATCCTTCTGCTCACCCAGAACTGCCCGAAAACTTAGAGACTGTCTTGAAAGTGCAATGCCAATCACCACAACACCACTAGTGCAGTCAATTGGAGCGTAATCTGAAAATTATTACCGTTATGATCCCGAAGATATTGCAGTTTAAATGTCAGTAAATGTAGCGAATATCGAACATAAAACCAACTTCCCCGCGGTGCGGACTGACTGGACTGAAATGACTGACAATATAGCAATGTTGTTCTTTTAAATATTTCTTTGACTAAGTTTTGCCTGCTCATGAGCAAGGTTATCTTTTGTGGGGTGAAAGTATTTGTTTGATATTATGTGTTATAACTATTTGGTTTGCCCTGGTATTGTTTTATTTGAGAGGTCTGTAATAATACGTATATATTTAATTCTTTCTTTTTGTTGGATACGGAAACCCAGACTAGAATGGAAAGCGGTTTAGAAATGATTATACAGAGATGGAACCAGTCTGATCCTTTGAGAGGAGATAGTTTATTGTTATACTATTAATTACATAAAAGGTTACAGGTCAAAATAAATAAATAAGATAAGGAAATAGCAATCATCCTCCTCCCGAGCCTAGAAAGAATGGTTACATATTGCAAAGCTCTTGTTTTATCTTATCTCAACCTGTGTTATCCTATTTTATTTTAGGATAGGTTTGGTGAAGACAGAATAGGATGAGATAGGATAGGAATGGCTAACATAAGAGTGTAACCGGTGAGTGACGTGGACTATGTCACTCACAGGTCACGTGTTGGGCTGCGGTATACGAGCGACTGGTTTGTAGGGTTACTACGGCAGCGTTCCGTAAGTCCAAGCACTCTGTATTGTGCAGGGTTAGGTAGGTAGGTTGTTTACGCAGTTACCATGGTAGCCTCCGTAATAAAGTTTCTGACATTGCTCAGCTGTTTCTGCTCTTGAAATTATACTGGCTGGCATCAGTGAGGATAAAAGCCGTGGGAAGCCGGTGGTAGGGGGCGTGGTCTGGTCTTCCTTTGGCATTTCTTTAACACGTGGCGGCAGTGGCGACGTGTGTTTTGTTTGTAATAACAACCGATTTCTTTTAGACTTGTTGCCAGGTGGAAGGGGTGTGTGTCTGGGTTTATACTGAAATCCAGGTAGGATTCATGTATATACATTGTGTATATAATTATTCTAAATTCATGTGTATCATGGCTATGGTATTAATTGTGTGCATATGTCTTTAAGAGTTGCCATTACTGTTTTGCCTGTGTATTTCTGTTACTTTTTTATTTCCTTAAAGGTTTTGTGTCAATAAACATTGCCAAGCCTGGGATACGACTCTGTTATTTATGTGTTTTGTAGCTGTGCCTGTGGTCATCCTGAGGGTAACAGTAATCATACATCTTAACCCTCTGGAGTTGCTGATCCCAGCAGCGGGATCTGACAGAAATTTTGCCAAACCATTTAAATAAGTCTGTGACTTTATGTCATATAGAAATTAAAAAAACACCCTCAGGAACGGCTAACATAAGACAGAATACAATAAGTTAGGATAGGAACGGCTAAGGTAAGACAGAGTAGGATGTGGTGGGATAAGAATGGCTAAGATATGACAGAATAGGATAAGGTAAGATAGGAACGGCTAAGATAGGATAGAATAGGATAAGGTAGGAAAGATACGGCTAAAACAGGATAGAATAGGATACGGTAGGATAGTAATGGCTAAGATATGATTGAATAGGATAAGGTAGGATAGGAATGCCGATGGTAAGATGGAATAGGATGTGGTAGGATATGAATGGGTAAGATAGGATAGAATAGGATAAGGTAGGAAAGATACGGCTAAAACAGGATAGAATAGGATACGGTAGGATAGTAATGGCTAAGATATGATTGAATAGGATAAGGTAGGATAGGAATGCCGATGGTAAGATGGAATAGGATGTGGTAGGATATGAATGGGTAAGATAGGATAGAATAGGATAAGGTAGGATAGGAACAGCAAAGATATAATAGCTTAGGATAAGGTAAGATAAGAATGGCTAAGGTAAGATAGAATAGGATGTGGTAGGATAGGAATGGGTAAGATATGATAGCATAGGATAATGTAGGATAGGAACGTCTAAGATGTGATACAATAAGTTGGGTTGGAATGGATAATATAAGTTAGAATAGGATAAGGTAGGATAGGAATGGCTAAGGTAAGATAGAATATGATGTGGTAGGATAAGAATTGGTAAGATATGATAGAATAAGACAAGGCAGGATAGGAATACCTAAGATATAATAGAATAGGATAGTGTAGGATAGGAATGGGTAAGATAGGATAGAATAGTATAAGGTAGAATAGGAATGACTAAGATATGATACATTATGCTGGTTTGGAACTGCTAATATAAGATAGAATAGGATAAGGTAGGATAGGAACGGCTAAGGTATGATAGATTTGGATAAGGTAGGATAGGAACGACTAAGGTATGATTGAATAGGATTAGGTAGGATAGGAATGGCTAAGGTATGATAGATTTGGATAAGGTAGGATAGGAACGACTAAGGTATGACAGAATAGGATAAGCTAGGACATAAATGGCTAAGGTATGATAGAATAGGATGTGTTAGGTTAAGAATGGCTAAGATATGATAGATTTGGATAAGGTAGGTTAGGAACGGCTAAGATAATATAGGGTTAGGTAAGATAGGAACGGGTAAGGTAAGATAGAATAGGATGTGGTGGGATAAGAATGGTTAAGATATAATAGAATGGTTTAAGGTACAATCGGAATGGCTAAGGCAAGATAGAATAGGATAAGGCAGAATAGGAACAGCTAAGATATTATACAATAAGCTGGTTTGGAACTGCTAATATAAGATAGAAAAGGATTAGGTAGTATAGGAACGACTAAGATATGATACAATAAGTTGGTTTAGAATGGCCAATATAAGATAGAATAGGATAAGGTATGATAGGAACGGCTAAGGTATGATGGAATAACATAAGGTAGGATAGGTATGGCTAAAATATGATAGAATAAGCTGGTTTCGAACGGCTAATATAAGACAGAATAAGATGAGGCAGGATAAGAATGGCCAAGGTATGATAGAATAGGCCAAGATAGGATAGGAATGGCTAAGGTAAGATAGAATAGGATGTGATATAGAATCGGATAGAATAGTATAAGGTAGGATAGGAATGCCAATTGTAAAATAGAATAGGATGTGGTAGGATTAGAATGGTTAAGATAGGATGGAATAGAATAAGGTAGCATATGAACGGCTAAGATATGATAGAATAGAATAAGGTAGGATAGCAATGGCTAAAGGTAAGATAGAATAGGATAAGGTAGCATAGGAACGGCTAAGATATGATAGAATAAGCTGGTTAGGAAAGAATAATATGAGATAGAATAGTATAAGGTAGGATTGGAATGACTAGGGCAAGATATAATAGGATGTGGTAGGATAAGAATGTGTAAGATAGGATGAAGTAGGTTAGGAACGGCTAAGGTATGATATAATCGGATGAGATAGGAACGGCTAAGATAGCATTTGGTAGGATAGCAACGGGTAAGGTAAGAGAGTAGGATGTGGTAGGATAAGAATGGCTAAGATATGATAAAATAGGATAAGGTTGTATAGGAACGGTTAAGATATGAGGGAATGAGCTGGTTTGGAACGGCTAATATAAGACAGAATAAGATAAGGTAGGATAGGAATGGCTAAGGTATGATAGAATAGGATGTGGTAGCATATGAACGGCTAAGATATTATAGGATAGGATAAGGTAGGATAGGAATGGATAAAGGTAAGATAGAATAGGAGAAGGTAGCATAGGAATGGCTAAGGTAAGATAGAATAGGATAAGGTAGCATAGGAACGGCTAAGATATGATAGAATAAGCTGGTTAGGAAAGAGTAATATAAGATAGAATAGGATAAGGTACGATTGGAACAGTTGAGGTATGATAGAATTGTATAAGATAGGAACGGCTAAGATAGCATTAGGTAGGATAGCAGTGGGTACGCTAAGATAGAATAGGATGTGGTAGGATGAAAATGGCAAAGATATGATAGGATAAGGTAGTATAGGAACGGCTAATATAAGATAGAATAAGTTATGGTAGGATAAAAATGGCTAAGGTATAATAGAATAGGCCAAGATAGGATAGGAATGGCTAAGGTAAGATAGAATAGGATAAGGTAGGATAGGAATGGTTAAAGTAAGATAGGATAGGATGTGGTAGGATAAGAATGTGTAGGATTGGATAAGATAGGATAGGAACGGGTAAGATATAATAGAATAGGATAAGGTAGGATAGGAATGCCAATTGTAAGATAGAATAGCATGTGGTAGGATTAGAATGGGTAAGATAGAATGGAATTGGATAAGGTAGGAAAGGAACGGGTAAGATATGATAGAATAGAATAAGGTAGGATAGCAATGGCTAAAGGTAAGATAGAATAGGATAGGGTAGCATAGGAACGGCTAAGATATGATAGAATAAGCTGGTTAGGAAAGAGTAATATGAGATAGAATAGTATAAGTTAGGATTGGAATGACTAGGGCAAGATAGAATAGGATGTGGTAGGATAAGAATGTATAAGATAGGATAAGGTAGGTTAGGAATGGCTAAGGGATAATAGAATAGTTTAAGGTAGGATAGGAATGGTTAAGGTAAGATAGGATAGGATGCTGTAGGATAAGAATGTGTAGGATAGGAAAAGATAGGATAGGAACGGCTGAGATATAATAGAATAGGATAAGGTAGGATAGGAATGCCAATTGTAAGATAGAATAGGATGTGTTAGGTTAAGAATGGTTAAGATATGATAGATTTGGATAAGGTAGGTTAGGAACGGCTAAGATAATATAGGGTCAGGTAAGATAGGAACGGGTAAGGTAAGATAGAATAGGATGTGGTGGGATAAGAATGGTTAAGATATAATAGAATGGTTTAAGGTACAATCGGAATGGCTAAGGCAAGATAGAATACGATAAGGCAGAATAGGAACAGCTAAGATATTATACAATAAGCTGGTTTGGAACTGCTAAAATAAGATAGAAAAGGATTAGGTATTATAGGAACGACTAAGATATGATACAATAAGTTGGTTTAGAATGGCCAATATAAGATAGAATAGGATAAGGTATGATAGGAACGGCTAAGGTATGATGGAATAACATAAGGTAGGATAGGTACGGCTAAAATATGATAGAATAAGCTGGTTTCGAACGGCTAATATAAGACAGAATAAGATGAGGCAGGATAAGAATGGCCAAGGTATGATAGAATAGGCCAAGATAGGATAGGAATGGCTAAGGTAAGATAGAATAGGATGTGGTAGGATAAGAATGGCTAAGATATGATATAATAGGGCAAGGTAGGATAGGAATGGCTAAGGTAAGATAGAATAGGATAACGTAATATAGGAATGGCTATGATATGATAGAATAAGCTGGTTAGGAAAGAGTAATATAAATAGAATAGTATAAGGTAGGATAGGAATGACTAAGGTAAGATAGAATAGGATGTGGTAGGATAAGAATGTGTAAGATAGGATAAGGTAGTATGTGAACGGCTAAGGTATGGTAGAATCGGATAAGATAGTAACGGCTAAGATGGCATTAGGTAGGATAGCAACGGGTAGGGTAAGATAGAATAGGATGTGGTAGGATAAGAATGTGTAAGATAGGATAAGATAGGATAGGAACGGCTAAAATATAAAAGAATAGGATAAGGTAGAATAGGAATGCCAATTATAAGATAGAATAGCATGTGGTAGGATTAGAATGGGTAAGATAGGATGGAATAGAATAAGGTAGCATATGAACGGCTAAGATATGATAGAATAGAATAAGGTAGGATAGCAATGGCTAAAGGTAAGATAGAATTGGATAAGGTAGCATAGGAGCGGCTAATATATGATAGAATAAGCTGGTTAGGATAGAGTAATATGAGATAGAATAGTATAAGGTAGGATAGGAATGGTTAAGGTAAGATAGGATAGGATGTGGTAGGATAAGAATGTGTAGTATAGGATAAGATAGGATAGGAACGGCTAAGATATAAAAGAATAGGATAAGGTAGAATAGGAATGCCAATTGTAAGATAGAATAGCATGTGGTAGGATTAGAATGGGTAAGATAGGATGGAATAGAATAAGGTAGCATATGAACGGCTAAGATATGATAGAATAGAATAAGGTAGGATAGCAATGGCTAAAGGTAAGATAGAATTGGATAAGGTAGCATAGGAGCGGCTAATATATGATAGAATAAGCTGGTTAGGATAGAGTAATATGAGATAGAATAGTATAAGGTAGGATTGGAATGATTAGGGCAAGATAGAATAGGATGTGGTAGGATAAGAATGTGTAGTATAGGATAAGATAGGATATGAACGGCTAAGATATAAAAGAATAGGACAAGGTAGAATAGGAATGCCAATTGTAAGATAGAATAGCATGTGGTAGGATTAGAATGGGTAAGATAGGATGGAATAGAATAAGGTAGCATATGAACGGCTAAGATATGATAGAATAGAATAAGGTAGGATAGCAATGGCTAAAGGTAAGATGGAATTGGATAAGGTAGCATAGGAGCGGCTAATATATGATAGAATAAGCTGGTTAGGATAGAGTAATATGAGATAGAATAGTATAAGGTAGGATTGGAATGACTAGGGCAAGATAGAATAGGATGTGGTAGGATAAGAATGTGTAGTATAGGATAAGATAGGATAGGAACGGCTAAGGTATGATATAATCGGATAAGATAGGAACGGCTAAGATAGCATTTGGTACGATTGCAACGGGTAAGGTAAGATAGAGTAGGATGTGGTAGGATAAGAATGGCTAAGATATGATAAAATAGGATAAGGTAGGTTAGGAATGGCTAAGGAATGATATAATCGGATTAGATAGGAACAGCTAAGATAGCATTTGGTAGGATAGCAACGGGTAAAGTAAGATAGAGTAGGATGTGGTAGGATAAGAATGGCTAAGATATGATAATATAGGATAAGGTAGCATAGGAACGGCTAAGATATGATAGAATAAGCTGGTTAGGAAAGAGTAATATGAGATAGAATAGTATAAGGTAGGATTGTAATGACTAGCGCAAGATAGAATAGGATGTGGTAGGATAAGAATGTGTAAGATAGGATAAGGTAGGTTAGGAACGGCTAAGGTGTGATATAATCGGATAAGATAGGAACGGCTAAGATAGCATTTGGTACGATTGCAACGGGTAAGGTAAGATAGAGTAGGATGTGGTAGGATAAGAATGGCTAAGATATGATAAAATAGGATAAGGTAGTATAGGAACGGCTAAGATATGAGGGAATAAGCTGGTTTGGAACGGCTAATATAAGACAGAATAAGATAAGGTAGGATAGGAATGGCTAAGGTATGATAGAATAGGATGTGGTAGCATATGAACGGCTAAGATATTACAGGATAGGATAAGGTAGGATAGGAATGGATAAAGGTAAGATAGAATAGGAGAAGGTAGCATAGGGATGTCTAAGGTAAGATAGAACAGGATAAGGTAGCATAGGAACGGCTAAGATATTATAGAATAAGCTGGTTAGGAAAGACTAATATGAGATAAAATAATATAACGTAGGATTGGAACAGCTGAGGTATGATAGAATCGTATAAGATAGGAACGGCTAAGATAGCATTAGGTAGGATAGCAACGGGTAAGCTAAGAAAGAATTGGATATGGTATGATGAAAATGGCAAAGATATGATAGGATAAGGTGGTATAGGAACGGCTAATATGAGATAGAATAAGATAAGGTAGGATAAAAATGGCTAAGGTATGATAGAATAGGCCAAGATAGGATAGGAATGGCGAAGGTAAGATAGAATAGGATAAGGTAGGATAGGAATGGTTAAGGTAAGATAGGATAGGATGTGGTAGGATAAGAATGTGTAGGATAGGATAAGATAGGATAGGAACGGCTAAGATATGATATAATCGGATAAGATAGGAACGGCTAAGATAGCATTTGGTACGATTGCAACGGGTAAGGTAAGATAGAGTAGGATGTGGTAGGATAAGAATGGCTAAGATATGATAAAATAGGATAAGGTAGTATAGGAACGGCTAAGATATGAGGGAATAAGCTGGTTTGGAACGGCTAATATAAGACAGAATAAGATAAGGTAGGATAGGAATGGCTAAGGTATGATAGAATAGGATGTGGTAGCATATGAACGGCTAAGATATTACAGGATAGGATAAGGTAGGATAGGAATGGATAAAGGTAAGATAGAATAGGAGAAGGTAGCATAGGGATGTCTAAGGTAAGATAGAACAGGATAAGGTAGCATAGGAACGGCTAAGATATTATAGAATAAGCTGGTTAGGAAAGACTAATATGAGATAAAATAATATAACGTAGGATTGGAACAGCTGAGGTATGATAGAATCGTATAAGATAGGAACGGCTAAGATAGCATTAGGTAGGATAGCAACGGGTAAGCTAAGAAAGAATAGGATATGGTATGATGAAAATGGCAAAGATATGATAGGATAAGGTGGTATAGGAACGGCTAATATGAGATAGAATAAGATAAGGTAGGATAAAAATGGCTAAGGTATGATAGAATAGGCCAAGATAGGATAGGAATGGCTAAGGTAAGATAGAATAGGATAAGGTTGGATAGGAAAGGTTAAGGTAAGATAGGATAGGATGTGGTAGGATAAGAATGGGTAAGATAGGATGGAATAGGATAAGGTAGGAAAGGAACGGGTAAGATATGATAGTATAGGCTAAGGTAGGATAGCAACGGGTAAAGTAAGATAGAGTAGGATGTGGTAGGATAAGAATGGCTAAGATATGATAATATAGGATAAGGTAGCATAGGAACGGCTAAGATATGATAGAATAAGCTGGTTAGGAAAGAGTAATATGAGATAGAATAGTATAAGGTAGGATTGTAATGACTAGCGCAAGATAGAATAGGATGTGGTAGGATAAGAATGTGTAAGATAGGATAAGGTAGGTTAGGAACGGCTAAGGTATGATATAATCGGATAAGATAGGAACGGCTAAGATAGCATTTGGTACGATTGCAACGGGTAAGGTAAGATAGAGTAGGATGTGGTAGGATAAGAATGGCTAAGATATGATAAAATAGGATAAGGTAGTATAGGAACGGCTAAGATATGAGGGAATAAGCTGGTTTGGAACGGCTAATATAAGACAGAATAAGATAAGGTAGGATAGGAATGGCTAAAGGTAAGATAGAATTGGATAAGGTAGCATAGGAGCGGCTAATATATGATAGAATAAGCTGGTTAGGATAGAGTAATATGAGATAGAATAGTATAAGGTAGGATTGGAATGACTAGGGCAAGATAGAATAGGATGTGGTAGGATAAGAATGTGTAGTATAGGATAAGATAGGATAGGAACGGCTAAGGTATGATATAATCGGATAAGATAGGAACGGCTAAGATAGCATTTGGTACGATTGCAACGGGTAAGGTAATATAGAGTAGGATGTGGTAGGATAAGAATGGCTAAGATATGATAAAATAGGATAAGGTAGGTTAGGAATGGCTAAGGAATGATATAATCGGATTAGATAGGAACAGCTAAGATAGCATTTGGTAGGATAGCAACGGGTAAAGTAAGATAGAGTAGGATGTGGTAGGATAAGAATGGCTAAGATATGATAATATAGGATAAGGTAGCATAGGAACGGCTAAGATATGATAGAATAAGCTGGTTAGGAAAGAGTAATATGAGATAGAATAGTATAAGGTAGGATTGTAATGACTAGCGCAAGATAGAATAGGATGTGGTAGGATAAGAATGTGTAAGATAGGATAAGGTAGGTTAGGAACGGCTAAGGTGTGATATAATCGGATAAGATAGGAACGGCTAAGATAGCATTTGGTACGATTGCAACGGGTAAGGTAAGATAGAGTAGGATGTGGTAGGATAAGAATGGCTAAGATATGATAAAATAGGATAAGGTAGTATAGGAACGGCTAAGATATGAGGGAATAAGCTGGTTTGGAACGGCTAATATAAGACAGAATAAGATAAGGTAGGATAGGAATGGCTAAGGTATGATAGAATAGGATGTGGTAGCATATGAACGGCTAAGATATTACAGGATAGGATAAGGTAGGATAGGAATGGATAAAGGTAAGATAGAATAGGAGAAGGTAGCATAGGGATGTCTAAGGTAAGATAGAACAGGATAAGGTAGCATAGGAACGGCTAAGATATTATAGAATAAGCTGGTTAGGAAAGACTAATATGAGATAAAATAATATAACGTAGGATTGGAACAGCTGAGGTATGATAGAATCGTATAAGATAGGAACGGCTAAGATAGCATTAGGTAGGATAGCAACGGGTAAGCTAAGAAAGAATAGGATATGGTATGATGAAAATGGCAAAGATATGATAGGATAAGGTGGTATAGGAACGGCTAATATGAGATAGAATAAGATAAGGTAGGATAAAAATGGCTAAGGTATGATAGAATAGGCCAAGATAGGATAGGAATGGCGAAGGTAAGATAGAATAGGATAAGGTAGGATAGGAATGGTTAAGGTAAGATAGGATAGGATGTGGTAGGATAAGAATGTGTAGGATAGGATAAGATAGGATAGGAACGGCTAAGATATAATAGAATAGGATAAGGTAGGATAGGAATGCCAATTGTAAGATAGAATAGGATGTGGTAGGATTAGAATGGGTAAGATAGGATGGAATAGGATGAGGTAGGAAAGGAACGTGTAAAATATGGTAGAATATGCTAAGGTAGGATAGGAATGGTTAAGGTAAGATAGGATAGGATGAGGTAGGATAAGAATGTGTAGGATAGGATAAGATAGGATAGGAACGGCTAAGATATAAAAGAATAGGATAAGGTAGAATAGGAATGCCAATTGTAAGATAGAATTACATGTGGTAGGATTAGAATGGGTAAGATCGGATGGATTAGAATAAGGTAGCATATGAACGGCTAAGATATGATAGAATAGAATAAGGTAGGATAGCAATGGCTAAAGGTAAGATAGAATTGGATAAGGTAGCATAGGAATGGCTAAGATATGATAGAATAAGCTGGTTAGCAAAGAATAATATGAGATAGAATAGTATAAGGTAGGATTGGAATGACTTGGGCAAGATATAATAGGATGTGGTAGGATAAGAATGTGTAAGATAGGATAAAGTAGGTTAGGAACGGCTAAGGTATGACATAATCGGATGAGATAGGAACGGCTAAGATAGCATTTGGTAGGATAGCAACGGATAAGGTAAGAGAGTAGGATGTGGTAGGATAAGAATGGCTAAGATATGATAAAATAGGATAAGGTAGTATGGGAACGGTTAAGATATGAGAGAATAAGCTGGTTTGGAACGGCTAATATAAGACAGAATAAGATAAGGTAGGATAGGAATGGCTAAGGTATGATAGAATAGGATGTGGTAGCATATGAACGGCTAAGATATTATAGGATAGGATAAGGTAGGACAGGAATGGATTAAGGTAAGATAGAATAGGAGAAGGTAGCATAGGAATGGCTAAGGTAAGATAGAATAGGATAAGGTAGCATAGGAACGGCTAAGATATAAAAGAATAAGCTGGTTAGGAAAGAGTAATATAAGATAGAATAGGATGAGGTATGATAGGAACAGCTGAGGTATGATAGAAACGTATAAGACAGGCATGGCTAAGATATTATTAGGTAGGATAGCAATGGGTACGCGAAGATAGAATAGGATGTGGTAGGATGAAAATGGCAAAGATATGATAGGATAAGGTAGTATAGGAACGGCTAATATGAGATAGAATAAGATAAGGTAGGATAAAAATGGCTAAGATATGATAGAATAGGCCAAGATAGGATAGGAATGGCTAAGGTAAGATAGGATATGATGTGGTAGGATAAGAATGGTTAAGGTAAGATAGGATAGGATGTGGTAGGATAAGAATGTGTAGGATAGGATAAGATAGGATAGAAACGGCTAAGATATAATAGAATAGGATAAGGTAGGATAGGAATGCCAATTGTAAGATAGAATAGGATGTGGTAGGATTAGAATGGGTAAGATAGGATGGAATAGGATGAGGTAGGAAAGGAACGTGTAAGATATGGTAGAATATGCTAAGGTAGGATAGGAATGGTTAAGGTAAGATAGGATAGGATGAGGTAGGATAAGAATGTGTAGGATAGGATAAGATAGGATAGGAACGGCTAAGATATAAAAGAATAGGATAAGGTAGAATAGGAATGCCAATTGTAAGATAGAATAGCATGTGGTAGGATTAGAATGGGTAAGATCGGATGGAATAGAATAAGGTAGCATATGAACGGCTAAGATATGATAGAATAGAATAAGGTAGGATAGCAGTGGCTAAAGGTAAGATAGAATTGGATAAGGTAGCATAGGAGCGGCTAATATATGATAGAATAAGCTGGTTTGGAACTGCTAAAATAAGATAGAAAAGGATTAGGTAGTATAGGAACGACTAAGCTATGATACAATAAGTTGGTTTAGAATGGCCAATATAAGATAGAATAGGATAAGGTATGATAGGAACGGCTAAGGTATGATGGAATAACATAAGGTAGGATAGGTACGGCTAAAATATGATAGAATAAGCTGGTTTCGAACGGCTAATATAAGACAGAATAAGATGAGGCAGGATAAGAATGGCCAAGGTATGATAGAATAGGCCAAGATAGGATAGGAATGGCTAAGGTAAGATAGAATAGGATGTGGTAGGATAAGAATGGCTAAGATATGATATAATAGGGCAAGGTAGGATAGGAATGGCTAAGGTAAGATAGAATAGGATAACGTAATATAGGAATGGCTATGATATGATAGAATAAGCTGGTTAGGAAAGAGTCATATAAATAGAATAGTATAAGGTAGGATAGGAATGACTAAGGTAAGATAGAATAGGATGTGGTAGGATAAGAATGTGTAAGATAGGATAAGGTAGTATGTGAACGGCTAAGGTATGGTAGAATCGGATAAGATAGTAACGGCTAAGATGGCATTAGGTGGGATAGCAACGGGTAGGGTAAGATAGAATAGGATGTGGTAGGATGAAAAGGGCAAAGATATGGTAGGATAAGGTAGTATAGGAACGGCTAAGATATGATAGAATAAGCTAGTTTGGAATGGCTAATATAAGATAGAATAAGATAAGGTAGGATAAAAATGGCTAAGGTATGATAGAATAGGCCAAGATAGGATAGGAATGGTTAACGTAAGATAGAATAGGATGTGGTAGGATAAGAATGTGTAAGATAGGATAAGATAGGATAGGAACGGCTAAAATATAAAAGAATAGGATAAGGTAGAATAGGAATGCCAATTGTAAGATAGAATAGCATGTGGTAGGATTAGAATGGGTAAGATAGGATGGAATAGAATAAGGTAGCATATGAATGGCTAAGATATGATTGAATAGAATAAGGTAGGATAGCAATGGCTAAAGGTAAGATAGAATTGGATAAGGTAGCATAGGAGTGGCTAATATATGATAGAATAAGCTGGTTAGGATAGAGTAATATGAGATAGAATAGTATAAGGTAGGATTGGAATGATTAGGGCAAGATAGAATAGGATGTGGTAGGATAAGAATGTGTAGTATAGGATAAGATAGGATATGAACGGCTAAGATATAAAAGAATAGGATAAGGTAGAATAGGAATGCCAATTGTAAGATAGAATAGCATGTGGTAGGATTAGAATGGGTAAGATAGGATGGAATAGAATAAGGTAGCATATGAATGGCTAAGATATGATTGAATAGAATAAGGTAGGATAGCAATGGCTAAAGGTAAGATAGAATTGGATAAGGTAGCATAGGAGTGGGTAATATATGATAGAATAAGCTGGTTAGGATAGAGTAATATGAGATAGAATAGTATAAGGTAGGATAGGAATGGTTAAGGTAAGATAGGATAGGATGTGGTAGGATAAGAATGTGTAGTATAGGATAAGATAGGATAGGAACGGCTAAGATATAAAAGAATAGGATAAGGTAGAATAGGAATGCCAATTGTAAGATAGAATAGCATGTGGTAGGATTAGAATGGGTAAGATAGGATGGAATAGAATAAGGTAGCATATGAACGGCTAAGATATGATAGAATAGAATAAGGCAGGATAGCAATGGCTAAAGGTAAGATAGAATTGGATAAGGTAGCATAGGAGCGGCTAATATATGATAGAATAAGCTGGTTAGGATAGAGTAATATGAGATAGAATAGTATAAGGTAGGATTGGAATGACTAGGGCAAGATAGAATAGGATGTGGTAGGATAAGAATGTGTAGTATAGGATAAGATAGGATAGGAACGGCTAAGATATAAAAGAATAGGATAAGGTAGGTTAGGAATGGCTAAGGAATGATATAATCGGATTAGATAGGAACAGCTAAGATAGCATTTGCTAGGATAGCAACGGGTAAAGTAAGATAGAGTAGGATGTGGTAGGTTAAGAATGGCTAAGATATGATAATATAGGATAAGGTAGCATAGGAACGGCTAAGATATGATAGAATAAGCTGGTTAGGAAAGAGTAATATGAGATAGAATAGTATAAGGTAGGATTGTAATGACTAGCGCAAGATAGAATAGGATGTGGTAGGATAAGAATGTGTAAGATAGGATAAGGTAGGTTAGGAACGGCTAAGGTATGATATAATCGGATAAGATAGGAACGGCTAAGATAGCATTTGGTACGATAGCAACGGGTAAGGTAAGATAGAGTAGGATGTGGTAGGATAAGATTGGCTAAGATATGATAAAATAGGATAAGGTAGTATAGGAACGGCTAAGATATGAGGGAATAAGCTGGTTTGGAACGGCTAATATAAGACAGAGTAAGATAAGGTAGGATAGGAATGGCTAAGGTATGATAGAATAGGATGTGGTAGCATATGAACGGCTAAGATATTACAGGATAGGATAAGGTAGGATAGGAATGGATAAAGGTAAGATAGAATAGGAGAAGGTAGCATAGGGATGTCTAAGGTAAGATAGAACAGGATAAGGTAGCATAGGAACGGCTAAGATATTATAGAATAAGCTGGTTAGGAAAGACTAATATGAGATAAAATAATATAACTTAGGATTGGAACAGCTGAGGTATGATAGAATCGTATAAGATAGGAACGGCTAAGATAGCATTAGGTAGGATAGCAACGGGTAAGCTAAGAAAGAATAGGATATGGTATGATGAAAATGGCAAAGATATGATAGGATAAGGTGGTATAGGAACGGCTAATATGAGATAGAATAAGATAAGGTAGGATAAAAATGGCTAAGGTATGATAGAATAGGCCAAGATAGGATAGGAATGGCGAAGGTAAGATAGAATAGGATAAGGTAGGATAGGAATGGTTAAGGTAAGATAGAATAGCATGTGGTAGGATTAGAATGGGTAAGATAGGATGGAATAGAATAAGGTAACATATGAATGGCTAAGATATGATAGAATAGAATAAGGTAGGATAGTAATGGCTAAAGGTAATATAGAATAGGATAAGGTAGCATAGGAACGGCTAAGATATGATAAAATAAGCTGGTTAGGAAAGAGTAATATGAGATAGAATAGTATAAGGTAGGATTGGAATGATTAGGGCAAGATAGAATAGGATGTGGTAGGATAAGAATGTGTAGTATAGGATAAGATAGGATAGGAACGGCTAAGATATAATAGAATAGGATAAGGTAGGATAGGATGTGGTAGGATTAGAATGGGTAAGATAGGATGGAATAGGATGAGGTAGGAAAGGAACGTGTAAGATATGGTAGAATATGCTAAGGTAGGATAGGAATGGTTAAGGTAAGATAGGATAGGATGAGGTAGGATAAGAATGTGTAGGATAGGATAAGATAGGATAGGAACGGCTAAGATATAAAAGAATAGGATAAGGTAGAATAGGAATGCCAATTGTAAGATAGAATTGCATGTGGTAGGATTAGAATGGGTAAGATCGGATGGATTAGAATAAGGTAGCATATGAACGGCTAAGATATGATAGAATAGAATAAGGTAGGATAGCAATGGCTAAAGGTAAGATAGAATTGGATAAGGTAGCATAGGAATGGCTAAGATATGATAGAATAACTGGTTAGCAAAGAATAATATGAGCTAGAATAGTATAAGGTAGGATTGGAATGACTTGGGCAAGATATAATAGGATGTGGTAGGATAAGAATGTGTAAGATAGGATAAAGTAGGTTAGGAACGGCTAAGGTATGACATAATCGGATGAGATAGGAACGGCTAAGATAGCATTTGGTAGGATAGCAACGGGTAAGGTAAGAGAGTAGGATGTGGTAGGATAAGAATGGCTAAGATATGATAAAATAGGATAAGGTAGTATAGGAACGGTTAAGATATGAGGGAATAAGCTGGTTTGGAACGGCTAATATAAGACAGAATAAGATAAGGTAGGATAGGAATGGCTAAGGTATGATAGAATAGGATGTGGTAGCATATGAACGGCTAAGATATTATAGGATAGGATAAGGTAGGATAGGAATGGATAAAGGTAAGATAGAATAGGAGAAGGTAGCATAGGAATGGCTAAGGTAAGATAGAATAGGATAAGGTAGCATAGGAACGGCTAAGATATGATAGAATAAGCTGGTTAGGAAAGAGTAATATAAGATAGAATAGGATGAGGTATGATAGGAACAGCTGAGGTATGATAGAAACGTATAAGACAGGCATGGCTAAGATATTATTAGGTAGGATAGCAATGGGTACGCGAAGATAGAATAGGATGTGGTAGGATGAAAATGGCAAAGATATGATAGGATAAGGTAGTATAGGAACGGCTAATATGAGATAGAATAAGATAAGATAGGATAAAAATGGCTAAGTTATGATAGAATAGGCCAAGATAGGATAGGAATGGCTAAGGTAAGATAGAATAGGATAAGGTAGGATAGGAATGGTTAAGGTAAGATAGGATAGGATGTGGTAGGATAAGAATGTGTAAGATAGGATAAGGTAGGATAGGAACGGCTAAGATATAAAAGAATAGGATAAGGTAGAATAGGAATGCCAATTGTAAGATAGAATAGCATGTGGTAGGATTAGAATGGGTAAGATAGGATGGAATAGAATAAGGTAGCATATGAACGGCTAAGATATGATAGAATAGAATAAGGTAGGATAGCAATGGCTGAAGGTAATATAGAATAGGATAAGGTAGCATAGGAACGGCTAAGATATGATAGAATATGCTGGTTAGTAAAGAGTAATTTAAGATAGAATAGTATAAGGTAGGATAGGAACAGCTGAGGTATTATAGAATCGTATAAGATAGGAACGGCTAAGATAGAATTAGGTAGGATAGCAACGGGTAAGCTAAGATAGAATAGGATGTGGTAGGATGAAAATGGCTAAGGTATGATAGAATAGGCCAAGATAGGATAGGAATGGCTAAGGTAAGATAGAATAGGATAAGGTAGCATAGGAATGGTTAAGTTAAGATAGGATATGATGTGGTAGGATAAGAATGTGTAGGATAGGATAAGATAGGATAGGAACGGCTAAGATATGATAGAATATGCTGGTTAGTAAAGAGTAATTTAATATAGAATAGTATTAGGTAGGATTGGAATGACTAGGGCAAGATAGAATAGGATGTGGTAGGATAAGAATGTGCAAGATAGGATAGGAACGGCTAAGATATAATAGAATAGGATAAGGTATGATAGGAATGCCAATTGTAAGATAGAATAGGATGTGGTAGGATTAGAATGGGTAAGATAGGATGGAATAGGATGAGGTAGGAAAGGAACGGGTAAGATATGATAGAATAGGATAAGGTAGCATAGGAACGGATAAGATATGATAGAATATGCTGGTTAGGAAAGAGTAATTTGAGATAGAATAGTATAAGGTAGGATTGGAATGACTAGGGCAAGATAGAATAGGATGTGGTAGGATAAGAATGTGTAAGATAGGATAAGGTAGGTTAGGAACGGCTAAGGTATGATATAATCGGATTAAATAGGAACGGCTAAGAGCATTAGGTACGATAGCAACGGGTAAGCTAAGATTGAATAGGATATGGTTCGATGAAAATGGCAAAGGCATGATAGGATAAGGTAGTATAGGAACGGCTAATATGAGATAGAATAAGATAAGATAGGATAAAAATGGCTAAGGTATGATAGAATAGGCCAAGATAGGATAGGAATGGCTAAGGTAAGATAGAATAGGATAAGGTAGGATAGGAATGGTTAAGGTAAGATAGGATAGGATGTTGTAGGATAAGAATGTGTAGGATAGGATAAGATAGGATAGGAACGGCTAAGATATAATAGAATAGGATAAGATAGGATAGGAATGCCAAATGTAAGATAGAATAGGATGTGGTAGGATTAGAATGGGTAAGATAGGATGGAATAGGATAAGGTAGGAAAGGAACGGGTAAGATATGATAGAATAGGTTAAGGTAGGATAGGAATGGTTAAGATAGGATAGGATGTAGTAGGATAAGAATGTGTAGGATAGGATAAGATAGGATAGGAACGGCTAAGATATAAAAGAATAGGATAAGGTAGGATAGGAATGCCATTTGTAAGATAGAATAGCATGTGGTTGGATTAGAATGGGTAAGATAGGATGGAATAGAATAAGGTAGCATATGAACGGCTAAGATATGATAGAATAGAATAAGGTACGATAGCAATGGCTAAAGGTAAGATAGAATAGGATAAGGTAGCATAGGAACGGCTAAGATATGATAAAATAAGCTGGTTAGGAAAGAGTAATATGAGACAGAATAGCATAAGGTAGGATTGGAATGACTAGGGCAAGATATAATAGGATGTGGTAGGATAAGAATGTGTAGGATAGGATAAGATAGGATAGGAACGGCTAAGATATAAAAGAATAGGATAAGGTAGGATAGGAATGCCAATTGTAAGATAGAATAGCATGTGTTAGGATTAGAATGGGTAAGATAGGATGGAATAGAATAAGGTAGGAAAGGAACGGGTAAGATATGATAGAAAAGGGTAAGGTAGGATAGGAATGGTTAAGGTAAGATAGAATAGGATGTGGTAGGATAAGAATGTGTAAGATAGGATAAGGTAGGATAGGAACGGCTAAGATATGATAGAATAGGATAAGGTAGGATAGGAATGCCAATTGCAAGATAGAATAGAATAAGGTAGGATAGCAATGGCTAAAGGTAAGATAGAATAGGATAAGGTAGCATAGGAACGGCTAAGATATGATAGAATATGCTGGTTAGTAAAGAGTAATTTAAGATAGAATAGTATAAGGTAGGATTGGAATGCCAATTGTAAGATAGAATAGCATGTGGTAGGATTAGAATGGGTAAGATAGGATGGAATAGAATAAGGTAGCATATGAACGGCTAAGATATGATAGAATAGAATAAGGTAGGATAGTAATGGCTAAAGGTAATATAGAATAGGATAAGGTAGCATAGGAACGGCTAAGATATGATAGAATATGCTGGTTAGTAAAGAGTAATTTAAGATAGAATAGTATAAGGTAGGATTGGAATGACTAGGGCAAGATAGAATACGATGTGGTAGGATAAGAATGTGTAAGATAGGATAAGGTAGGTTAGGAACGGCTAAGGTATGATATAATCGTATAAGATAGGAACGGCTAAGATAGCATTTGGTAGGATAGCAACGGGTAAGGTAAGATAGAGTAGGATGTGAATATGAAAAGGTAGAATATGAAAAGGTAGGATAGGAATGGCTATGGTATGATAGCATAGGATGTGGTAGCATATGAACGGCTAAGATATTATTGGATAGGATAAGGTAGGATAGGAATGGATAAAGGTAAGATAGAATAGGAGAAGGTAGCATAGGGATGGCTAAGGTAAGATAGAACAGGATAAGGTAGCATAGGAACGGCTAAGATATGATAGAATAAGCTGGTTAGGAAAGAGTAATATAAGATAGAATAGGACAAGGTACGATAGGAACAGCTGAGGTATGATAGAATCGTATAAGATAGGAATGGCTAAGATAAAATTAGGTAGGATAGCAACGGTTAAGCTAAGATAGAATAAGATAAGGTAGGATAAAAATGGCTAAGGTATGATAGAATAGGCCAAGATAGGATAGGAATGGCTAAGGTAAGATTGAATAGGATAAGGTAGGATAGGAATGGTTAAGGTAAGATAGGATAGGATGTTGTAGGATAAGAATGTGTAGGATAGGATAAGATAGGATAGGAACGGCTAAGATATAATAGAATAGGATAAGGTATGATAGAATAGGCCAAGATAGGATAGGAATGGCGAAGGTAAGATAGAATAGGATAAGGTAGGATAGGAATGGTTAAGGTAAGATAGGATATGATGTGGTAGGATAAGAATGTGTAGGATAGGATAAGATAGGATTGGAACGGCTAAGATATAATAGAATAGGATAAGGTAGGATAGGAATGGTTAAGGTAAGATAGAATAGGATGTGGTAGGATAAGAATGTGTAAGATAGGATAAGGTAGGATAGGAACGGCTTAGATATAATAGAATAGGATAAGGTAGGATAGGAATGCCAATTGTAAGATAGAATAGGATATGGTAGGATTAGAATATGTAAGATAGGATGGAATAGGATAAGGTAGGAAAGGAACGGGTAAGATATGATAGAAAAGGGTAAGGTAGGATAGGAATGGTTAAGG
Organism: Brienomyrus brachyistius; assembly: GCF_023856365.1. Lineage (NCBI taxonomy): Eukaryota > Metazoa > Chordata > Actinopteri > Osteoglossiformes > Mormyridae > Brienomyrus > Brienomyrus brachyistius. Next base: position 809,202 of record NW_026042359.1, on the reverse strand, counting down.
TAAGATAGGATAGGATGTGGTAGGATAAGAATGTGTAAGATAGTATAAGGTAGGGTAGGAACGGCTAAGATATAAAAGAATAGGATAAGGTAGGATAGGAATGCCAATTGTAAGATAGAATAGCATGTGGTAGGATTAGAATGGGTAAGATAGGATGGAATAGAATAAGGTAGCATATGAACGGCTAAGATATGATAGAATAGAATAAGGTAGGATAGCAATGGCTGAAGGTAATATAGAATAGGATAAGGTAGCATAGGAACGGCTAAGATATGATAGAATATGCTGGTTAGTAAAGAGTAATTTAAGATAGAATAGTATAAGGTAGGATAGGAACAGCTGAGGTATTATAGAATCGTATAAGATAGGAACGGCTAAGATAGAATTAGGTGGGATAGCAACGGGTAAGCTAAGATAGAATAGGATGTGGTAGGATGAAAATGGCTAAGGTATGATAGAATAGGCCAAGATAGGATAGGAATGGCTAAGGTAAGATAGAATAGGATAAGGTAGCATAGGAATGGTTAAGGTAAGATAGGATATGATGTGGTAGGATAAGAATGTGTAGGATAGGATAAGATAGGATAGGAACGGCTAAGATATGATAGAATATGCTGGTTAGTAAAGAGTAATTTAAGATAGAATAGTATAAGGTAGGATTGGAATGCCAATTGTAAGATAGAATAGCATGTGGTAGGATTAGAATGGGTAAGATAGGATGGAATAGAATAAGGTAGCATATGAACGGCTAAGATATGATAGAATAGAATAAGGTAGGATAGTAATGGCTAAAGGTAATATAGAATAGGATAAGGTAGCATAGGAACGGCTAAGATATGATAGAATATGCTGGTTAGTAAAGAGAAATTTAAGATAGAATAGTATAAGGTAGGTTTGGAATGACTAGGGCAAGATAGAATACGATGTGGTAGGATAAGAATGTGTAAGATAGGATAAGGTAGGTTAGGAACGGCTAAGGTATGATATAATCGTATAAGATAGGAACGGCTAAGATAGCATTTGGTAGGATAGCAACGGGTAAGGTAAGATAGAGTAGGATGTGAATATGAAAAGGTAGAATATGAAAAGGTAGGATAGGAATGGCTATGGTATGATAGCATAGGATGTGGTAGCATATGAACGGCTAAGATATTATTGGATAGGATAAGGTAGGATAGGAATGGATAAAGGTAAGATAGAATAGGAGAAGGTAGCATAGGGATGGCTAAGGTAAGATAGAACAGGATAAGGTAGCATAGGAACGGCTAAGATATGATAGAATAAGCTGGTTAGGAAAGAGTAATATAAGATAGAATAGGACAAGGTACGATAGGAACAGCTGAGGTATGATAGAATCGTATAAGATAGGAATGGCTAAGATAGAATTAGGTAGGATAGCAACGGTTAAGCTAAGATAGAATAAGATAAGGTAGGATAAAAATGGCTAAGGTATGATAGAATAGGCCAAGATAGGATAGGAATGGCTAAGGTAAGATTGAATAGGATAAGGTAGGATAGGAATGGTTAAGGTAAGATAGGATAGGATGTTGTAGGATAAGAATGTGTAGGATAGGATAAGATAGGATAGGAACGGCTAAGATATAATAGAATAGGATAAGGTATGATAGAATAGGCCAAGATAGGATAGGAATGGCGAAGGTAAGATAGAATAGGATAAGGTAGGATAGGAATGGTTAAGGTAAGATAGGATATGATGTGGTAGGATAAGAATGTGTAGGATAGGATAAGATAGGATTGGAACGGCTAAGATATAATAGAATAGGATAAGGTATGATAGGAATGCCAATTGTAAGATAGAATAGGATGTGGTAGGATTAGAATGGGTAAGATAGGATGGAATAGGATTAGGTAGGAAAGGAACGGGTAAGATATGATAGAATAGGATAAGGTAGCATAGGAACGGCTAAGATATGATAGAATATGCTGGTTAGTAAAGAGTAATTTAATATAGAATAGTATTAGGTAGGATTGGAATGACTAGGGCAAGATAGAATAGGATGTGGTAGGATAAGAATGTGTAAGATAGGATAAGATAGGATAGGAACGGCTAAGATATAATAGAATAGGATAAGGTATGATAGGAATGCCAATTGTAAGATAGAATAGGATGTGGTAGGATTAGAATGGGTAAGATAGGATGGAATAGGATTAGGTAGGAAAGGAACGGGTAAGATATGATAGAATAGGATAAGGTAGCATAGGAACGGATAAGATATGATAGAATATGCTGGTTAGGAAAGAGTTATTTGAGATAGAATAGTATAAGGTAGGATTGGAATGACTAGGGCAAGATAGAATAGGATGTGGTAGGATAAGAATGTATAAGATAGGATAAGGTAGGTTAGGAACGGCTAAGGTATGATATAATCGGATTAGATAGGAACGGCTAAGATAGCATTAGGTACGATAGCAACGGGTAAGCTAAGATAGAATAGGGTTTGCTAGGATGAAAATGGCAAAGACATGATAGGATAAGGTAGTATAGGAACGGCTAATATGAGATAGAATAAGATAAGGTAGGATAAAAATGGCTAAGGTATGATAGAATAGGCCAAGATAGGATAGGAATGGCTAAGGTAAGATATAATAGGATAAGGTAGGATAGGAATGGTTAAGGTAAGATAGGATTGGATGTTGTAGGATAAGAATGTGTAGGATAGGATAAGATAGGATAGGAACGGCTAAGATATAATAGAATAGGATAAGGTATGATAGGAATGCCAATTTTAAGATAGAATAGGATGTGGTAGGATTAGAATGGGTAAGATAGGATGGAATAGGATGAGGTAGGAAAGGAACGGGTAAGATATGATAGAATAGGGTAAGGTAGGATAGGAATGGTTAAGGTAAGATGGAATCGGATGTGGTCGGATAAGAATGTGTAAGATAGAATAAGGTAGGATAGGAACGGCTAAGATATGATAGAATAGGATAAGGTAGGATAGGAATGCCAATTGTAAGATAGAATAGCATGTGGTTGGATTAGAATGGGTAAGATAGGATGGAATAGAATAAGGTAGTATATTAACGGCTAAGATATGATAGAATAGAATAAGGTACGATAGCAATGGCTAAAGGTAAGATAGAATAGGATAAGGTAGCATAGGAACGGCTAAGATATGATAAAATAAGCTGGTTAGGAAAGAGTAATATGAGATAGAATAGTATAAGGTAGGATTGGAATGACTAGGGCAAGATAGAATAGGATGTGGTAGGATAAGAATGTGTAAGATAGGATAAGATAGGTTAGGAACGGCTAAGGTATGATATAATCGGATAAGATAGGAACAGCTAAGATAGCATTAGGTAGGATAGTAACGGGTAAGGTAAGAGAGTAGGATGTGGTAGGATAAGAATGGCTAAGATTTGATAAAATAGGATAAGGTAGTATAGGAACGGTTAAGATATGAGGGAATAAGCTGGTTTGGAACGGCTAATATAAGACAGAATATGATAAGGTAGGATAGGAATGGCTAAGGTATGATAGAATAGGATGTGGTAGCATATGAACGGCTAAGACATTATAGGATAGGATAAGGTAGGATAGGAATGGATAAAGGTAAGATAGAATAGGATAAGGTAGCATAGGAACGGCTAAGATATGATAGAATAAGCTGGTTAGGAAAGAGTAATATAAGATAGAATAGGATAAGGTACGATAGGAACAGCTGAGGTATGATAGAATCGTATAAGATAGGAACGGCTAAGATAGCATTTGGTAGGATAGCAACGGGTATGCTAAGATAGAATAGGATTTGGTAGGATGAAAATGGCAAAGATATGATAGGATAAGGTAGTATAGGAACGGCTAATATAAGATAGAATAAGATAAGGTAGGATAAAAATGGCTAAGGTATGATAGAATAGTCCAAGATAGGATAGGAATGGCTAAGGTAAGATAGAATAGGATTATGTAGGATAAGAATGTGTAGGATAGGATAAGATAGGATAGGAACGGCTAAGATATAATAGAGTAGGATAAGGTAGGATAGGAATGCCAATTGTAAGATAGAATAGGATGTTGTAGGATTAGAATGGGTAAGATAGGATGGAATAGAAAAAGTTAGCATATGAACTTAAGTTGATGATGTGCATTACTACTAATCCTGCTGACCTTTCTCTCCTGCAGACAGGGGCAACGCCGGAGGAAAAAGGACACTGGAAACGGAAAGCTGGAGTGTTGGGGAGTGATGGGGACTGGAGGGAACAAACAACTAACCTTCCTTTCCTCCCAAAGTCTGCCTTTCCAGGACTGGCAAAGGTGGCCCATGGATTGGACCATGCCTCACGCGATTCAATGGTTCAGTTGGTCCAGAGACACTGGGCCGCCCCTTCATTCACGGCTTATGCTCAAACTTTCATTTCCAGGTGTTCCACATGTATGACTCACAACATGGGTCGTGCATTGAAGCCACCAACTGCCACAACTCCTCCAGCTGAGGGTCCTTTCCAACATTTGCAGATGGATTTCATAGAACTAACACCCTGTAGAGGTTATCGTTATTGTCTGGTGGTTGTTGATCTCTTTTCCAGATGGGTGGAAGCCTTCCCGGCCAAGCAAGCAACGGCCCAGATAGTTGCGAAAAATCTGTTAAAAGAGATAACCCCACGATGGGGTGTTCCAGCCCGTATTACCACTGACAATGGTACACATTTCTCTAATCAGGTGGTCCACAAGCTCTCTGAGTGGTTCCAAACCGACCTTCGACACTACTGCGCTTATCACCCGCAGAGTGGAGGGATTGTTGAAAGAGCAAACCAGACTCTGAAATTAAAATTGGCAAAACTGTGTAGTGACACGGGACTAGATTGGGTGACAGCCCTGCCGATTGTGTTGGGGGCAATGAGAGGCCGCCCACACCAGCAGACAGGATTGGCACCACATGAAATATTGACAGGACGACCAATGCCATTCCCGTATCCAGGGGGACGGGTGAACTTAGAAACTGTAGATGGCGATCTGTTAACCTATCTGTCTAGCTTACAGGAGACTCTGAAGGAGCTCCATCAGCAGGTCAAAGCCGCTACTGAGCCAGCAGCGGGACCGAACACATTGCTCGTCCGACCCGGGGAGTGGGTGCTGATCAAGGACCTGAGACGCAACCACTGGAACCAACCCCGCTGGAGAGGACCATTCCAAGTCCTGCTGGCCACCCCACACGCTGTGAAAGTTGAAGGAGTGACTGCATGGGCTCATCTGTCTCACTGTCGACGCACTGCACCACCGCTGGAGAAATGAGGAAGACAAAGGAAAATGGACTGATACTATTGGTGCCGCTCCACCGGCACTCCCTGCCAGGGCTGACTGTGTGCAGTGCTCAGAGGAGACAACAATCTCCACTGATGGCGGCGACTACATAGGTTTTAAAGAATTGTTCCTCCCTGAGGAAGATACTGACAGTGAAACGATGGTGTGATACAAAATTTGACATATTGTATCAAAGGGGGGAGTGTGATAGAAAATTCTTGATTATGCTAATCAGTGATCAATAATGAAATATAGATGTTATGCAAAATGCATTACCTAATCAGTAATTAACAATTAAGTTTATAATTGTGTTGTTGATTTACACATAGTGGTTGAAACAATGTAATTTACTTGTCATTAATTGAATGTATCAAACAATAATGCAAATCTGCAGAGATCAAAGGGGCTCCACTCCAACAACTGCTGCAAACGCCGCGGCTCCCTGAGTGCCATCACCCGTCAGCTCATCAGTCTCTGCAACCAACTGCCAAGACCCCCCCCCACTCTGCAAACAAGTAAACCAACTTCCTTTTATTCTAACAACCTAAGCTGTTTTTAACCTGCTATATGACGTTAGGGTCGTGTTCACACAAACTGTGCTTGCTTTGCAGAACAGTATTTCCCTTTTAAGGTTACTCATTTAAATCTGGTCATTGCATTTCCATAATTACACTGTTTGTTTCTATTCCGTTATTTCGTGTTTGTTGTTTGTGTTAAGTGTAATGTCTGTCTTATGTTAGTTGTAGTGTTAGCTAGGAATAAATGCATGTCTTTTACACAACTTCTGCCTCCGTTCATTGAATGCTCACAATAGTCCCTGCCTATGTGCGATCTGGCTACTAAGCTCTGAAACCTCAAATTCGCCTGAAATATCGCGAGACTCTCTCTCCACGACCATCAGGGGAGCTTCGCAATGTTTACATTGCCTGGTGATGCAGCTCTCTGGACAAGCCTTCTAACCCAGGTTACTAAGCGATACTGGTAATTAGTAAATCCCATTTAAGTGGCACACTAACAGACTCACGGGGATTCGCAAATTGAGTGTGGAGGAGCCGACCATTCAGCATAACAATGGGTTAATAATCAGCATTCAATAATAATTAAAGTTAATTAATTTTAAAACATATTGGTGGAGATATTAAAATTTACCTGAGCTAATAATTCCTACACGTTTCAGAACAATTTTACCCAGAGCAGCGACGGTCTGTTAGCGCGGTGCTATGCTAATTGACAGGAATTGTGGTCCTGCCATTTTTCATCAAGCTATATACAGCTAAATTACTTGAACAGAAGACACTCGTTCCAATTTGACAAGTATTATCTTCAGGGAAGCATGGCAAGACAGCATGAGACAAAGGGTTTTCTAGTTGGATTTTACAAATGCAATACTACTTAGATACTATATAGATATTGTATATAGTGTATAGTGCTGTATAACGTATTGTGCTGTACAATATAGATGTATTGAAATAGATTCGACTGTACTCATATTTAAACCCTGCTGATCATACATGTCATGCCCGGCCCGTCCGCTCCTCATGTGTGCCACGCCCCCTGATTACCCATGTGTGCTTCCCTGATCGTCTCCAGCTTTGTCTGTTACTTTGATTAGTCTCTGTGTGTTTTAAGTCCTGGTCTGACCTGTTCCCCTTGTCCGTCATTGATGTAAGTTAGCGTCCTATGTTACCTGATGTTAGTGAATGTCCGTGCCTTCGTTTCCATTAAACCCCTCGTTTGACCTGATTTGTGGCTTCCAGCCTGTTTCTTGTTTGCCTGCCCGCACGATCGCCGTTCCGTCCGGCTTAGATCGTGACAATACACACATATACAGCAAATTTGCCAGTGTTAAATTAACACTGCATGGTGTTTATATAATTCTCACCAAACCAGTGTTGTTGTATATTGTTAAATTGTATTAGCTGTTATAGTGTTCAGTTGACACCATAGACTGTTAGATCACTGCAACTCCACCTCTTCCCAGATTCTAAGCCCATATAGGTGGCACACAGGTGCATAATAGGTGGCCCCTATCTGCGCCATTTTAATGTGCACACAAGAACTCATATGAGGATCATAAGAACTGTCCTTATTTACCAACCATCATGAGAAAGACTCTGACCAAAAAGGCCCCCTCAGCCTTTTCTTATTGTGCATCAAAGTCTTTATAGCTCAGTGCTGATTGTTTTTGAAAACCAAAGACCCATGTGTTAATTTGTTAAGCGGCACCTTGCTTTTTATTGCGTATGGTTTTTACGTTAGTCTTTTGTCAGAAAAAAGTTTGTACTTGTATCTTTCAATTGTAGGTGTGGTGTATTTGTTGATCTAAGCCGATTTTGGTCACCCATTCTGACCTTGGTTGATGGGCTTTATATGTGGAAACATGTTACAAGAGTTGCGACACCTTTGCTATGCAGCTCCTGGTACCACCCACTTCCCTGTAATGATGCTGGATGTTTATTTGCATACCATGGTATGGTACAGCCTTTCAACAGATTTGTATTTTTTTTTATCCACCATGATGGTGTTCAATAAAGCAAGTATAAGAAATATTAGTAAAGCTTGTAGGGCAGTTATTAGAATTATTTTTCCTGGGGTCTGCTTTGGTAGGTTAGTGAGCGATTGATGCTCTCTGAAGAAGTTTTCTTGAGCTAGATAGAAATACCATGATAAGGCAAATACTAATGGATGATAAATCTGAGTAAAACCATCTCCCAGGAAAAATGTCAGTATTGTATGTACTTGCCACATTGAACAGAATCCACATAAATTCCTCTGGGATCACACACCTATCATAAGTACTATACTATTCAGACCACCTGGCACACATCAATTCAAGCATAGGAAAAGGTCTAGATTTGTAACATTAAAATGTGGTAGAGACTAATATCCATGACATACCATCCTAAAACATGGTGTGTTCTAAAATTTAAGCCCAATAAACAATCTGAATATTAAATGAGCAAAATAATTTGATTTGTTCTTCTATCCAAAGTTGTGGTCTAAAAGCAACAAGGCCACCACCCATTATATCTGCTTTAGGGAAAATGCACTCCTGTAGCCACTAGGGGAGCCCTCACCTTCTCTGAGCCCTGCTAATAATTATGTCATGCATTCTAACAAGCTTTATAATCTGTTTTAATAGGCATTACTTTTACACTAACACTCCTGCTGAGAGACTAATTTGATTACCAGTCTTGGCCTTATCATTAGGAACACATTTAGAGAATTTGCAGAGTGCTGTTTCACAGTGGATTCTCCCTGGTTTTCCCCAAGAACGGTACCATACATTTTATTCACTTGCATACTGCAGATGATTGCAAGAAAGCTTAATTAGTTTACTCTTATACCAGTGCAAGGAAATTGTTTAATACATGCTTAAAAAGGAAATTAATAATTACATTTTTAAAACATTCATTCTCTAACCCAATCCCAACTTCATAGCACATGTAAGGCAAGAATCAAGAAGAAGCATGTATTCAGCTTACCAAAACACAGTGTGCTGATCTTCAGAAAAATCAAAGTTAACATTATTTAAAGTTTACATACCAAGAGACCTTATTGCTTTTTTGCTCTTTTTCATGACGGTGGGTTAATCAAACACAGTACTTAGCTGCCCCAGACATAAGCCACCCATTATGCACCTGTGTGTCACTTATATGGGCTTGAATTCTGGGAAGAGGTGGAGTTTCAGTGATCTAACACTCTATAGTGTCAAATGAACACTATAAGAGCTAATAAAATTTAACACTATACAACAACACGCATTGCACTCTACAAAGTGTTAAATGTAACGCTGATTAGGTGAGAATTATAAAAACAGTATGCAGTGTTAATTTAACACTGGCAAATTTGCTGTGAAATTCACACAGAGCTTTCGCACTAGCCACAAGTGGCTACCGCACACTCTCACACGCCCCATCCACCCCCAGCAGTCACTGCGACAGAGTGAGAGAGGGAAAGAGTGTTAATTGGAAGAGTGAAAACAGTGAAAAAGAGAAGGACAGAATGTTCCGCTTGTCATGTTAGAGTTAGCAAAGCCTAACACACACTCGGCAGAAATCGCCCCTGTGTCAGTAACCCAGTAACCCTACCTTATCAATTACACAGCTGTGTCAATGACGCTTTTTAAGACTTATGTTTGATTAGAAGTGTAATCCACCAATCAGAGATATACATGCATGCACCAATCAGAAAGCTGCACTTCTGCTTGCCTTCAGTTACACATACATCACATATGCAATCTAACAAACCATTGCCACTTCTATACATTAAACACGAGGGTTTATCCTTCTTCACTCTGATGTACCAAATTAAATACAGGAGAGACTTCATACTAATCTGTAGAAAATAATCTGAATAACCTATCAAGTCAAGAGCTTTAGGATGAATGATCTAAATAAAAAGGTAAAAGTGAAAGATTTTGCCTGACTTTCTCCAGCCTTGTCTGAAACTTTGTCTTTATCTTACAGAGGTGTTAAATGCCGTTATATCATTAAGGAAGGTTTACTGTTGATCACTTGAGATTACAGTCTTCATGTACGTCTTTTTATTCATACCTCTTATAATGTATAATCAGTTACGCACTTGTATGTGGGAAGCTGAAGTACAGCCTTGCAACATTCATTACAAGTTCATTACACCTATATGACTAGAACATTTTTCCCCCCATCATATTAATGTGGATTTGGATAAAAATGTCTTCCTTTTAAATTTATATTAATGTATATTTCAGTTAACCAAATGTCAGCCTCACTGTAGGTAACAAAGGAGAGACATTTTATACCCTCACAGACCAAAAACAAGGGGTTCAACATGTGACGACTACACAGTAATGACTGGCTAAGATGTTTCTGTGACTAATATAAACTCACCTTGTGTAGGGCAAGTACAGCAGTACGCATAGGACGTCAGGACTCACACTGAAATTCCCTACATTTGGATATATTATGTAACTCATGGTTTTGTAGGAATGTTGATACACACATATACAAAGATATCATATATGAATTTGGATTTGGGACTGGAGAGGCTTGTAGTACAAATTCAGCAAAATTTTTATAATGGTTGTTGCAAATATTATGTACAAACTGTGACAGAAACTTGAATGCAAACATGGGTTTTGTTGGGAAAATATCATGAAATACATTACTGAGAAAACTGCGGTTTCTTTTACTCCTATTTAATACTATTAAGCAGAGACATCACAAGGAAAAGAAACTTATTTATAATGATTTATACAGCAGACAATAACTACACATACAAATATAGCACAGAAAAATCCAATAATACTATCGGACAAAATGGCCATGGAAATGTAACAGAGAGCTGTGAGCTGGAGACCAGAGTCTTGACCTTAAGGAGTCAAATAAAATATTTAATTTCTCTGTTGTGCCACAAACCTTACAGATACACTACTTTTCAAAAAGAAAAGAACTTACTTCCTCACACATTTCTAAAAGGATGTATTTGTCAAATCCCTCCAGCTCACTGAGAAATAACACATCAAGAGCACATATGGCCTAAATAAAGATATAATATAGACATATAATACACTGGGCGACATTTTAAAATGTTTTGTTAGGTGATTTAACAAAAAACAAGTGCATGTTCTACAGTTTTTTCTGTAGTTTCAGAATATGGCTTCCAATTTGCCACCACATGTCTGGTTTTGTCACAATTTACAATTAAAGTTCAACATAAATTACACTAACGACATCAAATTTGGTGAATAATATCAAATGACATTTTTCAAACACCCTTCATAAACAAACATTTTTAGTATATTTAGTTTTGCTCCAGTATGTCTGCTTTTTTGACGTAACTTTATTTCATATACAATGCATTGTATTCCTAGTAATGTCATATTAAATCACCAGTAACCTGTCATAGACTCTTGTACAAACAAGTCAGCAGGGTTTACAGGCAGCTTGCAGTTATGTAAACTTACAGGTATGCTGCTGCAGGTCCACTGACGCCGACCTTTGCATGCAGAACTGTGTTCCGCCTTCCAGTACTGAGTGACAGACCACCTTGAATTGTTGGACTATCTTACAATTATCATGCCCCGCTTGTCCGCTCCTCCGGTGTGCCACGCTCCCTCGTTAACCTCGTGTGAAATCCCGATGTTATTAGCAGTTTCCACTTGTTTTCATTAGTCCTATGTATTTAACTCCACATCAAAGTATGTTTCCCCAGTCCTGTCATTGGAGTCGCTACCTGTATTGCCCGACTTAAATATATAATTCATTGTACAATATAGGCCTACTATACATACAGTCAGGGGCGCATGGCGCATTCCCCGTACACGCGCGGCAATTCCTTGTTAGCAGCGCAAATGCGTATTTGTTTTATGTGCATTCACGTAACGACAAAAAAATTACCGTGCATGTTAACATTTATGTGGATAATTTGTACTTCGTTCTGGACATGAAGGCTAGAATGCACAGTGATTCTTTGTCATAACAGCGCGAATGCACATAACATAAATACTCATTTGCGCTGCTACAAGACATTTCTCATACCAGTTATGTGTCCCCTGCATATGATCTGACAGCCTGAGTCTCGCGCCAGATGCGTCAGAGTTCAACGATGCCTCATTGCAGATTGCAATACGGCCAGGTCATGGTCCCTGCCACGGCCAGCCCGAGCGACTCAAGTGTTGCTAATTTTCATGGAGAAATACATAGAGCAAATAGTCAACGAATCAGATCTGAGAGACAGTGTAATTTTTGACCAATCAGAAATGAGTGGGCCAGGCTGCCCGTGGGCCTGGCCGTCTTGCATCCTGTAACGAAGCACTCTTTGCTAGGTTTGCTAAAGCTAAACTTTATCGGTGCGCCCTTACCCTACCTCCAACCTTGGATAAAGTGAGATGCTTTTATTGTCACTGAAAATACAATGAGATGTCATTTGGAGCAAGCCTGTAGACGCCATAGTAAGCATAAAACTATAGACTAACACTTATAGAGCATAAAAACAGAAAAAATACATTTAAAGGCTAAAGATACATACACCAAAAATAAAAAAGAATAAAAATAAAGAAAAAATTCTGGTGCTGGAAGCAAAGAAACCAGTAGCACATTGTAGTGATGAGTCGGTTGCGAACAAAACGGCTCTCGGAGCCAGTTCTTCGAAGTGAACGATCGGAGCCGGCTCCTGCCTGTGAGCCGGAGTCAGAGCCGCTTTTTTTCTTTCTCTATTTTTTCCACCCGCACGGATTGGTCAACTACACGATGTGTGTCTGCACTGAGCAGGAGGGGGAGGGGCGGTGCTACAGGGTGCGTTCGACTTGGGATTTAAGTCTTAAGTCGTCTTGCTCTCGTGAGGTTTTTGTACCATGTGACATGGTCACGGATGGTAACATTTTGCAGCGCCGGCTGAAGTCGGACAAAAAAATCTAACCATGATGCATTGCGTTGGGACCACAATGCACTGCTTTAAGCAAGCACTGCAAATGGCTGTGTGAAGTCGAACGCACCCATAGACAAATACAGCAATCACATGCACTGAGAGAGAAACAGGAAGGAAGGAGATGTGCGCGACAAAATGAGTGACTGTAGGAAACGCAAAGTAAAATTTGGATACATTTCAATAGCATTGATAATACAAAGGCAGAGTGTAGAGCTTGCAAGGTTAAAATCTCATATCAAACAGGTTCTACAAATAACCTGCATTGGCACATGAGAACTGTACATCCATCAGTGCAGTGGGAAGAAAAAAGACAAGCAAGTGAACCTGCTACTAAGGAAAGTGACAGTTTGTCTACTGCAGTTTGTCAATGTCTACACCGTCATCCAGTACAGCACCACAACCACCTAGACCTACAACCTAGAGCTCTATGAGACAGTTTCTGCAAACAGAACACAATTGATGAGGAATTGTCTAAAATGATTGTGTGTGATTTCCAACCATAGTAATTCATTTCACTAATAATTTTACATTATTTCTGGTAATAAATTCATTTAAGCACCAAAGAAAATCTGAAGAGCCACTTGGGAGTCGAAAGAGCCGGCTCTTTTAAGTGAGCCGAGCCAGAAGAGCCGGATCTCTTAAAAGAGCCGGAATTCCCATCACTAGCACATTGTTAGATATTACACAACAACAGCGTAGCATTGAAAAGCTCCAGGCCGCTGTTTCTGCATGCACTGCCGTTTTGGTTTTTGACTCTGTTTACGTTGGAGTGGATGAGTCAGATGGCTGAAGATAGAAGACAACACTGCCATCTAGTGGTCAGGGGTTTAAATCCCAACAGAAAATGAAAAAGTCTGACAAATTTTTGAACTGATTAGCTGTGAATTTTGTAAAACAGCAGAGGCGGTTGGCTGGAGATGCACTAATGATCGGCTTGCAGGTAGTAGAACAATGACCAGCTGAGTCTTTCCTCAGTGCTTTCTACTTCACTCATTCTTCTATCTTGGTGCCATGTTTCACCATCTCTATCAGTGTCATCAACATCAGTGAAAAGGTGTCTGGGATGCTGACCTTAGAAGCAGAGTTTCAAAGAAGAGCTGAGGAAAGGGGGGGAAAACACCCCCCTTTGAAAACCTCTGAACACTAGGGGATAAGAGCCTTAATGAAGGAAAGATCAGCAAGTTGGTGTGAAGCACTTAAACAAGTTAGTTAAACTTGGCATAAGAAAAGACAGACAACATAGCAGAGAATGGTTTCAATCCATCGACCTCTGGGTTATGGGCCCAGCTCACTTCCTCTGCGCCAAACTTTAAACAGCAAAGGGGCTCTGGACACACATAATGGTACTTAGTGCTTCTTTTCAGAGACCCTAGGTTATAAAGCCCCCGTGAGGTGCAGCATGAGCCTTCCTCAAGCGATGCCTAATGTATGCATGACAAGCAGCTAAAAGCTGTTGGCCATAGACAAAGTGAGACCCAGCAGAGGACATGGCCGTTCTAAGCCTCAGACCTGGTATGGTGATGAAGCTTCCTGTTACACTTTCTACTGCCTTGGTTCATCGCAACAATCAATATGATAAAGAGAAGGAGTCATCCTAGATGGGACTCAAACCCACCCCTCCACTTTGGGATCCCCAGTACATAATGGGGAGCGGGGGGGGGGCATAATGAATTCTGAAGGTCCCCGTAGCCCTCAGCCCACTGGGAAGATGCCCAGTACGGAAATGACAGATGCTAAAATAGATGCTAAAGACTCAAATGGCCTAATTGTCAGTGTTTGTTATAGACACCTAATGTAGCTGCAGAGGAAAGCAAAATGTTATATGACGACATCAGGATTATGAGTAATAAAAATGATGTGGTGGTTATGGGTGATTTTAATTTACCAGGGATACAGTGGGACACAGTCTCTGGCTCTTCTGTAAATGAACTCGAGATGGTGGAAGTGGTACAGGATTGTTTTTTTACTCAGTTTAATACCCCTACCAGGGGAGAAGCCATTATAGATCTTCTTTTCTCTAATAACCAGGTTAGGATTGGAAAATTAGAGGTTTTAGAACCACTGGACAGTAATGAGCATAACATGGTTAAATTTCAGGCTAATTTTCGTGTCGGAAGAGCAAAATCCAAAAGAAAAAAATATATTGTGAGGAAGGCAAACTTTAATGGTATGAGACTGAAATTAGAAACTGTAAACAAGTTAAATAGCAAAACGGTTGAAGAGGCATGGGAATTTTTTAAAAGGACATTGTTGCAAGTGCAAGAGGACTTCATACCTGTTTCCAGCAACACTAAATCTAGGAAACTACAACCAAGGTGGTTTACTAAGGAAATTAAGAATAAAGTCCGGAGGAGAAGGGCAAAATAAAGCAGGAGTCTACAGGTTGAGTTAAAAAATAACATTAGACTCAATAAGAGGAATGTAGAGAGGAAGATTGAATTGGAAGCTAAGAATGACATTAAAAGTTTCTCCCAATGTTTTATCTCCAAAAGAGTCTAAAAGCTGAAATCACTAATTTACAGGATAGTAAGGGCTTTATAATTGAAAATGAAATTGATATAGTAAATGAATTTAATGATTATTTTACACGGGTGTTCACAGTAGAGAACACAAATAACTCAGCACCATGTAGATTCATTGAATTATTAGATTTCCAGAAGTCCTTAAGCTCAAAGCTACAGGGTTTTTACAAACTGTATCAGCCTGGATTGAAAACTGGTTTACAGACAGGAAGCAGTGGGTAGTTATTAGAGGCATAATGTCACAGTGGACTTGCGTTCATTGTGGGATACCATAGGGTTCAATTTTAGGACCACTATTGTTCCTAATTTGCGCCAATGATATTGACATCAGTACATACAGTAAAATGGTTAAATTTGCTGATGATACCAAGGTGAGTGATGTAGCAGATACTGATCTATCAGCGGAGAGACTACAATAGGATTTAATTAGCAACTGGGCTGATACATGGCAGACGAAATTTAAAGTAGATAAATGTAAGGCTATCCATGGAGGGAGCAGAAATATAAAGTACAGATATTTTATGGGTTCCACTGAAATAAAGTTAGCTGATTATGAGAATGACCTCGGTGCGTATGTTGATGCTTTCATGTTCCACTCTCGTCAGTGTGGGGAAGTAATTAAAAAGGCCAATTGTTCCAACTAGAACTTGTGGCCGTAGTGGAAATTAGCTGGAGAACATTTTAAAATGAATCTGAGGAAGCACTTCAATTCAATTCAATTTTATTTATATAACGCTTTTAACAACATGCATTGTCACAAAGCACTTTACATTTAACCAGCCAGAACCCCACCAAGCAAGCCTGAGGCGACAGTGGCAAGGAAACTCCATCTAGCAGGAAGAAACCTTGAGTGGAACCTAGACTCAGAAGAGGACCCCATCCTCCTCTGGGCGACCAGGGAGCATGAAACTGCATTTACATTGACATTCATTAGAGTTCATATAGTTATAAAGTCCCAGTTGGTTTCATGTAGTTATATCCAGGAGTCCAGGTGCGGGTTCACATGGTGTAGTCGGCTCGGTATCAGCTCGAAAAAGAGAAAATGGAGAAGAGTTATTGCCCTACACCTAACCGGCAGGACTAAAGCAACTATGACAGCCTGCCTAAAAGAGAGACCTGGAAGGAAGCACAGGCATGAGGGTTTACAGAGGTTTTGGCGTCAAGCCACCTCCCATCCACAGCTTAAGTGATCGGCGAGAGTGGCAGGACGACAGCACCAATCCCCCCTTTCCCCTTCAATCTCAAATAACTATGAACCTCCAGATTTCCCATTCACCTTAGAAAAGAAGATTTAACTATCCAAAAGACTGGCTAAAGAGGTACTTCTTAAGCCTTGACTTAAAAGCAGAGATTGTGTCTGAGTTCCGAACACTAATAGGAAGTTTATTCCATAGCTGTGGTGCTTTATGAGCAAATGCTCTTCCCCCAAAGGTAATGTTCTTTATTCTGGGTATGGATAGAATACCTCCATCTCGTCATCTAAGTGTATGATTCGGAACGCAAATGAGGTCACCCACATACTGCGGTGCAAGACCATTTACAGCTTTATAGGTTAAGAGCAGTGTTTTGTAGTCAACACGAAATCTAACTGGCAGCCAGTGCAGTGAAAATAAAATTGGGGTAATATGATCATATGTTTTAGTTTAACTATTGCTAGTAGCAGTTCAATCAATGCTGGGAGCATCTCTGAATAATTTTGATGGAACAGGGTCTAGCATACAAATAGATGAATTTGAAGATAAAATTAAGTACATCAGTTCTGACTGGTTAACCCTGGTAAATGCTTCAAATAGGGTGATTGCAGCATTAGCACATGCCGTGTCAAGGCCAGAGAATGTAGTTATTGGAATATTCAAAATGTTCTGTCTAACTGAGCATATTTTTGGTCAAAAAATTTCATAAAGTCGTCACTGGAAAATAACCAGTGGTCAGTGGTTATTAGTCAGCTTGGACACCATAGTACATAGGAATCTAGGATTATTTTTGTTTATTTCAATTAGTTCTGATAGATACTAGATGATTTGGCGGCACTAAGAGCCTTTTTGTAGCTACCCATAGCCTCTTTCCATGCTAGTTCGAACACCACTAGTTTAGTATGATGCCACTTACATTCTGTAAGGACATAAAACTTATAGGTCCTGCAGGCCCCAACTCTGATCAGCCTGCATCAGTCTATTTCAGAGCTCCGCTGGCCCAGGCAAGACTGGACTCAACTCGTCAAACCACCCCTTTTAAGGAAGGCAAAGGCCTGCCGGCTCCTGAGAGACTGGATAGGAATAACTGGAGCAACACAGAAAAAGCAAGACCTTTCACCCCCGGAGTGACCAGAGTTCCACAATCAATCCACAGCAACAACAGCTGTCAGCCTCCAGACACAGACACCTTTTCCACTATAAACAGGATAACTCAGCACACATAGATGTTAGGGACAAATACACGCATGTTTGGTCTCGTTTGAATAGGCATGAGACGAGGAGTATTATACTCTCAGATTTAAGGCAGTATAGCTTTTCCTAAGAGAAATACAGAAACTTCGGCTCAACCCACCAAACTGAGAGAGCCTCTCACATGGTAGAACAAGGGAATTACGACCACCCCCTAAAGTGATCTGATTGGCTGGGGACTTGAGAACCAAGGTCAGCAATGCCCCTAAAATTAACCATTGACCGAAATTGGTCAGTCTTCAGAGACATGCCATCACCTGGTCTGGATACTTAAGGAAGGGCTTCAGAAGTAGTCGGGGAGTCACTCTGTAATCAGAGCTCCCGCAGAGAACTGGGCGAAAGTCCATCTGTAGTCAGATACTTTCCACAGAACTTTGTTCACTCTCAGCTGAGGAATGTGATTGTTTAATATTGTATTTGTCCAAATGTATTTACAAGTATGTGTCCACATGTCAATAATTGTATATTGTAGTATGTTTAATAAATGTTGTTTCGATTACTTTATGACTGTCTGATTTGCTAACTTCTTCATAAACTTTCCAGATTGGACTTCTATCCTTATTAGGACTATGGTGGTAAATACTATCTTGCAGCCTCTGGGTTAAATCTCATTTATTTATCCGGGTCCCAAACTTGACTGCCCAAGTTAAGTTAGGTGGATACCAAAACTACACCTCTGGAGTTCGCACATGCTCAGTTACGGGCCGGCGTAACCTCTGAGGTCAACACATGCTGATGAAAGGTACAGGTCTACCCTCTGAGGGGCGTACACACTATGTTCCTAGGCACCGGGCATAGTCCCTGAGACGCTCACATGGTAAGACAATGGGCGGCATCGGCGGAGTCCCTGAGACAAACCAAAAGTAAACCTTGTACAAACTACCGCAACAGAAGGTGCGCCTTCACAGCCGCTGAGGTTGACACACGTTATGATATGGGCTGCCCCCGGCTGAGCCTCTGAGGTGGACGTACGTGAGGTTTGGGTAAACATCGGCTTAATCTCCGAGGCACCCACATGCTCAGTAATTGGCAGACACTGAGCCTTTGGGAAATTATATAGGTCGAGGGACCCAAATAATCAGAGGCTGACATTGTCTTAAATGGTGGCAATTTCCGTACCTTTAAGACAAACCCTGTGGAACAAGCCCACGGGTCGCCCTGTCGGCCGAGGCGAATCTGGCGGACTCCTTCGTCAGGGGTAAACTAGAGTTGGTAATCTAAAGTCTCGAAGTAATCCGAACAACATAAATGTCATGACTACAATATACTGAAATAAGGTCTTTAATAAAATGGAGTCAGATATGTGTCTAAAAGAATATTTTGCATATTAAAAAGGGTAAGTAATTCCTAGGAGCGCTTGGAAGGACCAACACGCATTCACAGCCTTCGGCTGCGCCATTGGATTCCGCCATTGGGCCAGTGGGCGGCTCCCTACAGTTCTAATTTCCGTGTCTCCAGTTTTAAAGTACGCAAGTGATCATTATACCAAGGAGCAGTTTTATTTACTCTGTTTTTTTTTATTTTTAACAGAGCAATTTTCTCTAGTGGAATTAAGCATAGATGCTAAATAATCCGTAATGCTATCAAGTTCAGCATGATTCGACATTAGTTTGGTTGAAAACGATAGCTCAGGGAGATTATCGATAAAGTTACTCGCTGTATTTGACGTGATTGTACGTTCGGCATATAGAAGCGAGTCGGGGGCTAATATTTTGAGCAAGGGAAATATTGAACGCAATAAGATGATGGTCAGAGATAATACTGGACTGAGGCAGTAGAGTGACATTATCTATATGAATACAACTGGATCACGGGGGAATCATAAGCAGGGAAGAACACACAGGCAAACAGCAGCAGCAACATTAATGGCAGGACTGAGAAGCACATTTATACAAGGCTAAGCAGGGAGCAAACTAGAGGCACCTGAAATGAGTAACACAAGGGCAGGAAGGAGAGGTAAAACAAACGCGGAACAGGCATGGCACGTTATACCACACTAGGGAGGAAACGGGAGGTTCAGGAGGGCAGGGTGTGGCAGGGATCCGTTTCAAAATTTAATTTTGGCTTGTACAAACCTTGGTAAAAGCTGCAAAAGATCTATCAACCACTTTCTGAGCTATTGTCTTAACAAACAAAGCATCTGTTGGGGTGGCGGTGTCTGGGGAATACCATGTGTAATACATCTTGTGAAGATTTATATGTAAAACAAAATATTTTTTGATTCTATCACACATATAGAAATTATTTTAGGTTTAAATAGTGATTTAGCTGAGTAACTAGGCTGAAATTCTAGATAGTTGCAATTTTAAGAATTATTACTGTTATTCACAGCTTTTAAGCATGCAGTTGGATGACGGATGGATGGATATTCAGCCACCAGAAATGCCAATTGTTGTTAAGAGGATCAAAGTCTGCAAAGTAGTATGCAGGGTTTAAGGCCAGAAAACAGAATACTGTCCGACAGAAAGCATAAAGTTCACTGGGGGAATTTCTGTGGCCACTGCCTGAACAGCATGTGTGGAGAATGTTTATGAGGGTCGAGCCATGCAGAGCTGCTGGCCCTGGCATGTAACGATGAATCAGTTAAAAATCGGTGCAAATGCATGAAGATTTAAACCGGCTGATGTAGAAAATGAATTGTAGGAGTACTTCACAGTACTTTAACAGAAAAACTGGTGTAATATTACATTTGATTTCACAATGTGAGTTTGACGTCAGATGTCACTGCGTATCACGTCGACATCGTACGTCTGTTTTTGGTTTTGACCAAACGCGAGATGGCGAATGAATTTGAAACGGAGGACGGCACAGTGGTTAGTGCTGGCTTCGGTCCTGGCTTCGGTCCAGGGCCCTTTCTGTGTGGAGTTCGCATGCTCTCCCCGTTTTCGCCGGGGGCTCCGGCAGCATATTAGCTTTCCGGTGATCACAAACGAGGAGGAAACAGTGAGAAAAGCACAGACAAGACATAAACTGCATGCAAACATTGTAAAAGACTGATAACATACACAAACAGGTCCACTGGCACCACCGTGAGCCGAGCGAAGATTATTAAAAGGGCAAAGCACGCTAAAAAGCTGCCATGCAAACCTTAGCTTATTTATTTGATTTTTTATTTTTTTTATTTACTTATTTTGATTTGGGATTTTTTCAACAGTATTTTATTCAAATTCAGTTGCACTGTTCACAACAGTGTCAACAGTTCAGAAAGATAAATATAAGAATATTTTTGAATATATTTGTCTGCAGCTCATTCTGCAAAAAATGAGAAAATCGTATCGTGAACTCAGAATCGTGAATCGTATCAAATGGTGAGTTGAATGTATCGTTACATCCATAGTTCTTACAGTAGTACTATGGTATGGTGGAGCCACATGACAGGAAGGCAGTACATTGTGAAGTCTGTTAAGAACATCATTCGCACTGAACTGCCCTCCATTGACCAGCTGTACTTTAACTGCCACAGTAACAAGGTTCAGTCTATAATCCAGGACTCTGACCACCATCCACAAACACTGACTAGCAGATTCATGAACAGCTTCATTCGCCAAACAATTCAAACCTGCAGCTTTTGCATCCCCTGTAACAGTCATTTCCACGGCAGCTGCACTGTACAGCTGTTTCTGCACTTTATCCACCACTGACCACATATCATCCAGTTTTGTCCTGCTTTGTATCGCACTGTTTCTGCACCATGTTGTCGTGTACTCCCTTGTGTTGTTATGCACCATCTGTGTTGTTCTGAGCAGTGCCATGATGCAATATTACAAAAAGATCTTGAGGAAATGCAGAGTTCTGGAGGAGATTCTCACAGATGATGGCATGTGTTTATACTGAAGAAACTGTACAAATTGCTAGACATAAAACACAGGACTGGCAACTGTGGTACGTTTTAACACCTTGATAAAAAAACTTAAAATCCATAGTAAGTAGGACAACCTCATAGAACCTTTACTAGTCATTGTTCAGAAGATTAACACGGATTAAAAACCATTACTATGAAAGAACGCTAATCAGTTAAGTTGATTATGTGGAGAGAGAGAAAAAAAACTGTCTTTGAAAAAGATCAACCATAGAACGAAGCTGCAGCATTGACACCCCCTAGTGGTGATTTGAAGATAGTTCTGTCTGAAGCAGCTAAGCAGGAGATTTTGCGTCAGCTGTCGTGACAAACTCAGTGCTGCTCGGTTTGAACGGCAGAAGCACAAAAATAAAGGGGGCATCTACTGCACGCCCCCCCACCCTTGAAAATGGTACAAATTATCATGCAACAGTTTTCTTAAGTAAGTCTTTTTGGGCGTCTGCAGAAACGTCCACGATGCGATTGCCCTGATTAAGAAGTGCGCAGCGGATACAATTTGGGATGCATCGTTCATCCGATTTATTAATATATAATTATTAGTATGTCTTTATTATTTAGAAACGTTACCAACAAAGCTTGACGAATATTTTTCATTGAGATTGATTCCCCGTTTAAAATTCTGGTGACACTTCATATTTTTTAAGAGAGACGGACAATTTGACGCATGCAATTTGCAGAAATATGTTGTGCCGCTATAAAGTACACAGGCAGCATGACAAACATAAGTACTCACTGAAGCCACGACATACGCCCGGCTGGCCCAAGCGGTACCCCTAAGAAGAACGCTTTTTTCACAACCCACGACCATCACGACGGCAAAAAAAACTGAATAGCCTAGAAT
This sequence comes from Brienomyrus brachyistius, assembly GCF_023856365.1. NCBI lineage: Eukaryota > Metazoa > Chordata > Actinopteri > Osteoglossiformes > Mormyridae > Brienomyrus > Brienomyrus brachyistius. The sequence goes on along the minus strand of NW_026042359.1, from coordinate 786,857 downwards.
TTACTTGATTACAAGGTACATATTTATTGGAGCAAGAGCTCTAACATAAAACTACCTTGTAATTATAAAATATTGTGGCTGTGAACAATGTACAAACAAGCACAGAAAGTAAAATACTCCAAAAGTGCAAAGAACCTAAATATTTTTGTTTCCACCGATTCACTCTTGATGTGTTAGGAGTCGCAGTGCAGTAGCCCACTCTTCAGTATCTGCCTTTAAGACCACCAACTGCTCTTTCTCCTCCTTCGCTCGTCGCCTCAGAGTATTGGACTTGGTAAGTAATGTTGCCCTTTTGGTTCCAGCAGCACTCTCTGCTTCCTCTGCCATGTGCTCAGCATCCTTTTGTAAACTCTCACATACACTTTCCAGTGAGACTCTCTTCCTCTTGAGTTCCTCAAGTTTTCTTTTTTGCTTTTTGCTCATCTTTCACCTTTGGTCAGAGGCGCTTTGGTTGCTCCCCCACACGCTCTGACATGGTCGCATATAAGCCTCTGTGCAAGAACTGTTTCCTCTGGTAAGTTGCAGGTCTCCACCTCTATTCGTTCCACTTCGGCTTGCCCATAGGACAGTAGCAGCAAGTTCTTGCAGAACATCCAGAGGTCAGGATAAGGCCCACTAACTTTTTGATGGAAAAAGACATCAACTTTGGATGGTGCTGAAGGAATGAAGGATATAAAATCCAAACCTTTTGCCTCATTGTGCAGGTGATTATCAGACTGCTGGGATATTGCATCACCTGTAATTACAGTAGATTAGATGCAGATCAACAATGTCAATACACAGAATCACATGTAGAATAGGAAAGTGATTTATAACCCAATTTTCCTATGATACCATAAATGTGCAATCATTTTAATTTAATCTTGAGATATCTCTAGGCTCATCAAAGAAAATATGTTAACTGGGCTGATGCTTCTTTTCAAACACCAAGAGTCGGTCTTCTAAAGACTGTTAAAATCTACGTGTTAACACTATTCAGTTAGATGTGAAAAAAGAAAAGCATAATTTAACAATAATATTCTGAACTATCCAATTCTAATTCCTATGATTTACCAGCAGATATCCTGCCTGCCAACCGATTCTCCTGCGCAAACTTCTGCATGAGATTTCTCCTTTTCTGCTGGCAGTTATCTGGCTGGTGTGCATTTTGTTTGGGTCCAAGCACGTCATCTCATGTACAATCGAGTACTTCAGAGGGCATTTATCCAAGGCCTTTTTGCAGATTTTCAAGAGCACAATCTGGTTCAAAAAACAAGTTTTTTTTAATCTGAAGGACACCAAGGTCACTTCCACTGCCTTTGGCTCCTGACTGTCTCTGACAAAAAGATGGTTTGTCAAATTTCCAGAATCTTTGTGTAGCTACCAGATGTAGTTTGGCCAGAAGAAGGGGATCCATTTGGGCTTCAGAAATGCAGTCAAAAGAAGATGTCCCTGGGTTTTTCACCTTTTCTGACTTCACAAGGTCCACATATTTCACAACAGAGGGCCAGACTTCCAATGCTCGTTCGACAGCTGGCAAATGTTCGAGCCACCGTTGCCCACAGAAAGGTAGAAGGAATCTTGAGGATGATGTTGCAGCTGTGAAGTCCTCTCTTCTGGCTGGTGCAGAGTGGAAAATAAAATGTAGGGCTTTAAGAACTTTCTCCACCATCCACACTTCAAAACCAGTCTTGAATGAGTTGTGAAGGGTATGTAGGCCACAGCTTCCTACAATTACCAACTGGGTCCCAGCAAATTGCTCACCATGGTCTTTTTGCAAGAGCTCTACAAACATCCAAATGACCGCAGGTCCATCCACCGACAAGGAGAGCAAATGTTTTACATTGAGCTCCTTTGTACACTCCTGAAATTACTGGAGAAAAAAAATTTGTAAAAACAGTTAGATATTTATAGCACTATACTGAGATATTGCAGTCAAATAGTTTTCATATATTAAGTTCACGCAACATAAGGAGTGCAAGGACATAAGCATACACTAGTACAGAAGACTTGCTAATGAAACAATCGTATGTAAGGGATATTGTTCAGTGAGGCGGTCATTCTCGTGGAATAAGCCCCGACAGAGTGATGCAGGACCAGCTGTACATGTTGCTACACAACACTTAAACATTCTATTTCCTCAATGAACTATTTTTTTGCAAGAAAAGCCATGAAGCAGCAATAAAATCTTTAAAATATGCTAACCCTAACCCTAACCTTTTTTACAAAGGTTGTATCGCGCTTTGTAGACATTAGTCGTCTTTTTCAACCAGCCACAGTACTTCTCATCATTTGCATTTACCCATTCTACCATTTTAAGGGAAACCAGTCACCCTGCTACACACCAGCTACGCACATGCAGCACTATTTCTTCTATTTCTATGGCATGCATATAGGCCTATCGGGTACACACTGCCCCCTGTGCTATAGGCAGTGACGTGCGCTGGTTAAAAAAAAAAAAGGGGGGGGGGGGGGGGACAGACTTTTTGATACTTTTCAAAGATCCACAGGGATCCTGTAACTTCCACAAAGCTCTGGCCACCTTCCTTTGCAGGGTCACAGGGCATCTGGAGCCTATCCTGGATGATATGGGCACAAAACAGGGAATAACCCAGGACCGGGTGCCAACCTGTTACAGGGCACACACACCACTCAGACATGGGCAATTTGGCAACTCCAGTTAACCTTGGAATATTTTTAGACTGTGTGGGGAAACCGGAAGAAACCCCATGACACCTGGAGAACATGCAAGATCGACAAATGTGACTTGAACCTTCCTCCCAGATGTGTCAGGCAACAGGCCTAACCACTGTGCAGCTCCTACGTACAAACAGTGAAATTAAACGATGTTGCTGATGTAGTTATGAAGACTGTAAAAATTAACAATAGCAAAAGTAATCAATCAGATATTCAGATTCCTTCCTGAATGTTTTTACGCATAAGAAGGAGAAACAAGAGGAATATCTCATCACAACCTTTACTTTGAACAGCTTTATTACAGGACATCATGGGGTTCACCTAAAACAGCTGAATAAAGGTCATTCTAACTGGTTCAAGATTTATTGTCATATTTATTAAGCTAGTTATCACAGCTAGTTATTATCACAGCTAGTTTTAAAACTTGTTTTTCACTTTACAGTACGTTACAGTGCTTAAAGATTAAAGGGGAGATCACATGCAGAGCTAGTTTTCTGTAGTTTCTTTGTCTGAATAAAACTAAAATTTTATCTTCATATAGGAACCCAGTCTCTGGTTGGAAATTTCTACAAAAGAACCATTTAATTATTTCTTGAAAAATATTTATAGCCAATTAAGGGATCTAATGTCACAGTAACACATGTCACTGTCCGTGGTGCTGAATTCTCTACTTGTTGGGCTGATGCTGAATGAATAGGATAACCAGCCAACGTGTTCATGTGCTTACACTGATTATATATCAGGGGGCCAAATATTTATAACATTGAGGGGAAAATTTAAAAAATATATACAGTATGGACAATATAATTGTGATTTAATGTATCCCTTCTGCTCTTTAAAAAAGCACAATATCTGACTGATATATATATGTCTATTACTCTGCACATTTTAATAATTTCATTAATATTACGCAGTTCACTTATTTCCTGTAATCACTCCGAGTTAAAGCAATATTTAAAACTAGCTGTGAAATTGATGCTGTTGTTCTGACTGTTGTTGCCCTGGTGCCTTATGATACGTCTGTCTAAACATGAGTGAGGAGACGGATGCACTATTCCATGGAGGCCTCTGAAGAGAATAACTCATCCCAATATTATATTGAGTGAGATGGTTAATTCCGTTTTAATCTAGACTGGGTTCAGAGCCTCCGTTCTGCCATTGATCTTTTGCATGCCCGCTATTACATGTATTAGTTTACTCTAAATTTTGATCCCATGTCAAACTAAAGCATATTAGGTCCAATTTTGTGTTACTAATGTAGCACCCCCTTGTACAGCCGGCCACACCACCCCTTAAACTACAATTAAATGTGGTATATCACAACAAGGGGGAATTAGGCCCTTAAAATTGAATTACACAGGTTTTATTTTATAAAACTACAAATCTTCATAAAACACATTTAAAAGAAGATCAGACAGGTTAGTCATTCAGCAAATCAAAGGCATTAAGCAAAACAAACATACAAGGGACTTGCCAAGCTACCAGGTCCAAGCCAGTTCAACCGCTAAGATGAAACAATACCGCACGTGAACAAATGCAGGCGCTCAGACCGCACCACGCAAAAAAAATTAAAATAAATAAAACCCCATGCGCTGCAACCTCATACGATAATAACCACAATAGTGAATATTAAAAAGAAACTGGCCTCAAGCTTCACCGCACATCAAACTCACCATTCAGGGAATTTAGCGTTGAAGACACCCTGCGATTAAACAGCCTTAGCACAACCGCAACTAGCTAAGTGAGAGGGAGGGGAGAGAGACAAACAAAAAGGAAAACCCCCCAACCCGTCGCTCACAACAACCCTAGTGCTTATAACATACAGCCCACAGGCTGGAGGGCCAAACAAATGCAACGATACTATAAAATTTCAAACCGCAAACATCACGCAGACATATACTATAGAGAGCAGCTAGCGCACGACACAAAACACTAAAGAAACACGGGAAAAAAAGAAAAGACAATGTAAAGTCCTCACCTTCCCCCCCGTGAACAATGGGCACATACCTCTAAACATAACATCACTTGCTCACTAGTTTTGGTTGCGTCAGTACGGAATAGTTTAACCTACATAGGTAAACATACCTGTTGCGATTTCTGTAGCCAGCGTTCGGTGGACGCCGCTTCAGTAATCTACGCCCCCTCTCCGTCAGCAAACACACTACAGCGCGGAACGCTGGTCAAGAATAAGGGTCAATCAAAACAGCCTTCGCTACTTTCAAACGCGAGTGTAGTACACACACACACACACACACACATATATATATATATATATATATATAAATATATATATATATATATATATACACACACATCCGTGAGAGAAGAACAGGAAAACAGACAAATGCCTAACTAATTAACCAGCAGGAGAATGGAAGTGACAAAATAAACACCAAAATATCCCCCTGCTACACTCATTTTGAAGTAATTGTGCAACAATTTTTTTCCCAGTCGCCATGCTTCGTCTTGCTTGTGCAGGTTATGCTTGCATTGAACTTACTTTGTAGACAATAAGATCCTGTCGGCATGAACTCTCTACTGTGTGGTAATTTGGAGAAATTACGCACGTTCCTTATCCCATCAGAATCTATAAAACTAACGCCGTCCGAATGTGGCTTAGCGCAGAGTTTAGAATATTTACGGTTTCCGGCCAACGAAGGCAGTTTGAAATAAAACAAAACAAAAACGTTAAACTTTCTGGATGCTCAAATACTTGCACTTGGCGAAATGGCAGAGCTAATTGAAGTAAAGGAGTGTTACGCGATGACATTTCCTTGGCCTGGGGTGAAGATGAGCCCTTATCTGTGGCTTCTGAGGTTGAGCCAGAACATGGTGAATCCTCCAGCTCCACCTTCTGGATCCCCGCGGGCCCTAACAGCACGTGGCAGCAGGTTGAGATTGAAGGCCAGACCTTTCTGCGCAAGCTGGATGAGCTCAGCCTTCCTCAGGGATTTTGGAGCATCACGGACTACGCTGATGATCACACCATGGTCATGTCCGTGCATGTCTGCGTGCGTGTCCGCAGTTCTCTGCGGACATGGAATGTGAGGCGGGAGGAGAGGCCTCCTCACAGGCCCGCTGGCACCAGTCAGAGGAAGCGTAAGGCCAAGCCCGACGACAACAGTGGCTCCAGCTCACCTCCACCACGCAAGAGGCCCATGCGCTTATGACTGCATTCCACGTTTTTACACTGTGAGTTACATTTACAATTTAGTCAGTTACTTGATAAATGACCAAATAGTAGTTGCTGCGGTATATATTGTATACGTTTGCTGAACTGGAGTTTTGTGCGTCCTTACAAAGTAATAACTGTAAGCATTCTTTAAGTATGAAAGAGTTTGGGGCATTGTCATCTGAAGGAGACGGCCCCGTGTCCCCATAATTATAACTTTATACTATATTTCTGCATGACTGAATATTCAATGAGTACCTGGTACTCGCATCACATATTTACCATTTATATCAGTCTCCAAAGTGCTTAGAGAGTTAAGGCTGGTCTTGGTTAGTTCTTAGTGATTGAGCTTTTATTCTTCTGTAATACTCCCCAAGTCCCTCACTCTACTCAATCTCTGTACTCTTTGGTAGTGAATAAGTCATTGTCACTAACTGCAAAAGTTTATGGATATTAAATGGCAAACATAATGCAGACATATGTAACATAGTGTGGTGTTTGCAGTAAGTTCGGCTTAGTGGAAAAAGCCCAATTACTAACCCTGACTTCTACTTCGCAGGCAGCCCCAAGTCGCGTCCCGGCGGGCAGGCGGCCCCAAGTCGCGTCCCGGCGGGCAGGCGGCCCCAAGTCGCGTCCCGGCGGGCAGGCGGCCCCAAGTCAAGTCCCGGCGGGCACGCTGCCAGAAGTCAAGTCCCGGCGGGCAGGCGGCCCCAAGTCAAGTCCCGGCGGGCAAGCGGCTCCACCCGGCGGGCACGCTGCCAGAAGTCAAGTCCCGGCGGGCAGGCGGCCCCAAGTCAAGTCCCGGCGGGCAGGCGGCCCCAAGTCAAGTCCCGGCGGGCAGGCGGCCCCAAGTCAAGTCCCGGCGGACAGGCGGCCCCAAGTCAAGTCCCGGCGGGCACGCTGCCAGAAGTCAAGTCCCGGCGGGCACGCTGCCAGAAGTCAAGTCCCGGCGGGCAGGCGGCCCCAAGTCAAGTCCCGGCGGGCAGGCGGCCCCAAGTCAAGTCCCGGCGGGCACGCTGCCAGAAGTCAAGTCCCGGCGGGCAGGCGGCCCCAAGTCAAGTACCGGCGGGCAAGCGGCTCCACCCGGCGGGCCGGAGGCCCCAAGTCAAGTCCCGGCGGGCAGTCGGCCCCAAGTCAAGTCCCGGCGGGCAGGCGGCCCCAAGTCAAGTCCCGGCGGGCAGGCGGCCCCAAGTCAAGTCCCGGCGGGCACGCTGCCAGAAGTAAAGTCCCGGCGGGCAGGCGGCCTCAAGTCAAGTCCCGGCGGGCAGGCGGCTCCACCCAGCGGGCACGCTGCCAGAAGTCAAGTCCCGGCGGGCACGCTGCCAGAAGTCAAGTCCCGGCGGGCACGCTGCCAGAAGTCAATTCCCGGCGGGCAGGCGGCCTCAAGTCAATTCCCGGCGGGCAGGCGGCCCCAAATCAAGTCCCGGCGGGCAAGCGGCTCCACCCGGCGGGCACGCTGCCAGAAGTCAAGTCCCGGCGGGCAGGCGGTCCCAAGTCAAGTCCCGGCGGGCAGGCGGCCCCAAGTCGCGTCCCGGCGGGCAGGCGGCCCCAAGTCGCGTCCCGGCGGGCAGGCGGCCCCAAGTCGCGTCCCGGCGGGCAGGCGGCCCCAAGTCGCGTCCCGGCGGGCAGGCGGCCCCAAGTCGCGTCCCGGCGGGCAGGCGGCCCCAAGTCGCGTCCCGGCGGGCAGGCGGCCCCAAGTCACGTCCCGGCGGGCAGGCGGCCCCAAGTCGCGTCCCGGCGGGCAGGCGGCCCCAAGTCGCTTCCCGGCGGATAGGCGGCCCCAAGTCAAGTCCCGGCGGGCACGCTGCCAGAAGTCAAGTCCCGGCGGGCAGGCGGCCCCAAGTCAAGTCCCGGCGGGCACGCTGCCAGAAGTCAAGTCCCGGCGGGCACGCTGCCAGAAGTCAAGTCCCGGCGGGCACGCTGCCAGAAGTCAAGTCCCGGCGGGCAGGCGGCCCCACGTCAAGTCCCGGCGGGCAGGCGGCCCCAAGTCAAGTCCCGGCGGGCATGCTGCCAGAAGTCAAGTCCCGGCGGGCAGGCGGCCCCAAGTCAAGTCCCGGCGGACAGGCGGCCCCAAGTCAAGTCCCGGCGGGCACGCTGCCAGAAGTCAAGTCCCGGCGGGCACGCTGCCAGAAGTCAAGTCCCGGCGCGCAGGCGGCCCCAAGTCAAGTCCCGGCGGGCACGCTGCCAGAAGTCAAGTCCCGGCGGGCACGCTGCCAGAAGTCAAGTCCCGGCGGGCACGCTGCCAGAAGTCAAGTCCCGGCGGGCAGGCGGCTCCAAGTCAAGTCACGGCGGGCACGCTGCCAGAAGTCAAGTCCCGGCGGGCAGGCGGCCCCAAGTCAAGTCCCGGCGGGCAGGCGGCCCCAAGTCAAGTCCCGGCGGGCAGGCGGCCCCAAGTCAAGTCCCGGCGGGCAGGCGGCCCCAAGTCAAGTCCCGGCGGGCAGGCGGCCCCAAGTCAAGTCCCGGCGGGCAAGCGGCTCCACCCGGCGGGCAGGCGGCCCCAAGTCGCGTCCCGGCGGGCAGGCGGCCCCAAGTCGCGTCCCGGCGGGCAGGCGGCCCCAAGTCGCGTCCCGGCGGGCAGGCGGCCCCAAGTCGCGTCCCGGCGGGCAGGCGGCCCCAAGTCGCGTCCCGGCGGGCAGGCGGCCCCAAGTCGCGTCCCGGCGGGCAGGCGGCCCCAAGTCGCGTCCCGGCGGATAGGCGGCCCCAAGTCGCGTCCCGGCGGATAGGCGGCCCCAAGTCGCGTCCCGGCGGGCACGCTGCCAGAAGTCAAGTCCCGGCGGGCACGCTGCCAGAAGTCAAGTCCCGGCGGGCAAGCGGCTCCACCCGGCGGGCACGCTGCCAGAAGTCAAGTCCCGGCAGACAGGCGGCCCAAAGTCGCGTCCCGGCGGGCAGGCGGCCCAAAGTCGCGTCCGGCGGGCAGGCGGCCCCAAGTCGCGTCCCGGCGGGCAGGCGGCCCCCAAGTCGCGTCCCGGCGGGCAGGCGGCCCCAAGTCGCGTCCCGGCGGGCAGGCGGCCCAAAGTCGCGTCCCGGCGGGCAGGCGGCCCCAAGTCGCGTCCCGGCGGGCAGGCGGCCCCAAGTCGCGTCCCGGCGGGCAGGCGGCCCCAAGTCAAGTCCCGGCGGGCACGCTGCCAGAAGTCAAGTCCCGGCGGGCAGGCGGCCCCAAGTCAAGTCCCGGCGGGCAAGCGGCTCCACCCGGCGGGCCACGCTGCCAGAAGTCAAGTCCCGGCGGGCAGGCGGCCCCAAGTCAAGTCCCCGGCGGGCAGGCGGCCCCAAGTCAAGTCCCCGGCGGGCAGGCGACCCCAAGTCAAGTCCCGGCGGGCAGGCGGCCCCAAGTCAAGTCCCGGCGACAGGCGGCCCCAAGTCAAGTCCCGGCGAGCACGCTGCCAGAAGTCAAGTCCCGGCGGGCAGGCGACCCCAAGTCAAGTCCCGGCGGGCAGGCGGCCCCAAGTCAAGTCCGGCGGACAGGCGGCCCCAAGTCAAGTCCCGGCGAGCACGCTGCCAGAAGTCAAGTCCCGGCGGGCACGTTGCCCCAAGTCAAGTCCCGGCGGGCACGCTGCCCCAAGTCAAGTCCCGGCGGGCACGCTGCCAGAAGTCAAGTCCCGGCGGGCAGGCGGCCCCAAGTCAAGTCCCGGCGGGCAAGCGGCTCCACTCGGCGGGCAGGAGGCCCCAAGTCAAGTCCCGGCGGGCAGGCGGCCCCAAGTCGCGTCCCGGCGGGCAGGCGGCCCCAAGTCGCGTCCCGGCGGGCAGGCGGCCCCAAGTCGCGTCCCGGCGGGCAGGCGGCTCCACCCAGCGGGCACGCTGCCCAGAAGTCAAGTCCCGGCGGGCACGCTGCCAGAAGTCAAGTCCCGGCGGGGCACGCTGCCAGAAGTCAAGTCCCGCGGGCAGGCGGCCTCAAGTCAAGTCCCGGCGGACAGGCGGCCCCTAAGTCAAGTCCGGCGGGCACGCTGCCAGATGTCGCGTCCCGGCGGGCAGGCGGCCCCAAGTCGCGTCCCGGCGGCAGGCGGGCCCCAAGTCGCGTCCCGGTGGGCAGGCGGCCCCAAGTCGCGTCCCGGCGGGCAGGCAGCTCCACCCAGCGGCACGCTGCCAGAAGTCAAGTCCCGGCGGGCATGCTGCCAGAAGTCTAGTCCCGGCGTGCACGCTGCCAGAAGTCAAGTCCCGGCGGGCAGGTGGCCTCAAGTCAAGTCCCGGCGGGCAAGCGGCCCCAAGTCAAGTCCCGGCGGGCACGCTGCCAGATGTCGCGTCCCGGCGGGCACGCTGCCAGATGTCGCGTCCCGGCGGGCAGGCGGCCCCAAGTCGCGTCCCGGCGGGCAGGCGGCCCCAAGTCGCGTCCCGGCGGGCAGGCGGCCCCAAGTCGCGTCCCGGCGGGCACGCGGCCCCAAGTCGCGTCCCGGCGGGCAGGCGGGCCCCAAGTCAAGTCCCGGCGGACAAGCGGCTCCACCCGGCGGGCACGCTGCCAGAAGTCAAGTCCCGGCGGGCACCGCTGCCAGAAGTCAAGTCCCGGCGGGCAGGCGGCCCCAAGTCAAGTCCCGGCGGGCAGGCGGCCCCAAGTCATGTCCCGGCGGGCACGCTGCCAGAAGTCAAGTCCCGGCGGGCAGGCGGCCCCAAGTCAAGTCCCGGCGGGCAAGCGGCTCCACTCGGCGGGCAGGAGGCCCCAAGTCAAGTCCCCGGCGGGCAGGCGCCCCAAGTCATGTCCCGGCGGGCACGCTGCCAGAAGTCAAGTCCCGGCGGGCAGGCGGCCCCAAGTCAAGTCCCGGCGGGCAGGCGGCCCCAAGTCAAGTCCCGGCGGGCAGGCGACCCCAAGTCAAGTCCCGGCGGGCAGGCGGCCCCAAGTCAAGTCCCGGCGGACAGGCGGCCCCAGTCAAGTCCCCGGCGAGCACGCTGCCAGAAGTCAAGTCCCGGCGGGCAGGCGACCCCAAGTCAAGTCCCGGCGGGCAGGCGGCCCCAAGTCAAGTCCCCGGCGGACAGGCGGCCCCAAGTCAAGTCCCGGCGAGCACGCTGCCAGAAGTCAAGTCCCGGCGGGCACGTTGCCCAAGTCAAGTCCCGGCGGGCACGCTGCCCCAAGTCAAGTCCCGGCGGGCACGCTGCCAGAAGTCAAGTCCCGGCGGGCAGGCGGCCCCAAGTCAAGTCCCGGCGGGCAAGCGGCTCCACTCGGCGGGCAGGAGGCCCCAAGTCAAGTCCCGGCGGGCAGGCGGCCCCAAGTCGCGTCCCGGCGGGCAGGCGGCCCCAAGTCGCGTCCCGGCGGGCAGGCGGCCCCAAGTCGCGTCCCGGCGGGCAGGCGGCTCCACCCAGCGGGCACGCTGCCAGAAGTCAAGTCCCGGCGGGCACGCTGCCAGAAGTCAAGTCCCGGCGGGCACGCTGCCAGAAGTCAAGTCCCGGCGGGCCAGGCGGCCTCAAGTCAAGTCCCGGCGGACAGGCGGCCCCCTAAGTCAAGTCCCGGCGGGCACGCTGCCAGATGTCGCGTCCCGGCGGGCAGGCGGCCCCAAGTCGCGTCCCGGCGGGCAGGCGGCCCCAAGTCGCGTCCCGGTGGGCAGGCGGCCCCAAGTCGCGTCCCGGCGGGCAGGCAGCTCCACCCAGCGGGCACGCTGCCAGAAGTCAAGTCCCGGCGGGCATGCTGCCAGAAGTCTAGTCCCGGCGTGCACGCTGCCAGAAGTCAAGTCCCGGCGGGCAGGTGGCCTCAAGTCAAGTCCCGGCGGGCAAGCGGCCCCAAGTCAAGTCCCGGCGGGCACGCTGCCAGATGTCGCGTCCCGGCGGGCACGCTGCCAGATGTCGCGTCCCGGCGGGCAGGCGGCCCCAAGTCGCGTCCCGGCGGGCAGGCGGCCCCAAGTCGCGTCCCGGCGGGCAGGCGGCCCCAAGTCGCGTCCCGGCGGGCACGCGGCCCCAAGTCGCGTCCCGGCGGGCAGGCGGCCCCAAGTCAAGTCCCGGCGGACAAGCGGCTCCACCCGGCGGGCACGCTGCCAGAAGTCAAGTCCGGCGGGCACGCTGCCAGAAGTCCAAGTCCCGGCGGGCAGGCGGCCCCAAGTCAAGTCCCGGCGGGCAGGCGGCCCCAAGTCATGTCCCGGCGGGCACGCTGCCAGAAGTCAAGTCCCGGCGGGCAGGCGGCCCCAAGTCAAGTCCCGGCGGGCAAGCGGCTCCACTCGGCGGGCAGGAGGCCCAAGTCAAGTCCCGGCGGGCAGGCGGCCCCAAGTCGCGTCCCGGCGGGCAGGCGGCCCCAAGTCGCGTCCCGGCGGGCAGGCGGCCCCAAGTCGCGTCCCGGCGGGCAGGCGGCCCCATGTCGCGTCCCGGCGGGCAGGCGGCCCCATGTCGCGTCCCGGCGGGCAGGCGGCCCCAAGTCAAGTCCCGGCGGGCAGGCGGCTCCACCCAGCGGGCCACGCTGCCAGAAGTCAAGTCCCGGCGGGCACGCTGCCAGAAGTCAAGTCCCGGCGGGCACGCTGCCAGAAGTCAAGTCCCGGCGGGCAGGCGGCCTCAAGTCAAGTCCCGGCGGACAGGCGGCCCCCAAGTCAAGTCCCGGCGGGCACGCTGCCAGAAGTCAAGTCCCGGCGGGCAGGCGGCCTCAAGTCAAGTCCCGGCGGACAGGCGGCCCCAAGTCAAGTCCCGGCGGGCACGCTTCCAGATGTCGCGTCCCGGCGGGCAGGCGGGCCCAAGTCGCGTCCCGGCGGGCAGGCGGCCCCAAGTCGCGTCCCGGCGGGCAGGCGGCCCCAAGTCGCGTCCCGGCGGGCACGCGGCCCGAAGTCGCGTCCCGGCGGGCAGGCGGCCCCAAGTCAAGTCCCGGCGGACAAGCGGCTCCACCCGGCGGGCACGCTGCCAGAAGTCAAGTCCCGGCGGGCAGGCGGCCCCAGTCAAGTCCCGGCGGGCAGAGCGGCCCCAAGTCAAGTCCCGGCGGGCAGGCGACCCCAAGTCAAGTCCCGGCGGGCAGGCGGCCCCAAGTCAAGTCCCGGCGGGCAGGCGGCCCCAAGTCAAGTCCCGGCGGGCAGGCGGCCCCAAGTCAAGTCCCGGCGGGCAAGCGGCTCCACTCGGCGGGCAGGAGGCCCCAAGTCAAGTCCCGGCGGGCAGGCGGCCTCAAGTCAAGTCCCGGCGGACAGGCGGCCCCAAGTCAAGTCCCGGCGGGCACGCTGCCAGATGTCGCGTCCCGGCGGGCAGGCGGCCCCAAGTCGCGTCCCGGCGGGCAGGCGGCCCCAAGTCAAGTCCCGGCGGGCAGGCGGCTCCACCCAGCGGGCACGCTGCCAGAAGTCAAGTCCCGGCGGGCACGCTGCCAGAAGTCAAGTCCCGGGCGGGCAGGCGGCCCCACGTCAAGTCCCGGCGGGCAGGCGGCCTCAAGTCAAGTCCCGGCGGACAGGCGGCCCCAAGTCAAGTCCCGGCGGGCACGCTGCCAGATGTCGCGTCCCGGCGGGCACGCTGCCAGATGTCGCGTCCCGGCGGGCAGGCGGCCCCAAGTCGCGTCCCGGCGGGCAGGCGGCCCCAAGTCAAGTCCCGGCGGGCAGGCGGCTCCACCCAGCGGGCACGCTGCCAGAAGTCAAGTCCCGGCGGGCCACGCTGCCAGAAGTCAAGTCCCGGCGGGCAGGCGGCCCCAAGTCAAGTCCCGGCGGGCAGGCGGCCTCAAGTCAAGTCCCGGCGGACAGGCGGCCCCAAGTCAAGTCCCGGCGGGCACGCTGCCAGAAGTCAAGTCCCGGCAGACAGGCGGCCCCAAGTCAAGTGCCGGCGGGCACGCTGCCAGAAGTCAAGTCCCGGCGGGCAGGCGGCCCCAAGTCGCGTCCCGGCGGGCAGGCGGCCCCAAGTCGCGTCCCGGCGGGCAGGCGGCCCCAAGTCGCGTCCCGGCGGGCAGGCGGCCCCAAGTCGCGTCCCGGCGGGCAGGCGGCCCCAAGTCGAGTCAATTCCCGGCGGGCAAGCGACTCCACCCGGCAGGCTCGCTGCCCCAAGTCAAGTGCCGGCGGGCACGCTGCCAGAAGTCAAGTCCCGGCGGGCAGGCGGCCCCAAGTCGCGTCCCGGCGGGCAGGCGGCCCCAAGTCGCGTCCCGGCGGGCAGGCGGCCCCAAGTCGCGTCCCGGCGGGCAGGCGGCCCCAAGTCGCGTCCCGGCGGGCAGGCGGCCCCAAGTCGCGTCCCGGCGGGCACGCGGCCCCAAGTCGCGTCCCGGCGGGCAGGCGGCCCCAAGTCAAGTCCCGGCGGACAAGCGGCTCCACCCGGCGGGCACGCTGCCAGAAGTCAAGTCCCGGCGGGCAGGCGGCCCCAAGTCAAGTCCCGGCGGGCAGGCGGCCCCAAGTCATGTCCCGGCGGGCACGCTGCCAGAAGTCAAGTCCCGGCGGGCAGGCGGCCCCAAGTCAAGTCCCGGCGGGCAGGCGGCCCCAAGTCAAGTCCCGGCGGGCAGGCGACCCCAAGTCAAGTCCCGGCGGGCAGGCGGCCCCAAGTCAAGTCCCGGCGGGCAGGCGGCCCCAAGTCAAGTCCCGGCGGGCAGGCGGCCCCAAGTCAAGTCCCGGCGGACAGGCGGCCCCAAGTCAAGTCCCGGCGGGCACGCTGCCCCAAGTCAAGTCCCGGCGGGCACGCTGCCCCAAGTCAAGTCCCGGCGGGCACGCTGCCAGAACTCAAGTCCCGGCGGGCAGGCGGCCCCAAGTCAAGTCCCGGCGGGCAAGCGGCTCCACTCGGCGGGCAGGAGGCCCCAAGTCAAGTCCCGGCGGGCAGGCGGCCTCAAGTCAAGTCCCGGCGGACAGGCGGCCCCAAGTCAAGTCCCGGCGGGCACGCTGCCAGATGTCGCGTCCCGGCGGGCACGCTGCCAGATGTCGCGTCCCGGCGGGCAGGCGGCCCCAAGTCGCGTCCCGGCGGGCAGGCGGCCCCAAGTCAAGTCCCGGCGGGCAGGCGGCTCCACCCAGCGGGCACGCTGCCAGAAGTCAAGTCCCGGCGGGCACGCTGCCAGAAGTCAAGTCCCGGCGGGCAGGCGGCCCCAAGTCAAGTCCCGGCGGGCAGGCGGCCCCAAGTCAAGTCCCGGCGGGCATGCTGCCAGAAGTCAAGTCCCGGCAGACAGGCGGCCCCAAGTCAAGTGCCGGCGGGCACGCTGCCAGAAGTCAAGTCCCGGCGGGCAGGCGGCCCCAAGTCGCGTCCCGGCGGGCAGGCGGCCCCAAGTCGCGTCCCGGCGGGCAGGCGGCCCCAAGTCGCGTCCCGGCGGGCAGGCGGCCCCAAGTCGAGTCAATTCCCGGCGGGCAAGCGACTCCACCCGGCAGGCTCGCTGCCAGAAGTCAAGTCCCGGCGGGCAGGCGGCCCCAGGTCAAGTCCCGGCGGGCAGGCGGCCCCAAGTCAATTCCCGGCGGGCAGGCGGCCCCAAGTCAAGTCCCGGCGGGCAGGCGGCCCCAAGTCAAGTCCCGGCGGCCACGCTGACCCAAGTCAAGTCCCGGCGGGCGGGCGGCCCCAAGTCAAGTCCCGGCGGACGGGCGGCCCCAAGTCAAGTCCCGGCGGACGGGCGGCCCCAAGTCAAGTCCCGGCGGACGGGCGGCCCCAAGTCAAGTCCCGGCGGACGGGCGGCCCCAAGTCAAGTCCCGGCGGGCACGCTGCCAGAAGTCAAGTCCCGGCGGGCAGCCGGCTCCAAGTGAAGTCCCGGCGGGCAGGCGGCCCCAAGTCAAGTCCCGGCGGGCAGGCGGCTCCACCCAGCGGGCACGCTGCCAAAAGTCAAGTCCCGGCGGGCACGCTGCCAGAAGTCAAGTCCCGGCGGGCACGCTGCCAGAAGTCAAGTCCCGGCGGGCACGCTGCCCCAAGTCAAGTCCCGGCGGGCACGCTGCCAGAAGTCAAGTCCCGGCGGGAAGGCGGCCCCAAGTGAAGTCCCGGCGGGCAGGCGGCCCCAAGTCAAGTCCCGGCGGGCAGGCGGCTCCACCCAGCGGGCACGCTGCCAGAAGTCAAGTCCCGGCGGGCACGCTGCCAGAAGTCAAGTCCCGGCGGGCACGCTGCCAGAAGTCAAGTCCCGGCGGGCACGCTGCCCCAAGTCAAGTCCCGGCGGGCACGCTGCCAGAAGTCAAGTCCCGGCGGGCAGGCGGCCCCAAGTCATGTCCCGGCGGGCACGCTGCCAGAAGTCGCGTCCCGGCGGGCAGGCGGCCCCAAGTCGCGTCCCGGCGGGCAGGCGGCCCCAAGTCGCGTCCCGGCGGGCAGGCGGCCCCAAGTCGCGTCCCGGCGGGCAGGCGGCCCCAAGTCGCGTCCCGGCGGGCAGGCGGCCCCAAGTCAAGTCCCGGCGGGCACGCGGCCCCAAGTCAAGTCCCGGCGGGCACGCTGCCAGAAGTCAAGTCCCGGCGGGCACGCTGCCAGAAGTCGCGTCCCGGCGGGCAGGCGGCCCCAAGTCGCGTCCCGGCGGGCAGGCGGCCCCAAGTCAAGTCCCGGCGGGCAGGCGGCTCCACCCAGCGGGCACGCTGCCTGAAGTCAAGTCCCGGCGGGCACGCTGCCTGAAGTCAAGTCCCGGCGGGCACGCTGCCAGAAGTCAAGTCCCGGCGGGCACGCTGCCAGAAGTCAAGTCCCGGCGGGCGGGCGGCCCCAAGTCAAGTCCCGGCGGACGGGCGGCCCCAAGTCAAGTCCCGGCGGACGGGCGGCCCCAAGTCAAGTCCCGGCGGACGGGCGGCCCCAAGTCAAGTCCCGGCGGACGGGCGGCCCCAAGTCAAGTCCCGGCGGACGGGCGGCCCCAAGTCAAGTCCCGGCGGGCACGCGGCCCCAAGTCAAGTCCCGGCGGGCACGCTGCCAGAAGTCAAGTCCCGGCGGGCACGCTGCCAGAAGTCAAGTCCCGGCGGGCAGGCGGCCCCAAGTCAAGTCCCGGCGGGCACGCTGCCAGAAGTCGCGTCCCGGCGGGCAGGCGGCCCCAAGTCGCGTCCCGGCGGGCAGGTGGCCCCAAGTCGCGTCCCGGCGGGCAGGCGGCCCCAAGTCAAGTCCCGGCGGGCAGGCGGCCCCAAGTCAAGTCCCGGCGGGCAGGCGGCCCCAAGTCAAGTCCCGGCGGGCACGCTGCCAGAAGTCAAGTCCCGGCGGGCAGGCGGCCCCAAGTCGCGTCCCGGCGGGCAGGCGGCCCCAATTCGCGTCCCGGCGGGCAGGCGGCCCCAAGTCAAGTCCCGGCTGGCAGGCGGCTCCACCCAGCGGGCACGCTGCCTGAAGTCAAGTCCCGGCGGGCACGCTGCCAGAAGTCAAGTCCCGGCGGGCACGCTGCCAGAAGTCAAGTCCCGGCGGGCACGCTGCCAGAAGTCAAGTCCCGGCGGGCACGCTGCCAGAAGTCAAGTCCCGGCGGGCACGCTGCCAGAAGTCAAGTCCCGGCGGGCACGCGGCCCCGAGTCAAGTCCCGGCGGGCACGCGGCCCCGAGTCAAGTCCCGGCGGGCAGGCGGCCCCGAGTCAAGTCCCGACGGGCAGGCGGCCCCGAGTCAAGTCCCGACGGGCAGGCGGCCCCGAGTCAAGTCCCGATGGGCAGGCGGCCCCGAGTCAAGTCCCGGGCGGGCAGGCTGCCAGAAGTCAAGTCCCGGGCGGGCAGGCTGCCAGAAGTCAAGTCCCGGGCGGGCAGGCTGCCCCAAGTCAAGTCCCGGGCGGGCACGCTGCCAGAAGTCAAGTCCCGGCGGGCACGCTGCCAGAAGCATTTCCAGATTTAGACGGGTTTCCTCCCCGGGTTTTATTTATATAGTATTATCACTGGTGGTTTATGTTCATACTGTTGACATTAGAGCTGCAACTACCGACAATTTTTCTATGAATTAATCCATCGACTATTTAACCAATTGGTTGATTCACTTAACGCAGTAATTCACTTGTAACAGCGGGAGCTGATATGCAGGTGAGGGGAGCCTGAGATATTAAACACGGTTTTTTTAATTCGGTTATGGGAGCACCACATGCAGCTGTTTTGGTAGATAATGGAAGCAGGAAGTACTTTTTGTAAACTAAAAATTTATTGTGGGTAAACTTGGTATAAAGATGGTGGAGTGACAGTACTTTTATGTTGATTTAAAGCCTGACGAGTTTATTAGCTATAGTTTCAACTTTTAGTCCAGTTTTTTTTTCATTAGTTTCCATCTTTCAGTTTTATTTTGCAGTAATATCACTGGTCCCAAACAATCCCAATGCATACACACACATACTGGTACTGTCAATCAATGTATAATAAGTCAAGCTGTTTTAGGTGAACCCCATAATGTCCTGTAATAAAGCTTGTGATGAGATATCCCTCTTGTTTCTCCTTTGCAATGTGGTTATGTATAAAAACATTCAGGAAGGAATCTTATCTGTATTCTTCACTTGATGTGGGTGTCACTATTTCAGTGATGGGTCTTTATTGTAAATATTTAGGTGTTTGTCACAAATACAGATGGATAGATAATAATTACATTAATTATTTAGGTAATACACAGAAGAAATGTGATTGAAAGGAGATTAATATGATGTAACATAGACCGCCAGGCGTAATGTTCTCGCTGTCTGTATGGGACCATGTTGTTCTTACAAGTGACCCCATTGAAGCACATCTCCAGGTTTTTAATGTTTACAGTCTTCATATCTAGATCAGCATCATTGCTTAATTTCAAAATTGCACGTAGGAGCTGCACAGTGGTTAGACCTGTTGCCTGACATATGTGGGAGGAAGGTTCAAGTCACGTCTGTGGATCTTGCATGTTCTCCAGGTGTCATGGGATTTCTTCCGGTTTCCCCCCACAGTCTAAAAATATTCCAAGGTTAACTGGAGTTGCCAAATTACCCATGTCTGAGTGGTGTGTGTGCCCTGTAACAGGTTGGCACCCCATCCTGGGTTATTCCGTGCTTTGTGCTCATAGCTTCCATGATAGGCTCCAGACCCCTTGTTACCTTACACAGGAAGTTCACCATTCCTGTCCAAAGCTTTGAGGAAGTTACAGGATCCCCGTGGATCTTTGAAAAGTATCAAAGTCTGTTTTTCCCCCCTTTTTTTTTTTCCCACGCACGTCACTGCCTATAGCACAGGGGGCAGTGTGTACCCGATAGGCCTATATGCACGCCATAGAAAAGGAAGATATAGTGCTGCATGTGCATAGCTGGTGTGTAGCAGGTTTCCCTTAAAATGGTAGAAATGGTAAATGCAAATGATAAGTACTGTGGCTTGTTGAAAAAGACAACTAATGTCTAAAAAGCGCAATACAACCTTTGTAAAAAAGTTATCAAACTGGCAGCAATGGGCTCTAAAGCCATCGATGCACATATCAAGGGAGAGAAGCACAAATATTTTGTCAATAGTCGGACAACTGTCCCCATTCAGTTTTTTACCAGTATTGTCATTGCACGCACAACCTCTACAGATAGGCCTACACCCGTTTTGGCAGTGTCTCCGGATCCCACAACAAGTAATGCCTTCAGTACATTCTCCTCAACCGACACTGAAAGCAGAAGTGCTATGGGCTTTGCCAAAACATTCACTTGTGGTAGGGATAAAACCGCTTTTCTTGCATGATTTGGACTCGCTCCATATATTAAAAGGGAGCTTCGTTGTCATGTTTGACGTAAGTATGAACAGGACCATCAAAAGAAAACAACTGCATGTGCATGTCAGGTATTGGGTAAATTATGAGAATGGCTCTCGAGTGCAGTCCTGGTATCTGGGATCACAGTACATGAGCCACTCCACCGCTGAAGACTTACTGGAGAAGTTTAAGGTAAGCCATTCAATAACATTTAAACTCATTAACGAACCCACTCTGAGACGACGAGCGAAGGAGAAGAAAGAGCAGTTGGTGGTCTTAAATGCAGATACTGCATAGACAAACAGGCGCACACATACACAAGCATACGTTCCCACCCTCATGCACACATAAACAAATATTTACACATTCACCCAACATAGAGAGATGTACACATACTCTCACTCCCCATATATACTCTATGTGGACCCCTATTTTTTCCTCTGGCGAGGAGACCAGAAGACCACCCCGGACCCTGCAGCAGCCGAGAAGCCCACCAGCCCAGACCCCGACCGGACGGCCAGCTCTTCCTCTCAGCCCCCAGCTCCAAATGTCGAACAGAGAACGGGGGTGTGAAAAGACCCCATGCCCCCCTTCGCCCACTCAGATGTGGTGTTGGTGCATGTTCTAAAGTGCTTTTAAAACGGGAAGGGCATGGCGCTAACTACCCCCTGCCAACCAACAGCTGGTGTTAGCTCAGCCCCCCCGGCCCAGCCAGAACCCCAGCCCGGAGGCAGAGCGCCCCCAGAACCCCAAGCCCGCCCCGGATTCACCAAGGAGCAGCGCTGCTGCCAGGCCGGTAACCTACGTCCGCCGGCACAGGCTCCCCCAGCAGCTCCGCCTGCAGCCACCAGAAGGACCCCACCCAAGAGCCACCAAAGCCCCACCCAGGCCAGGATCGCAGTCGCAGTGCCGAACCCCCTAGCAACCCACCCCTAGGGAACCCCCAGACGGCCCGAGACAATATGCCCCCCACGTACAACGACAATGACCAAAGCGGGACAGAACCGTGACCCCCCACCCCCACTAGGTGATGGAGCTGATCAAAGGAGCACAGAGAGATTGATCTAGTGTGGCAGCAGAAGCTGTATCAAGACTAATATGGTTCAACAATCTATCTCTATATTGGTCGATATTAAAATTATTATTTTTTTTCCAGTTCATAAGGACAGTCTTCTAGGCAATGCATAAGGCGGTGAAAGCCATGTGGATTGTGTTAAAATCTGTACTGACGCCATCTAGGTCACCCAACAAGCAGACTGAAGGAGAGGCTGGAATGGTACATTTCAGACATTTTAAGTCTTCACAGATCCTGCGCCAGAACATCTGAGTAGGTGGACAGAACCAAAAAGCATGGATGTAACTTTCAGGTGTATCGCCTTGACAGTGTGAGCAGATGTTAGAAGACGTAAAACCCATCCTGAACATCCGATGCCCTGTATAGTGCACTCTCTGCAGGATTTTGTATTGTATTAACTGTAAACTGGAATTTCTAATCAGTTTAAAGGTTTTTAAACATATCTTAGACCAGAAATTGTGGTCCCAGCTGACTGATAGATCTGCCTCCCATTTTGCAATGATTCATCCATTTTAGAAAGTGTCCTGTATATTTTAGACAGTAATTTGGGGGGTTTTAGATTAAGGAATTCTGCCACACTTTGTGGTATTTGTAATTTGATTTGATTAGACCTTAATTTTTTTTTACTATAGATTTAACTTGTTGATATTCTAAAAATCTATTCTTGCTAATCCCATATCGTTTAACTAATATGTCAAAGGGAATAAAGTATATTCCTTCAAATATATGTTCCAAGTATTTAATACCTTTACAACTCCAATCTGGGAAGTTTATCAATTATTGTTTAGTAGTACGTCAGGGTTGTTCCAGATGGGAGTACGCTTGCATGGGATTAATGAAGACTCAGTCATTTTTAGAAACTCCCAGCACGCTGTCAGAAAAGAGCTGATACTGATGCTTTTGAAGCATTCCTGGCGTTTTGATGTTTGAGCAAATGAATGGTAGATCCGAAATCTCTATCTTATTGCATAATGCCTGTTCTACGTCTGGCCAAGGCTCATCTAAGAGGGTATGTTTTAACCACCCTGAGATGTTTTGGAGCCTGTTGGCTAAGAAATAGTGGTGAAAATTAGGCCGATCTATTCCTCCTTTGTCCTTAGTCCTTTGCAGTGTTTCTAAGCTAATACGTGGGGGTTTATCTTTCCAGAGGAATTTAGAGATGGCGGAGTCCAGAGATCTAAACCAGTCAGGTGATGGTTTACTCGGGATCGTTGCAAATAAATAATTAGTTCTTGGCAAAGCCATCATTTTTATTGAGGTGACCCTTCCCATAAGTTATATGGGTACGGACTTCCACCTGACCAGATCATCCGCTACTTTATTTAAAAGTGGGAAATGGTTTAGTTTAGTTAAATCTGCCAGCCTAGGTGTAACATTAATACCTAAATATTTTATATCTCCAGACGGCAGTGGAGTGGGAGATTTATTCAGGAAGGAGCAATTAATTGGAAGAACTGTAGATTTTAACCAATTTATCGAATAATCTGAGACTCTTGAGAAAGAGTTTATTAATGTAATCACCTCAGAAAGAGTGGTTTGTGAATGCTGGAGAAAAAGTAACACATCATCCACATAAAGACTTACCTTATGTTCTACATTCCTGCGTTTAATGCCTTTAATCACTGTAGCCTGTCTAATTGCTGCTGCTAGTGGTTCAATAAAAATCGCAGACACTGAGGGGAATAGAGGACATCCCTGCCTGGTGCCCCTCTTCAGACTGACCAAACATCCTCCAGTTTCTTTCGTCCTGACACATGCTGTTGGGGAACGATGTAATATTTTTAACCAGTTTATGAAAGAGTTTCCGAAACCAAATTTGCATAAAGCTGCAAATAAAAAATTCCAGTTACTGTAACTCTATCGAATGCTTTTTCTGCATCTAGAGACAATATTGTAATTTGAAGGTTTTTATTGCATGAATAGTCTATGTCTAGATTAAGTAATCTACGTGTATTTGTTGATGAGTGCCTCCTTTTATGAAACCAGTTTGGTCAGGATGAATTATGAGAGGGGTTAACTTCTCTATTCTTTTTGAGAGAGCTTTGCAGATTATTTTAAGGTCAACGTTTATAAGGGATATTGGACGATAGCTGGTAGTTACTGTAGGATCTTTGCCTGGTTTTAGCAAGAGACTAATGTTGGCAGAATTCATATTTGGTGGTAGCCGACCATTTTCCCTGGTTTCTTGCAACATTCTGCAGAATGTTGATGCCAGAATTGTCCAGAATTCTTTATAGAATTCTGCTGGAAATCCATCTGGACCTGGAGCCGTTTTATTGGGCATACCGTTCAGGGCTTCCTGGAGTTCACCTGGTGTCAGCGGAGAATCCAGTGCCATCGCTTGATTGTCTGATAATTTCAGAAGGGTTATACTATCAAGAAACTGATCAATTTCGTCTTTAGATGCGTTTATCTGTGGTGAATATAAAGATTTCTAAAAGTCCCTGAAAGTGCTGTTTTTTTCTGTCAGGGTCATATACTGTATCCCCATGTCAGTCTTTAACAGCACATATAGTTGTTTTTTCCATATTTATTTTTAACTGATTAGCTAAAAATGACCTGATTTGTTACCATGTTCATAATTTTGCCAGCAAAGTTTTTCTATTAATAATTTCATTTAAATCTAGTTTTGCTTTGCGTATTTTATTCAGCATTTCCTGTTCCTGGGATGATATGTAGGCTTCTTCTAAGGATTTGATGGTTTCTTCTAATTCCTGGATACACTTGTTTTCTCTTTTCTTTTTATGTGATGAGAATGAGATTATTTTACCTCTCATCACAGCTTTGCCTGCTTCCCAGAGAACAGATGCTGATGTTCCAGGCAGGTCATTATAGTCTAAATATAAAGCCCACTCTTTTTTAAAATAGTTAATAAAATTTCCATCTTTAAGCAATGATGTATTAAATCTCCAGTTTCTGCTTGGTGGAATGGCCTTCTTATTTATTAGGGTTAAAGATACAGGAGCATGATCGCTGACAGCTATAGGATGTATCTCTGTGTCTGAAATGTCACTCAGCAATAATCCAGATGAGAGTAAGAGTGATGGACATGTGAGAAGAAAGTATATTCCTTACGGGTGGGGTGAAGAGAACGCCATGCATCGCAAAGTCCGTAGTCGCTCATGTGCTGTTTAACTATATTTGTGGATTCCCAATTGCGCTGAGCAGCTGTACTGAGCCTGTCCATTTCTTTATTTAGTCCAAAGTTGAGGTCGCCCCCAAGAACAAGTACGCAATCCAGGTGTTCAGAGAGTGTGGTAAAGAAAACGTGGAAGAATGAGGGGTTATCAACATTTGGACCATATATACTAACAATACATAACTTTTTGTTAAGTATAGATAATTTAATGATTATAAATCTACCCTGTGGATCTATACTTGTGTTGAGTACTGTGAAATTGACATTTTTATGTATTAGAATGGGGAGGCATGGTGGTGCAGTGGTTAGCACTGTTGCTTCGCACCTCTGGGACCCGGGTTCGAGTCTCCGCCTGGGTCACATGTGTGTGGAGTGAGCATGTTCTCCCCATGTCGTCGTGGGGTTTTCTCCAGGTACTCCGGTTTCCCTCCACAGTCCAAAAACATGCTGAGGCTATTTGGAGTTGCTAAATTGCCCTTAGGGTGAGAGTGAATAGTGTGTGAGTGTGCCCTGCGATGGGCTGGCCCCCCATCCTGGGTTGTTCTCTGCCTCGAGCCCATTGCTTCCGGGACCGGCTACGGACCCCCCACGACCCAGTAGGATAAGCGCTTTGGAAAATGGATGGATGGATGTATTAGAATTGCTACCCGTCTTTGCCTAAAGTTATAGCAGGCTGAGAACACATTAGGAAACTCAGGTGTTTTAAGTTCATCATTTGGCAGGTCTATGAGTCTCTTGTAATAAAACAACGTCTGCCTGTAGTTTTTTAATATTTTTAACCTCTTCTCTCTGGAGCCAGCTCCATGCCCATTCCTTGAGACAATCCTTAGTGTGTCCTTAGACATGTGTGTGTAGCTAATGTAGCACATGCAAATGAATGAGGTTTGAGCGAGCTTGTACGGGCTTGTGTGTGCCCTATGTGTCTGTGTGCGCTATGAGGTCGGAGTGGTTGTGTTGACGCTGACTGCATATGTACGTGGTTGTGCTGTGCAGATGCGTAATGATTGAGGGTTTTGTGTGTGACAGAGTAGAAAAGCAGGTGATCGGTGCAGTGAAAGAAGGGGGAAGTGAGAGAGACATACAAAGGGGCAAGTTGGTGAGGGTATACGTGAGGACAAGAGAGAAGCGGAAACATTGTTAGCACTGTAGCGCTGCGGAGACTGACGGTAATGTATTTGATATGACATCATGTTCAATTAGCAGATTAACATGTATAAGCTAGAGAGATGTTAATGGAAGACGATTAGAGGAAATAAGAAAAATATATAACGGGTTCTTATCTGGACTGGTGTTAATATAACCAGGGAGTGGTACTGGGGTCGCGGTACAGCTGCCCATCCACGTACAGCTGGTCTACGGCGATGACAACTCGGGAGCCCTTCTAAATAAAGTTGCGTCGGATAGGGAGCAGAACTTTGCGTCGCTCCAGGATTTCTGGGGAACTGGTCGTTTACGCCAAAGTCCGTTCCTTTCAGCTCCCTGCCGCGGCTCTTCACCTGCTCCTTCTGCTTAAAATATCCAAATTTAGCCACAATAGGACGCGGTCTCAGTGCACCAGGCCTCTTGGCTCCCAGCCGATGGACTCTCTCAAAGCAGATGTTTTTCACAGTGTCCTCCGAAAGTTTCAGGTGGTTCTTGATAAAGGTTTTGACGGTAATTCTGGGATGCCTGAAAACACCAGGTTATTTCTCATGCTACAGGCCTGTAGATCGACGACAGTCTCTTTTATTTTTTTATTTTCTTCATTTAGATGGGTCACATTTTCAGTTAGACACTTAACCGAGTCCCGTAGTGAGGCGTTTTCAGCAGCGAGTGTTTCCACCTGCTGCTGGTTGAATTCCAAAGATTCCCTCAGGGATTTGAATTCCTGATGTAGAATCTCGAGCAGAGCCAACCTCGCGTCGAAACTGGACAATCGTTTGTCGATTGAATCCAAGATGTCGGCAAAGTCTTTACCAGTCGGCGATGCTGTGCCAGGGGAGTCTGCCGGGCAACTTCTTTTGGAGGACGGCGTCTCGCTTTTGGCTGGAGAAGAAGTGTTTGCGTTCTTCTTCATGACTATAATGTTGAAGTACCAGTCGATATATTCCTCAAGAGATTCCAAATTCCCCTCGCTGTTCATTCAGATTTTCCACCAAGTCTCCGGCGTCTGACGTCACCTACAGCATTTCCGCCTCTGACGTGCCCTCCAATGTACTCATACTTGTACTTGCAAGATCTCAATTCTGCATTACAGTAGCGTACATTGTCCTGGAGGAAATGGGTGTGAGGCAAGGAACAACCCAGCATGGGCCACCAACATATCGCAGGGCACAGATACCAGTCACACCTACAGGCAATTTGGTAACTCCAATTAGCCTCAGTATGTTTTTGGACTCGGGGGGAACCCCACAACAACACAGGAAAAACATGCAAACTTCACACGCATGGTGTTATGGCCGCAACTCAAACCCAGCTCCCAGAAGTGTGAGGCAATAATGCTAACCATTGCACCACCATGCTGGACCATAAGTGGAAATCCAACAAGTGAAACTGATTTATTAGGGTTAAGCTAACAGACACCCAGAAAAATTTAAATGTAAATCACTGCAGTGCCGTGCAAACCAGTGTGAACAGCCAATCAGATCAGCCTGCTCTGTAGCATGTACCTCCCTGTTTCCGGTCCCTTTGTCAGTTTCTCAATGGCTGATTCAAAACAAGTGGAACCACTATGATGTTCAAACCCTTTGCTCTTCTCATTTTCATTAGTAAGCTCCTGATCACTGTAACCAGTCTGCATTTGAGACATTTTTCCCACACCCCATTCTCACAATAAGCTGATAATAATACTAATAATACTACTGTAATAATAGTATTACAGTAGACTTACTCTTTAAAGCCAGATGGCAGTGCTCACATACTGATGAATGGTTGCGTACCCAAGTGCTAGAAAGCTAGAAAGCAAACAAACTGATTCACCACTTACTCTCATGTACATCAATTAAAACTGTTTGCTCCAAGATAAAAGATAAAAATACAAAAGTAATTTTTGCTGTCTAACCTCTGTTTACTACATGACATTTCTGATTAACTGATAAGTAGAAGATACGTTTAATCTGTTGCTTGGTGGTAAGATGTTTCCAAAAGGAGAACCACAAAGAGCACAGTCATTTTCAAGGTTATTTCTCACTGGTCAGTGTGAAAGGCTGCATCATTAATATAACGCCGGGCTCAACACAGTGACTGCGCCTGCGCTGCACTGTAGATCGCAAGCCAGGCTGCAGACCATCAGCCCTGAAAGTTAAAACAGGACTCGTATGTGTGTCATGTGTTGTTTACAGTTTTTCTCAATTGCTTTGGCACATTTTTCGAAACAGTCTTAACATTCTCTAAACTGTGAGTACAAATGTCACAACTGTTTGCAGGAACTTCAAAACTTTATAGCATGTCTGCAAAATGTAGTTACTCACCCAAAACATTTAATTCATGCTTCAAAACCTAGTTTTTGTGTCAATAATTTGGCCAAGGCCACCAAAATCTAAAGTATTTTTGTCATTGTGTGAGCCACACTGGTCAAAATGTTTAGTTGTTTTTTCACCACAACAGTCAACCATGAAAATTAAGGGTTTAAACAAAAATCTCATATTTGTTGAGAAAAGTCAATAGTATGTAGAAAAGAAATGAAAAAATCTATGAACATTTGTATTTGTACAGTGTTTATTTTTGTACTTCACGTGTATATATACAATACAAGTGTATTACTGTACATGTAAAGTAACTGACAAGAGTAACAAGATTTCACTTTACATTTCATATTTGTGTATTACCACAAATACATAAAAACAACAAATAACATTCATGGGGAAAAAAAATATATATATATTCTTGGTGGACATCTTGTCGCTCACGTTGGTCAGGCCAAAGATTTTCATCAACATCACATCTGATGTTTTCCATTGCCACACACCGTGGAAAAAATCTCCTTGAATGCCGCACCCATCCCCTGCAATGGTCAGCTGTGATGTCCTCACATGCAGCATTCATGGCATCCAACAAAGACATCTGATTTTGTGGTCTATGATCATACACTTTCCACCTCCATGCTGAAAAAAACTCTTCTATTGGATTTAGGAACGGAGAGTATGGTGGAAGGAATTCCACTGTTATCCTTTCATGTGCAGCAAACCAGTCACTAACGCTGTTGGTTCGGTGGAAGCTGACATTATCCCAGACAACAACATAATTAGGCAAATGTGGTCTAACCAAACCTCTTTCTTGTTCTGGAATCAGGTCTCTGTAAAGTGCATTTAGGAAGGCCAGGAGAAGTTGGGTATTATAGGGCCCAATGTGTGGAATATGTGTGCTCACACCGTTCTCTGAAATGGCAGCACACATTGTAATATTGGCCCCACGTTGGCCTGGTGTGTCAATTGTGGCTCGGTGTCCAATGAGATTGCGACCACGTCTCCGGCCTTTGGACAGATTAAACCCAGCCTCGTCCACAAAAACAAGAATGTGGGTCGTTTCATGTAGTTCTAACTCCATGATTCTCTATGAAGGAACACAGGAAAAAATGTAACAGTAAACGTATTTTCTTATGGGTTTCTGAAACTTACAGTAAAGTAATACAGGCATCTTAGAAATACAGGAAAACTCACTAAGTGCACACCAGTGGTTTACCTGGACATACTGGTACCGCGATGCCTTGACTCTTTCACTGTTCCTCTCAAATGGCACCTTATAGAGCTGTTTCATAGTCATCTGATGTCTTTCTAAAACTCTGTCTATGGTGGAAATGCTGACAGAATTAATATTTGCAAAGACCTCATTGTCATTTATGATTGCACTTTGGATCTCTCTTAGCCTGATGGAATTGTTGGCTATGACCATGTTGCAAATTTCTTGTTCTTGCAGTTGGTTAAATACTGCTGCTCTGCCACCAGCGCGAGGTTGTCGTGCAGTTCTATAGAATGAACAAATAGACTTGCATTTACCTTTACAATATTGTTGTTTATACTGTAAAAATACTTTACATACTGTAAAACAAAAAAATACATATGTACCTGTTTCCCCTACGAAAGGTTTGCACAATTGATGACACTGTGGACCTGTTTACATTAGGCTGTACTCTTCGACCAGCCTCTTCCATTGTAAAACCATGATTTATGACATGATCCACAAGTGTGGCTCTGATTTCATCAGAGACTCTGACTCTTCTATTTCCACCTCTTCCTCGATTATTTCTTCCTCTACCACCACCACGTATTCTTACACGCCTTCCAATTGCTCTTCCACGAGCATGTTGCTGCAGTTCAGCATTGTGAACGTCCTCCATTCTCAAAACATTCTACAGCAGTGATTGTGCTGTGGGCAATCTACATATATATACTCCCAAAGTTGATTGGTTAAATGGTTGAGTCATATTAGAGGTACTTTGCAATTAGATTGCGATTGCAATTACAGGGCATGTGCCAATGTAGCAGACATTACAAACAATGTCAATGTTAGATATATTTTAGAATATACATTCATGTATACTAATTATGATAATTGAATAGATCGTTTTGAATGTGATGGCTTACACAATAAAAAATGTCTGAGAAGTTCTGAAGTGTTTGACAGTGTAAGTGAGAATCGAGTCATCAGTTTTGATCAACAAGCCATTTGCAATTATTTGTTGTCCAAACTGCAGACAGTTGTATGTACTCTTTGCACACATGTGCCAAAACATTTGCAATTTGCTCAAATCAATAAGAAATTCCAATCTGATGTGAAAAAGATGCGAATTGTTCAGAGATCTGAACTTAATGTTTTGGGAAATAAAAAAATCATTTGAGAACTGAGCCAAAGCAATTGAGAAAAACTGTAATAAAAATTTACAGGACAGAACATACAGTAGTGGATTCAGTTTCCTTTGCTCTTACACTCAGATAAGGTCAGTTGTCAAGTCAAGCTTTTTACAATTGAAGCAGTTGGCCAAAATAAAGCCAATTCTTTCTAGGCAGCACTTTGAGACAGTAATCCACTCTTTTGTCACTACTAGTCTGGACCACTGTAACGCCCTCTATGTTGGGGTTAGAGGCTCCACTATTGTTCACCTCCAGAAGGTTCAAAATGCTGTCGCACATGGAAATATGAGGATGTCTCCCCCATTTTAGCCTCACTCCACTGGCTGCCCGTACATTTTAGGATTCATTTTAAAATTATGTTATTTGCTTTTAAAGCCCTCAAGGGTCTTGCTCCACCTGACCTCTGTGAGCTGCTTCACCCTTACACCCCCACCCGCTCTCTCAGGTCAGCTGATCAGCTGCTCCTGACGGTTCCTAAGACTCAGCGTGAGCTTAGAGGGGATCGAGCTTTTGCAGTCGCAGCTCCTAAAATGTGGAATGACTTGCCTTTTCACATTAGGGAGGCCTCTTCTCTGTCCGTTTTTAAATCTCTTCTTAAAACTCATCCTTTCTCTTTGGCCTTTGGCATGTTGTGAGATGTTGACTTTAATAGTAAATTTTATTTTAATCTTAGCCTTTTCTTTATTAATTAATGTAATTTTTTGTTTTTATTTTATTAATGGCCTTTTACTCTCATTTAATTTGTGTTCTGGTTTTTATTAAATTTATTTTACTTCGTTTTTAAGTATGTGAATGTTTTTATTTATTCCTCTGTGCAGCACTTTGGTCCATATGATTGTTTAAAGTGCTTTTCAAATAAAGCTGGATTGCACTGGATTAGAAGATGGCTCAACAAATCTCTTTCACAGTATGTAAAATTCGACAGAGGGGCGCAAGGTGACCTTCTGTCAGGGGCCCAGAATTTTTAGCTACACCTCTGTGTTACTGTGTTGTTTTTGTTCTGTTGGGTGTTGGGTTTTTCCCCTAAATATACGCTGAAAACCAACCAATCTCTGAACACAGAACAACACAGACAGCTGTGATGACTTTTTACTTGCTGCAAGGGAAGTCCGGTCCTGACTTCGAGGTGTCAGCCTCTCAGTCGAACTCAGCCAACTTCGAAAGAGGAACTCCCCTCGCAGTATCTTTTACTGAGGTACACAAACAGGATATGCGAATAACATTTAACATTGTTTATCACCATGTATGGGGTGGAAATATTCAAGCGACAGTTCTTAAGAAGGGTGATTGCTAAATTAAGATCAAGCTGCTGCAGGGTGTTATGTCTAAGAAATGGCATCTAGCAAAATGACAATAGTAAAAGTACATATTTCTCGAACAGTGGGTGTCAGCAAGAGCCGGCCCACTTATTCATTACATCATAGTGGGAGATCTCATTACAGTCAAGGTCCCACCCAGAACCCAGCAGGGGCCAGCCAAGGATCAGCCAAGGACCAGCCAAGGTCCCATCATGGAAACTGGGGAAAATTCAAGCGGCTACATCTGTATATATTTATAGAGATGACTAATTGGCTCTGTTGTAGAAATTTCCAGCCAGAGACTTGGTTCCTATATGACAAGGATATTTTATTTTTACTCGGACTGAGAGGCTACAGAAAATCATCTCTGCATGTGATCTCCCCTTTACTGCTCGAGCAGAGCACATGTACATCAACAAGTGTCAAGGCAGTAAGTGCATACAAACAACTTCTCAGGACAGTTATAGGGCCTTCAGGAGGAACCAAACTGCTGCCTCATTCAGAGATACCATTGTCTAAGACTTGCACTAAAACATTCTGAGCACTTGGGCATATTTAAACAAAGTAGTATGGCACCTGTGTCAGAATCCATCCCTGCCTTGTCCTGTTCACATGTCACTGGCCATCCTATTCTCTCCTCTGTCTTCTACCCCTTAGCCCGTAGTGTGTTTGCCTGCTCATAGGGCCACCATGTGGCTTAACGGGTCAAGTGGTTCCTGACTCCCCTTTTAGTTGTGGGTTTTGAGGATATCACAGGGTCTGTGTTTTCATGATTGTCCCCCAGGCCACCATGCAGCTCAGCCCAGGATTCTCCACCCATTCTACCTTTACTCCTTCAGCCGCATACATGAGTCAGACCTATAGGTTATTCAAATTTCGTCCTGCCAAATTTACTGGACAGGAAGTGGACACTGCAAATGAATATGTGAATACTCCAATACCTACATCTTTACAAGTTACATTAAGGGGTTTGGTACAGTAAATGGTTGTGAGGTGGGATTTCTTCTTGATGTCTGTTTGTAGCCCGTCCACCAGCAGCTGCTGCTGTATTTATCACACCAAGCAGGGAACGTATATTGCTAAGTTTTTCTTAGTTCAATTACACTTGACTAAGCTAATTAAGCTGGCTATGTTATTTACATTCAGAAGGATGCCGCCATATTGGGTTATACACAGATGCCACGATAGCTCACACTCACATTCCCTCTTCATTATTTTTCTAAATACACTCTATCCTGCCTTGTCACCTGCAACAAGATCTCACTCCCTGTATCGAGTAAAGTCTTTCTAATGGTTGAGCAGATTTCTGCTTCTCTCCTAACCATGGACATCCAAAGTAAGATGAAGCAAAATGTTAGGGAATTTGACAACACATGGTTACTCTTTTGGTAACAGTGACTTTGGTTTTATTTTGATAGATGTAAACCACATAATATGGTCTTAACCTTGTTTTCTGTCCTAAAAGCAAACTTTTGTGTTACAGGAGAAAAGTGCACAGCTGCTCGGATCAACCCCAGCTAATCAGCGCATATGGGAATCTTTTCAAAATACCATGTGAGTCTAAATACCATCTAAAGTAATATAAGCTCTTTAGATGACGCTCAAATAATCAATTCCCATCAACTTGGTGTCAGAACACAAACTCGGTGGCAAAAAAGTGAAGCACAACAGACTAAGTTGTGAAAATGAAATCTGCATGTGATGAAAGAGCATGTGACAGTATCTCGATGATTATAATATCAGATCAAACGGAGTTGGCGGTATGGCCACACTGCTGGTCCCATGTCAGTAGGGTATAGCACACCCCTGGGCCCGGATACCACTAGGATGTCACTGGTGTACCACTGTGCCGTCAGAGTGTGGTGTGTCACTCCACAACGTTGGCAGGATTGCTCTTCTCCCTGCGGCGCCACCATACGCACACGACGGTCATCTGTGGTACTGCAGAACTGAGATGTATCGCTGAACATGGTAGGACGCCAGTCGTCATCAGTCCATGCCTCCCAGTGACTACACCACTCCAATCGCAACAGTTTCTGTGCTATTGTGAACGGCAGCCTATGCATGGGACGGTGAACCTATAGTCCAGCTGATGCCAGTCATCGCGACACGATGATATAGGGTGTTGTAGAGAGTCCAGTAGCTGTGTCCATATATCAGGCGCAGGTGTCATGGGGATCTGTGATGCTTGGAGCACAATCCAACGATCCTTCCTTGGCGTGGTCTGTCTTGGATGACCAGAAACTTCACGACGTGTGTGGATGCCTCACGTGCCCATTGGTTTCAATATCAGGCGACTGTGATATCCGCATGGCCCACATGCAGTTGCACCATATGACCACCTGGCTTCATGCAAACCCGCAATGCAACCCTATCAAACTCCGTCAAGTGCTGTTAACACTGTCTAATGTGACTACGAGGCATCCTGTGTCTGGTAATTAAACATGCCAACTCCTTGCAATTCTAATCATTTACATATCCATCACTGGTCTGCACGTGTACCAAATTACATCTAAATTGGATAGTTCTGGGTTTTCAACTTTTTTTTCCCTGAGTGTATATGCCCTTCACTGATGAGAAATTCATCAACATCTAAGTCCTACATTCATGTACAATGCATATTAAATGAATATTTTGTCACTATTAGTCTTGATGTATCATTCTTTGAATGCACTCAATTGAATCATGGACAGTGGTTCCACATGGTAAAAAAATGAATATTCTGAAAAGGAAACATCCTTCTTCGGTTGATACATTCACTTTGTATTCTGAGAAGGTTTTTCCCTTGATTGCCTTTTACAGTATGTCTAGTGTGTTTTTTGGTATGAATGTGGCATTAATCATACAATGAAAAAAACACTGACTTGTAGTGAACATGTAAAACAACCACATGCAGTGTCATCTATCCATTTTTCAAACCGCTTATCCTATTGGGTCACGGGGGGTCCGGAGGCAGGGAACAACCCAGGATGGGGGGCCAGCCCATCGCAGGGCTCACTCACACATGCACATCTATGGTTAATTTAGCGACTCCAATTAGTCTCAGCATGTTTTTGGACTGTGGGGGGAAACCGGAGTACCTGGAGGAAACCCCACGACGACATGGGGAGAACATGCAAACTCCGCACACATGTGATCCAGGCGGAGACACGAACCCGGGTCCCAGAGGTGTGAGGCAACAGTGCTAACCACTACACCACCATGCCGCCCCCATGCAGTGTCATATATAACTGAAATAAGAAATGCTGGATTGCCTGAGTTGCATGCGTGTGTGTTTTTTAATATGGGCAACATGGTTCCCTGAGATGCCTCAGTGTTGCTCACCTCCATCTCTAACACACAGCCTCAGAAATGATTTTAAAACTACTGAAAGAAATAATTGGCTACACTGCAGCTCCACTGATTTGTTTGGCACCCCTGCATGTCCTGCATTGTGTGGGGAAAAAAGTTGAAGGCTGTGTTACATACTGTAACACAGCTAGAATGCAAAAACACTTTATACTTCACATAAGATGGTGGACCTTATTGACAAAGGCAAATTTGTGTTGACCCCAGCAAGGCAGCTAGCGTACTTTGCATTTCTCACTTACCCGGATGTGACAATAAAGCGCTCCACTACAGTAAACCCTGCAGACAGCATTCCCCTGGAGGATGAGGGGCAGCCACATGAGTGTGTGGCAGAGTCTTTGGTTTACACTAAACTGAGAGCAGACTTGGAGAGCTCTCCCACTGAAAATAGCGAGATGGTTTTGTTTGTGGATGGCTCATGTTGGAGAGATGGGGATGCCTTGAAGGCTGGGTTTGCTGTAGTCCAGGCACAGGGTGATGATTTTCACACTCTCGTTTCAGAGCACAACCCTGTTCTGGTCAATTAGCGGAGATAAAGGCTTTGACTACAGCGTGCCGGCGAGGACAACATAAGACGGTTACAATCTACACAGACTCTGCATACGCACACGATGTATGCCATCTCTTTGGAGCAGTCTGGAAGCAAAGGGGCTTTCGCAAAAGTGACGGCTCCCCCATTCAGCATTATAATCAGATTTTGGAGTTGCTACACACAATGATGCGTCCCAAGCGTTTGGCTATTGTTAAGTGTCAGGCCCACCGCAAAGGTCGTGATTTTGTTATTCAAGGAAATGCAGCCTCTGATGCAGCAGCCAGGGCGGCTGCGCAGGTGAGTACTGCTGATCTTTTACCTATGGTGACTACAGAGCAGGTTTCTGATCTGGTGGCCCTGCAGGAGCGGGCGGGCCCCTATGAGGCCTCAGTGTGGCTAAAAAGGGGGGCCTCTAAGGATGCTAATGGTCTGTATCGCAACCATGAGGGACTTTTGGCTGCACCTCTGTCTCTGGTGAACATTTTGATAACGGATGCGCATGGTCTTGACCATTGCACAAGGGGGGTGGTGTTACAGAAAATTACAGAACAAGGTTTCTGGACACCATAGCTGCAAGCAATGACGGATGCAAGGTTGTCAGAATATGAGGTGTGCATTAAGAACAATTTACGCAAAGCAATCACGGCCCCAGTAGGGCACATTCCAGTGCCTGAGGGACCGTTCAGACACTTGGTGATGGACTATGTGGACATGGGAAAAACAGCATATGGAAAGCGATATATGCTTGTGATTGTGGACAGGTTCAGCAGATGGGTGGAGACAATACCGTCCAAGGACATGGGGGCGATGACAGTGGTGAAATTCCTGATCAGAGAGTCCGAGGTTTGGGATACCAACTGAAATAAGCTCTGATAATAGACCTGCCTTTGTGGGGAAAGTTAAAAGTTAGTGGTTTAACAGCTGAGAATAAAACAAAAGTTGGCATGTGTGTATCACCCTCAGTTGCAGGGTATGGTGGAGAGAGTGAATGGCACACTTAAGCAGAAGCTGAATAAGATTTGCGCCGCCATGAAAATGAACTGGGTCGATGCCCTGTCAACAGCCTTGATGGCATATCGGATGGAAACGCACAGGTGATGCATTTGTCTCCGCATGAAATGCTGACAGGGAGACCTATGCCTGGATCGACTTGGAGGGGGCGTATAAGGGACCCAGCCTAGATCAGCTGGGGGATGAATTAAAGTTGTACATGAGGACTTTAACCAAAATACACAAAACTATTTCCAAACAGGAAAAGGAGAAAGCACAGAAAGAAGACACAGACCAGGAGAAGCCAGTCATCTTTCCCGGAGATAAAGTCTACCTGCGAGTGTTCCGGTGAAAGTGGCACGAGCCCCGACGAGAGGGACCCTTCAAGGTGATACGAGCCACAGCAACAGCGGTGCAGGTAGAAGGGAGTAATACGTGGTACCATTTGAACCACTGCACTAGAGTACCGCACAAAAGAGAGAGTCACTGAAAACTACACAGAGGATGCAGTTGCCCTTGACTCAGATGGCCCTGATGGAGCTCCCAGAGGAGCTCCACAGCTTGGGGTGGAGTCAGTTTCAGGATCAGAGCAGAGTGAAGGTCAAGAGGGAGCATCGCAAGCAGACCAGCCACTCCAGACAGGACACGAAGCTGTGGGTTCTGGTACGGCTGACAGCAACGATGTTAGTGATGCTAATGATTTATCAGGCCCTTCAGGTCTGGGTGCACAGCAGGACCACAGGTCAGGTGAGCACAGGACAACTGACTTCCCTGACTCAGCCTGGTCCTTTGATGCTGAATAACCTCTCAGATTACAGTGAGCGAAAGCGGAGAGAAATGGGGGGAGATATGGGAGTGAGGAGAGTGAGTAAATTTTAGAAGGATGCCCAGGATGAAGTAGACCTGGATGGGTTAGCAAAACGTACACTTGGAAATTGGTGGTATAAATGGGCTAAGTATACCGCCACTTCATTAGGGCAGGAGGGGTGTGTGTTGTGTCCTGACCCTTCAGTTAGGGTTGTCCCGTTCCCATACACTAATAAACAGTGTGAAGAATGGGAAATGGAGAGGATTATGAGATTCTGGAAGAGTCTGTGTCAGGAGGGGCAGGCCCCTAAGAAAGTGCAGGCCCACATCTAACCAGACGGAGCGCATACCGTACTGCCCATATCAGCGTCTGATATATCAGGGAAATACTAAATATGCATAGAGGGTGGAAAAGCATTGTGGGCAGTTTAAGCCCTGGGAAGGAGGTCAGCAAGATATTATGGCGAACAAATTGAGTTTTTTTACAGCAAATTTTCCTCTCTTCACGTTGTCCCTACTGCGCAGATTAATCGTCCCATGAGCCTGCCAGCAAATATTGCTCCTTTACCTGCCGAATGCTGCCTAATTTTAATGCTGCAATTGAAAGGCTTCAAACATGATATGGGTGTGTGGGTTCTTACTAAAAAGTTATAATTCAAGTAGCCTCAATAACAGTCCATTTTGATGGCAGGTACCTGAAAGTACAACTCTGGAGGACCTTGAGAAGTGAAAGACACCTCTGCTTGACTTCATGGCCAATGCAGGTTGTCTGAGGCCTATCCGGTCAATAAGAGACGGGAATCTGCTGGAACATGACATTGTCACGTTTCAGGTCATCCACAGGGGTCAGGGTCCATTTCAGAGGTATTCTGTGTTCTGTTTACATGTACGTTAGTTAGGATCAGAATTTTATCCTTTGACCATCATGGATCAAGTTGCTATTATTTCTTTGAATATAAACTAATAAAGTAACCAGTAACACATTGATAATTAATAAGTGAGTTATAAACACTGTCTACATTCTGCGCCACCTGTTCTGCTTTGAGACAATCACAATGACTGCTGACCAGATGGAAGATCTTTTCAGCATTCATCTGTCTCCAGAAGGTAGCAACAAGAGAGTTGCTGAGGAAATAGACTCTCCAGAAGGTAATGACCATCTCCAGGATGCAGAAGGTACTTTAATTGACCGTATAGTGTAGAAGTAAATGTTGTTTTTGTAAAACAAAATATACCTGTATAACAAAAAACACTGTAGCTAAAGTTAAATCCTCTTACTGGACAATCACCTATTTTAAATCGCTCTTCAGTTTTATCCGTTTTCCAAACCTCTTATCCTTCTGGGTCACGGGGGTCGGGAGCCCATCCCAGAAGCAATGGGCACGAGGCAGGGAACAACCCTGAATGGGGTCAAGCCCATTGCAGGGCACACTCACACACCATTCACTCACACATGCACACTTACAGGCAATTTAGCAACTCCAATTAGTCTCAGCATGTTTTTAGACTGTGGGGGAGAACCGGAAAACCCAGAGGAAACCGCACGACGACATGGGGAGAACATGCAAACTCCACACACATCTGACCCAGGCGGAGACTTGAACCCGGGTCCCAGAGGTGTGACGCAACAGTGCTAACCACTGCACCAGCATGTCGCCCCATCCTATTAAGCTTATTGTTCAGAATTAAAAATGGGGTTATTAAGAAAGAGTAGCCTCCTATAAAATAGCCCAGCACTCCTCCCTCCAGGCCAAGAATATTTTCTTTATGGTCCAGTTCAAAATAATGTCATCTGCAGAAATACGGAGCACATGTAATTTATCTGTATTTTAGATGGTAGACGAGTGGCTGGGTGACGTCGTGGCTGGACGACTTGCAGTGTAGCTTGTTATCTGTGCGTTCTGGGCAGGGTGCTGACTTCTGATTACTTTTGGCATTTGGTTCAATGTTACGTCATTTCCAGGTGTGTCGGTGCCCAGTATGAAGCTAATCGCCGCATTATAGTTATGAAAAGAAGACAGAATAGCAAAGAAATTGAGGCAGAATTAATTCAACAAAGTATTAAAAATATTACTCAAGTAGATGAATCGCTTCTTGAGACTGAAGGCGACTGTATTTGCACGAACGAGCGTCGAAAAGAAATGCATTATTGTCGCGCAGGAGAACAAGACAACCGATGTTACAGCGAGCGGACGCTGCTGCCGCGCAGGAGAAGCGAAGCGACATTGCCTTTAAAATGAGAGATTACATTCCGTGGCAGGGGGACAGTTTACAGCACGACACCGGCATTAGGCAGCAGGATGGGTGGGTTAGGTGATCTCCCAGACTGAAAGGGATTCTGGGGACTCAGGGGACAGTGTCGCCCTGAGAGACTGAGGGCCACATCAGAGGGGGCCTGCTGTAGAGGGGCCCAGACAAGGGATGGCTGATGTAGAGGAGCCAGGTGTGGAGGTGCCACATATTGAGGAACCCTGGTGATCACACTACAGGGGGCCAAATGTTGGTGGGCCAAGAGGAAGTGGCTGGGGAGTAGAAAGCATAGATGTCTTGGAGGTGGGTAGACTACAGAGATTTATGCACCCCGGGATTCCCTCAAGTGCCTCTCAGATCTAGGATGGCCAATACTCGGTCCTCCCCAGGAGTGAGAGGATGCAGACTGGCTCCCCCCAGCCCTCCTCACCGGCTCCCTCCAAAGAGCTGTAGCCCTCCTTTTGGTGATGCCAACATCGTCCCTGCACTTCCCCCTCACACCCTCTGCCATGCGGCAGCAGACATGGCCCACAGAATGTATCAATTTTCTTTGATCTCTTGCTATATATTTTCCTGACATATATTTGTCTTTTGCCAATGTGCATTATGATATAGGAAACGTACCCCAGAGCAGGACTTTAGACTAAACCATTTTCAGTAAGGATAGGTGTGCTTGGGGTGAAAACACTTTAAATGAACTGTTGAGATTGATTCATTTTATCTGTACTTTTTTGAATATGAAGAATTATTTTAGTGGATATCTCCCTATTTTAATGCTAGAGGGAGCCCCCCCCCCCCAAATTTATGCCTGACCCACAAACCCACACACTGTCCACAGATGAAAACAGCGCAGACCCTGCACAGTCAGGTTTGGCAACTCCTTCCAATTTTATAGCCCAAACCAGGAGTAAAAGATGCAGAAAATCAGACCCTTCATAGAAAAATTTATGTTCAACGACACTCCATAATGCTGCTTAAAATGAAGCAATGCATGCACAAGTTAAAGCTCTTTTCGTTTTAATGAATGAGGAAAGAAATAGTTTTGGATAAAGAAATGAATTAGTCTTATTTTTTTCATGTGAGCATCCTCCTGCAGCATTTAAATCCGGTAAAGTGGCTGATGGATGGACTTGTATTAAATTTGGGAGGGTCTGAATGAAGCTCATTACCACAAATTTTCTTAAATTGGCTTATATATTTACAACATGGTGACTGCAACAATAATACACTCACGACTGTGGTGTTCTACCTAGAGCACCACTAGAGGGAGCTCACACATTCTGTCGTACTTGCCACAGTAACAAGTGATGTATAGGAACAGAGTTAGAAGCCGGTAATTTATATATAAAAAATGTCATTTCATTAATCTGACTGGGTAGGTCCAGCTGTCAATCCCACCCAGGCCTATCCTCAGCTCCGCCTCTGCGTCAGTCCATCTCTTTGCAGTCCAAGTTGTACATCTACCAAACTTGGCAACAAATTGAGAACCGTTCTGTTTCGGTGGTTGTATTTAAGGAATGTCACATTAGTAAACATCTGGACATCTGAAATGGGCAGAGACAAAATCGGCAGTACAGGCAGTCCAATGTCTTTGAAACTCCTTTTTCCTTCAGCACCCTCTTACTGCAAAACCTCAATCCAAAGTTCTCCATGTTGTTCATCTCTGTGAAACTGCAACAGGAGAGCTCTCTCCACTGGTGTTCTAATTCACCAAGGGAACAGGAAAGGCCCTCTTTTGGTAGACTGCCTACTGCAGGCTCTCTTTCCCGGGGATGAATTATCTCCAGCTTACTCAAGTGACTCTGGAAGTCGCATTAGATACTGTGTCCGGAAGCAGTCCATGCTGCGCTTAGGAATGATGTCTCTTCTAGTGTAGAACTGACTGTGGAATTTACTGTAAATACCTAGCAAAAAAAAAAGCTGCCAGAAAAGTATTGCAAAATTGCTGTTAATCACTGTAAAACCCCCAGCTCCATGGGTGTCCCTACAGGTGGCTGCCCTTTGCTGCCAGGTTTGCTGTTACCTTTGTCTGTGCCCGTGTGTCAAGTAGAGCAAGATGGGGTAGGTGAAAAGAGAATTTCCCCAAGGGGAGTAACAAAGCATCTTCATTTCATTTAGAAAATAATTACAAAATGTCTTTTACAGGTTTTGTCCTATGTAAATTACAGCAATTGTCTTTTTTAAACAGAAAAATAACAATTAACTGTAATCTAGTTTAAAATATTATCTTGTATTCTATTCAAAATATAGAAGTTACCTAGCAACTGGAATTGGCAATAAATGCTATTAATACTCCACAATACTGAATGTTGTTGTAGAATGCTTTCCAAGTTAATTTTTGTATTTTACATTTGCAGCTATGCAATCTATGCATATTGTTAAGTGGTTTAAATGAGACTAAGACGAAAATGACAGCCTGAGACAGAGACCCACACAGAACAAACTCACATTAACTGGAATGACATTAACTTGAAAATTTCAGGATAATCTTCACACCCGTTAACCACTTGATGGAATTCAACTTAGTCAGAGTTGCAACAAAGTCAAGTATTTTTAAAACTGACCATATTCTAGGCTTAAAGGCCCAATTTGAAATCAGGACTGGACATAGAAATCTATTCAGAACAACATTACATTAATGTTAGAATAATGTTATATTTTTTGCTGGTCTGTGTTAATGTAATGCAACAACTCTGGTCTAATACCTCCCTGTCACTTTAATGCTGGATGTGTGTGCAATTTATAACAAGTTAGGCAAGCCATGGATTCAACCATTAAACTGCATTTTCATTCCACATTTTTTGACAGTTCTGTCCAAAATCATATTCCACCAAATCAGCCGTTACAAATTCCAATAACTTCAACCTTCAAATGTATTAAAGTTGATCTTTTTCAGTGTGTTCCTAAATCTTACGGTATAAGCAAAAGGTATAAATAAAAGATTAAGAACAATTTCCATTTGAATAGTGGAGAAGAGTCCTCATCTTTTGTACATGTC
The DNA here is from genome assembly GCF_023856365.1 of Brienomyrus brachyistius. Taxonomy (NCBI): domain Eukaryota; kingdom Metazoa; phylum Chordata; class Actinopteri; order Osteoglossiformes; family Mormyridae; genus Brienomyrus; species Brienomyrus brachyistius. The sequence goes on along the minus strand of NW_026042359.1, from coordinate 745,325 downwards.
TCATGCTCAGAGTCCATCAATCGCCTGAGGAGAGAGGAGACGTGAGGATTGACTGAGTTGTTCTTCTCAGGCATCGTCCCACTTCTTTGGCTTGCAGTCTTCGTGCTGCTGGTTGGATTGATTCCAATGAAACAGTTTAAACCGCAAAATCACATTAATAAAACTTACGCTGACCCTCACTGAAGCGGCCTGGTATCTGTTTCATACCTCACTTTACAACACACAGGACTTTTTTTTTAAATTTAAAGGCACAAGTTATTTTACGTCATGGCCAACCCACGTTTGCTAGTTTAATGGCAGAAAAATAGTCAAAGCCAGGCGCCTGGTCCACAAGGGTGTACTCAGTCACTGCTGTTTTTATGGTGTAAACATGCTATGAACTAATTTTTTCAAACATTTTCTTTAAGAGCTAGGTGCGCTAGGTGGATTGCTATTATAATGATGGATTTGCCAGGCAGAAGAAAAGAATGCTTCTCTGCAGAGATACAAAAAATCTGCTTGTGCACAATGTGAAAGCGTGCGAGCAGACCATCTACAACAGCAGCAGGATTACACCAAAGTAGAGGTCTGCATTCCTGTGGAACCCACGGCAATAAAGTGCAGTGCAGGACAAACTTTCATTTTTGAATGCAGGAGCAGGAGGGAAGTGACTGATATGTTCGCAGGGAAAAAGAATGAAACAAGTGTTTTTTGTTATCAAACAATTTTTTATTTGCGTGAGTAAATACAAAATTACACAACAAAGTATAGCACGTTATCACAACATTACATTGTCTGAAAGCGCTTTACAGCATCCCCACCCAAAGCCCCCAGTGAGTAAGCCATAGGCGACAGTGGCAAGGAAAAACTCCCTAGAAGGAAGAAACCTTGGGAGGCACCAGACTCAAAGGGGAAGCCCAAACCTCCAGGGGCCGGCAGGGAAAGTCAAAAACACACACATCAGATAACTGCAACAGGTTCTTTTACATATCTTATACATGGGCATGGTACAGTGATGCAGTGGTTAAAACTGTTAACTCACACCTCTGGGGATATTCATCCATTTTCTGAAACCGCTTCTCCTGTTCAGCGTTGCTCCAGCTGACAGCTTTTGCAATTCATCTGTATCTGAATGAGGAAAAACAACATACAGGCAATACAATGGAGCTGTCAGTCACTCCTGGCACATGGAATACAGTTCTGCACTGACACCTCCGCAATGAACAATTGCATTATAGCATAGGAAACTAGTTAACTTTCACATAAAATTTAGATATAATCAAAACAGAAGCCTGGAACAATTTAAAATTTTACTAAATGGCAATATACTGATTTTAGTCACCAAACAAACTTTACAGGACTTGCTTCACTACTTTTATTTGTGTTTCTTACAATACATCTGCCCTCTCCTGGTCTGGTGGAATATCATTGCTGTAGGCAGCACCGAGCGAAACCACCCGCATCCGCAGTAGAATGCAACATGAAAGCGCACGCGGAAAAGTGAAATATCACCTAGACTTTGCGGCACAGGAAACTAGCCGACTTGCACATGAAATTTAAATTTAACCAACACAGCACCCCACAACAATGTTCACTTTATTTTAAAGAAATGAACTAATTTACTCACTAGCAAGCGCAATAATGTACTTAAACGCAGGAAAGCGCACGCGGAAAAGTTAAATGTCAACTACACTTTGCGCATAAAATTTAAATATAATTAACATAGTAGCCCGGAACAAAATCACTTTATTTAAAAGCAATATACTGACTTTACTCATCAAACATATTTTAATATACATGCAAATTTGACAAATACTAAATAATAAGATAAATTATCCGATAAAATGGGAGCAGAATGGCAACCCACCTTGGTGCAGAAAACAAGTGAAGCAGCGTCTTTCAAATCGGCAGCGTCCCACGTGCCGAGGAGTCAAATGTAATCAAGCAACACGGCCCACACAATTAAATAATAACATCATAATAATTATAGCTCTTTTATAATTATTCTATACATTATTCTATAATTAGATGAACAGACTTTTATAAGTTAAGTTGTACACCGAGAACAGTATACAACAGCATAAGCATATAACCCTTAAAGGTTTATTAATTAAAAATCACACATTCATCCTGCTTAACATAAAACAATGACTTAAAGAGACTTAATTGTGAAATGAACGCTACTGTCCGAGGGTATTTATCTCCACAAATTGCTATGGAACATAATGTCTTAAATACTCAGATTTTCAGAATGACAGAATCTTAACATTTTAAATTTTGTTTTGCGATACCGATACGTAGTGATATTGGTATGTGGAACAACGTTAAACTGTAGTTAGATTAAGTGCGTATTCACAATTTACCCGTTTGCCTTTTATCGTGACTGAGCACGATCCCCCACCCCAGCTGGTCTGCACTCCCCACATTGCAATTAACGATCCAGACCTCAGCGCTTTTGTTACCGTGGGACTTTGTTGCGTTGAAGAAAACATTAAAATGAAGTCTGAGGAATGTTACATGACACAGCTAAAATGCAAAAACTCTCTCTGGTGTAATTCACTGCATAAAACCAATAGTCTTAAGTGTGGTGCCTTCTTCATAACACTCCCTGACTTTTGTATTCATGACCATGAGATACTGTGGCCTTTTCTTCCTTCATTTGACTAGTGTTCCTCCCTTTCCTCCCAGCCTTGGTTGGTGGTTCAGGCAGCATCACCTTCTTTTAATAGACCCAGGTGTATCCATCCATCCATTTTCCAAACCACTAATGATACTGGGTCGTGGGGGGTCCGGAGCCTATCCCAGAAGCAATGGGCACGAGGCAGGGAACAACCCAGGATGGGGGGCCAGCCCATTGCAGGGCACACTCACACACCATTCACTCACACATGCACACCTAGGGGCAATTTAGCAACTCCAATTAGCCTCAGCATGTTTTTGGACTGTGGGGGGGAAACCGGAGTACCCGGAGAAAACCCCACGACGATATGGAGAGAACATGCAAACTCCACACACATGTGATCCAGGCAGAGACTCGAACCTGGGTCACCCAGGTGTCATTTATTTTGAAATTCGGTTCAAGTGCAGAAAATGATCTAGCAGAAGTCTTGGACAATCTCTGAATTACACAGAAATCTGACTTCTTCTGAAGCTGTGAGAAATTGTTCTTCTGTAATTGTTGCATTGATATTTCTTGATGTGTGTGTGCCCTCCTTGAGCAGTAAAGGGGAGATCACATGCAGAGCTGATTTTCTGTAGTTTCTTAGTCTAAATAAAAATAAAATATTCTCTTCATATAGGCTGGACATTTCTAGAAAAGAGCCAATTAGTTATTTCTAGAAAAATATATGGAGCCAATGAAAGGACCTGACATCATAGTAGCACAGATCACTGTCCGTGGTGCTGAATTTTCTACTTGTTGGGCTGGCGCTGAACAAATAGGATAACCGGCCACCGTGTCCGTGTGCCTCCACTGATTGGCCCCCTGACATATAATTATTTTTAAGACTGAAGGGGAGAAAGATCATACAGGAAATTAGTTAACAGTAATTAGCAATCACTTATAGTTCTCATTTATAATGATGTAAATTTAAAAATGATATATATATATATATCATTAAAAACAAAATATAATCCTGATTTAATGTATCCCTTCTGCTCTTAAAAAAGCACAATATGTCTGAAAGACAAATATGTCTATTACTCTACATGTTTTAATAATTTTGTTAATATTACCTAATTTGCTTATCTTTTTTTCTGTAATCACTCTGCATTAAAGCAATTTTTAAAACTAGCTGTGAAATTGATGATTCTGTTGTTATTCTGACTGTTGTTGCCCTGGTGCCTTAGGATACGTCTGTCTAAACATAATTGAGAGGATGGATGCATTATTCTATGGAGGCCTCTGAAGAGAATAAATGATCCCAATATTATATTGAGAGAGATGGTTAAATCAGAGCTGGATAAGATTTTAACAACTCTGAGCTATTAGTTAAGTTCTTCCCAAACGAGCTTGATGGGCCGAATGGGCTCCTCTAATTTGTAAATTTCTTATGTTCTAAGATATACAGTACTGTGCAAAAGTCTTAGGCAGTCCAAAGAAATGTTTAAAGCTGTTTATCTGGGTAGCAAGTGTACTTTGGCTTAGAACAAATAACACAATTTAACATTAGAACGTGTAAATTAAGAGGAACACAATAAAAACTAGTAATAATTTCTTCTCTTTTCTAAAAAGATACTGATATCTAGTCGGATGGCTAGATGAACACCGCTTCAGTTCCCAAACTTCTCCTCAGGGGCACCTCAGCCGTTCCATGATTTTGACAGATTGACTAGCTGTATGAGGTGTGCTAGTGGCCAAGTCAAAAAATACATGGCTGCACTGGACGGTCGCTACAAATACTAGGATGATGTTAGCAGAGGTTCTGAAATGGCTAAGCTGACACACTTTGACAGGCATAATATCATAGTTTTACACCAACACGAGGACAATCTAAACATCGTTTTCTTTGCCTGCCTAAGATTTTTGCACAGTGCTGTACATGGAAGTCTCAATTCAACCCTATCCTTTCCTAAGTGCCATACTTCTGTTGAAAAAAGAAAATTACAGATTGGAAACCTTTTAATAAAGAAACTGTGATAGAAAATTCTTGATTATGCTAATCAGTAATCAATAATGGAATATAGATGATTATGCAAAATGCATTACCTAATCAGTAATTAACAATTGAGTTTACAATGTGTTGTTGATTTACACATAGTGGTTGAAACAATGTAATTTACTTGTCATTAATTGAATGTATCAAACAAGAATGCAAATCTGCTTAAGTAAGAAATTTCTATTTTCTATAGAGGAACTAACATGTTTGCCATATATTGCTTGATCAGCAAGAGGCCCAGGTCAAAGCAAAGGCTTGACCTGAGAAGTAAGCTGTTGCAGAAGATATTATAAAATGAATGCATGGTATTGGATAATATAAAATGTAGAAAAAGAGAACAACGAGTCCTAGAATAATATAGCAAAAGGAAAAGTCCCAAATAGATAGACTTGTTCTAAGCTGATAGGTGGACCTTGAAAACGTAGAAGAAACTGGAACGTCCAAAAATCCGATTTGTCCTTGATTTGTCAGATGACTGTCGCATTTTAGGCCATAAAAGATGTATGCATTTGTTGCTCGGGGAGCAGAACACAAGACGCATGCTTGCTGAGTGTCTGTTCCCTGTGAGCTCATCAAATAATAAAGTTCTGTCAAACACTTAAACATCGGACTTCGAGAAATTTCTTCCACAAAACACTCTGTTCTCGTTAACAATTTTTCAGTTATAAATTCCATATTATACACTTTCTTTCCTCTTTCTTTCCATTGTACTGTCGTGGGTGGCTGGGGTTTTAGCCAGGAGATCGTTATCATCCTCCTGGCAATTACAAGAAGAACTCTCTGTAATACAACCTTATTTTCATGCACTATATTCTGTGGCATAATTCCTAGTATGAAACGAGCTGGTTCAAGTGGTAATTTTATGTTCAAACATTTTTTTTATCTCTTCCTGTATATTTTGCCAGTACTCTGACAGTTCTGGATAATCCCAAAAAATGTGGGTGTGGTCTCCTACCAGGTCACAACCCCTCCAATAAACCCCTGATTTGAGGTGTTGCCAAACGTAGAGGTGAGAAGGGGAGTCTTAAAGTATCTCATCTTAACTTTCCAATCAAATTCCCACCATGTAGGACTGTTTGTTATTCTGTGTCCTTCTTTACATGAATGAGTCCAATCTTCATCGTTAATGATAGTATTCATCTCTAGTTTCCATTTCTCTTTGATATTAACACTGTTGACTCTTTTTGTAATATTTTATAAATATATGATATAATGTTCTTTTTAACCAATCCTTTAATTGTTCATATAAACAATATATTTGTTGACTGTAGGTATCTAAAACAGTTGGGCACTGGGAGGCCACATTTGTTTCTAAGATGTTCGAAGGACATTAGATCTCCTCCATCACACAACTGATCCAACTGGTTAAACCTCTTTTCTCCCCATGTCTTAAACCCTGTATCTAATTTAGATGGTAGAAAAAAATCAACATTCTGTGCAATTTTCATTGATCTTGATATTGATGAAGGGCGTCCCAGCCTCTCTCTCACTTTTCAGAGCGTTTCCTATCCAAATGTTATTGATTTTATTTACTTTCCGTGTATCTTGATTAAAAATAATTGCTATGTCCAGCGGCAAATTTGGGCAGATACTCTGTTCCATTACCACCCACTGACCCTCCCTGTCCTGGGTAATCCATACCACTACTGATATAAGTTGGGCTGCCAAGTAATATTTTTTTTAATTAGGCAAGTCAGGACCCGCATTCTCTTTTGGGTTTAATAGTCTTTTCAGTTCAATCCTGGGTCTTTTGTTTTGCCAGGTAAATTTGGATAACCATTTATTGAGCGTTTTGAATGTAGATATAGGGACCCCTATGGGCAGGGACTGGAACATAAAGAGAAGCCTAGGTGGTATGTTCATTCTAATGCTCTCCACTCTCCCCAATAAGGATAGAGGGAGGATTTCCCATCTTTGAGATAATTCTTTATTTCACATAGTAATTTACCATAATTAGTTTTGTATAAGTATGATATACCAGGATCCCTCGGTATCTAAAGCCATAACTGTGGAATCAAATTTAGTATTTGCGAGCTTTAATGCAAAAAACATTCTCTGTAATATAAGTGTGGGTAGGTTACTGTAAAATTTGGACAAATCTTAAACTTAAGATGTGTAAGGTGTAGTGAACAGGGAGTTCAGTATAGGACTAAACATGCAAGGGAAGAAGTAGATAATTAGTGAAACTTTTGACCGGACTGGAGATCTGAGGAGTCATACACAGATGTATGGCACAGCAGATATTTTTGTCTGCTTTTGAGATGGTTGACGTGACATATTTTCCGACGCGCGCTCTCTGTCCGCTGGTGGGAGTGTGCTCACCTGTCTGCATCGGGGCGGAAGTCCGCCATGCGCAATACAGAGAGCAGAGGAGAATTGTAAATACACAACCGTGTAGACGAGACAAAAATGACAAGCATTTGTGTAAATAAGATAAATAGCATAAGGCTATTTCGTTTGTTTAATAAAAGTACAATGTATAGACTTGTTCTATAGGAAAAGTAACCTTAAGAACATAAGAAATTTACTAACGAGAGGAAGCCATCCGGCCCATCAAGCACTTTTGGGAAAAACTTACCTAACAGCTCAGAGTTGGTAAAATCTTATCTAGCTCTGATTTAAAGAAACCCAGGGTTTTAGCTTGCGCTACACTAGTAGGAAGACTATTCCATACTCTAACTACACGCTGTGTAAAGAAGTGCTTCCTCAAATTCGTTTTAAAATGTTCTCCCGCTAAATTCCACTTGTGGCCACGAGTTCTAGTATGTCATGTCACTCACCATCCAGACCTGTTAGAATCTTATATAACTGGCTCATGCCCCCACTTAGTCTGAACAGATTCAGCTCAACTAACCTGTCCTCATAAGACATTCCGCTAAGACTGGGAATCATTCTCGTAGCCCTACGTTGCACCTTTTCCAAGGCAGCAATGTCCATCTTAAGGTATGGTGACCAAACCTGCACACATTATTCTAGGTGGGGTCTTACCAAGGAATTATACAATCATAGCATCACTTCCTTTGACTTAAACTCCACACACCTAGAGATGTAACCCAACATTCTATTTGCCTTTTTTATTGCTTCCCCACACTGGCGAGAGTGGGACATGGAAGCATCAACATACACACCGAGGTCTTTCTCATAATCAGCTACCTTTATTTCAGTGGAACCCATAAAATATCTGTACTTTATATTTCTGCCATATTTCTGGATGTGGCAGTGTGTGAGGAGATGGAGACTCTGATAAAGTATCATAAGGCTAATAAGAACACAGAAAGGCGTAACAAGAAAAGGAGTGAGCAACTGGAGGTTCTGAGGTTATGGCAAAGGGAGAGGCCTGGAGAAAAGAGCAGAAAGTGATGAGAGAGTGATGAGTGAGAATCAGGCAGGAGTCAAAGGTGAAACAGAGCAGGAGGAGTTACGACTTCCTCTGTATCAGGGACTGTATCTGTTAGTAGAAGGGCCACCTCTGATATTTAAGGGCCACTTTCCAGTAATAGAGGGCAAGGTAAAGTTCAGAGGGGAAGAAACAGAAGGATGAAGAAAGTTGTTTATATGGGTACAGGGAAGTGAGCGACCTGCGGCGGCAGACCGTGAAGGAAGGACTGCGAAGGAGTGATATAATAATAGAAGGCCAGGCATGTGGGTTTAAGAAAAAAGGGGGTGATATAAAGGTGGGGTGCGGAGCAAGTGGTAGGGCTGCAGAAGGGCTGATGCATCTGATGGACAGCCCTAACCCTCCATGTAGAGGATGGAGTCAGTTTCAGGAGAAGGAGATAGAAACGGATAGTGAGGAAGGAGTAGAGGAGGATAATGCAGATCATAGAACAGTGGGAAGCAGGAGGGCTGTGAGACCCCCGATAGGGACACTCTGATGCTCCCCCTGGTGGCGAAAGGAGCACAGACACAGTATGTACCATGGGCAGAACAGTCCTGGCAGACGGAGCTTGAAAATGGATGAAAGTATTTGAGGAGGAAACTATGGGACGGCTCTTGGTGATGGGGGACATAAAAGCGGTTCAGGCTTGTGTCCTGGGGGTAGACGGAATGGAGAGAATGCTGGCAGTGGTGACAGGGACTAGGTGTGGCTGAAATGAAGGAGGAGCCCGTAAAGGCGGGGAAGAGCCCAGCTGCCTATCTGCAAGCCCAAGAAAAGCGGTGGAGCACTGAGACAGAGCAGGACCTACAGGATTCGGTGTTCAGAGGTCTGTACCGGAGGGCACTGCAGGACACGCTCCTGAAGCCAGTGAGAAGCAGGCTAAGGCAAGTGGTGGCGCTTATTACTATTCCTGAGAAGCAGCTGATCCACGCTATTGACTTGTACAGAGAGGAGGAGGACTCTGCTGAAGAGCATGAGAGGGAGCTGACGAAGAAATTGAGTCAGTCACCGCCAAAAAAACAAGGCCACTAATTGGCCTCCGGTTCCTAATTAGAACAGGTGAGTAGATACAATGGATGGGGGTTTCCTCAGAGGGTACCCATTTACTCACAAATTTGATGATCCTAGACCCTGGGGAGACTGGGGAACAGGCTGATTCAGCTGGTGTGCTGGAGCTGTGATCAGCATAGACACACCTGTCCAACCTGCATGTTCCAGAATCTTGCATGACGACAGACTGGATAATATTAGGCCCTGAGGGAGTAGCCATTCAGATACGGAGGACTGGTGGGAATGGTACAACACACCAGAGGAGGAGCCCCCCTTAGCAGTGGCTATTAATCAGCCCACGCTAAATCTGGGAGAAATGATGGGGCGAGCAAAGCAGGTGGTTTGGGTGCCGACAGAACATGAAGGAGTGCAGGCAGCAGCAGGAGAGAAGCTGGTAAGGAGTCAGTCGAGTGCAGAGAGTGTAGGAGATTTCAGAGGTTTGTGGTTGTGGAGCATGATTGGAGTGCAGTGTGAAGGGAAATAAAGGACAGAGGAATGTTGGCAGGAGATGGAAGTGCCTGAGGAGGTGTGGTTCCGCTTTGGAACCCCGCCCCTCCCATCTGTGGTCAACCTTCCCCTTCTCAGTCTCTTATTTCTGGCCAGACGCGAGATCTTCGTGGTTTATGCAGCGTGCAAGTGTTTTTCCCCTCCTTGTGTTCCTGTCTTCCTGTGTACCGATCTCTGCTTCGCCTCCTAGGCTCCGAGTCATGCCTGGCGCGCTTACTGTCATCTACGATCAGCCGACCTGGATTACCGACAGCGTCTGCCGTTTCAGCCCTCTGACAGCCGACGCCGGACCCCCGGTTACATAGGATGGATGGATGGATTCGAGCTTGTATTTGAAATAGAAATATCGCAGTGGTTCTCAGGCAAGAGCTGGACATATTTATTTTTCAGCTTGTTTTTGGGAAAAGCAAGAAATATAAGCTTTGTGCGTCTGTACTCTGGTCTTACTCCCTGCACACACTGATGGCACGGAAGGACAGTCACTGCAGTCACCTATTCTCACACTGACTTTCTCCTTTAAGTGCTGATACTGCAGAAGAAGATGGATCATTTGCTTGCTTGCTTAATAACCACAAGCACCCATATTGCAGAATGAATGAGACTGAAGTGGATGGAAGGCCACATCATTCTGTCTGCAGTGAAAGAAATAATAGGAGTTGGAATTGATTATGATTATGGAGAAAATGGCTGGCTATGGTGAGAAAGCTGTGGAAATTTGTGCCAATTCACATCGGTGAGGGCTAAAGGGTAATTTCTTTCAGTATGGGACGAATTCACATATTTGTGCGAGGAAGGTAACAAAAGTTCACTAAAGTACACAATATTAAATTTGGATATCTTTAATTAAAATGTTATGTACAGTATAACACTGCACCTTTTAACACTTTGCATGTCTGGCAGTGAAGGTCACATTCAGTTTGCTGAATGTATTCTCAGTTTTAAATGGTCGGCCTATTTTTCCTTCTGCTGGATGATGTACCCAGTTATCTTATAACCAAAGAGTATAATGAACAAGTTGATGTTCTCTGTGTCTGATACCTGTACCTGTTTGGCAAAGCAGTATATAGTTACTGCCTACATTTTTGGCTGTGCATGTGTGATTTTGATGGGAATATTATATTTTTATATCTGTGTGTAGATTTTTTCAGCAATAATTGAGTTTATCCTTCTGTACAGTATTTAAGGTTTTGGTAATTCATGATTTATTTGTATTTGTGCAGTGTGCAGTTACCAGGTTATAAATAAACAAATAAATAAATGTGACATCAGAAGAGATGTACAATGACAGTAAAATGTGTGAAAGTAATGGAATGTGAAAAATGTGTGTGAGTCTCCACATGTATAAAGCGGCTGTATACCATAAGGAAAAGGAGCAATGGATGAATTACATAAAGTGCTTACTGTCCAAAACGACAATGAGTCATGTTCGGCGTAACATAAATATTCAGTGAGTTAACCCTTCGAACTCGACAAACGCAAGATGCGTTTTTCGCACCTATTAATCTGAAGCTCTTAACTTTGGATATGCATAATGCACAGACAAGAATCATATGTCTTTGGAATCAAGAGAACTATCAGCTAACTTCACCAAGTCACCATATGGATGCAAAATCAAAGATTTCTGCCTGGCACTAAGCATGTATTCCTCTGTCACGTCACCGGTGGGAAGTAGGACCCAAATGCAAGCTGTAGGGCAGAATCCCCTTCGTGGGGTTTTATTGACAGGCAGGTTTGGGCACAGAGACGCAAACAGACAAGGACACAACTGGAGAAGATAGGACTGGGCACTTTACCAGACTAAGGAATGGGAAAACACAAGGAAGCTGATAGTGACTGACAGAAGGGGAGGAACATGGGATGAGACTAATAGACACCAAGCGTGGTTCATCAGGGAGGAGAACTGGAGGGTAAGGTTGATTAAATGGGCAAGATATGACAGTAAACGCCCCCCTCCCAATCCTGTGCCCTCCGGGTACAAGGGCATCATTGAGGGGACACACAGACCAGGGCAAAACCAAGGACAACAGGGGAGACTAACCCCCAGGACACAACTCATGACAGGCCAGGTAATCCAACAGGGATGCTGACTATGGACCAAAAGACAGACAGTGGGTGTCAGTGGGTAAGTGGGAACAAAGGACACAGTAGAAGGAGACAAAAGGGAGGGATTGGGCATCAAAAGGACCAAAGACGGCACAGGGACAGACAAGGCAGGACACAACCAGACAAGACAGGCAAGCAATGGAACCAGTGCAACAATAATATGGCCAGGAGAGGGGAACCTAAAGCGGGAAGCAAGAGTGACTGGAGTGGGGGCTGGAACAGTGAAATCGGGCTAAGAGGTGAAACCAGGGAGAGCCACGGGGAAGCAAGACTACAGACCAAAGACTGAGGTATTAGGAGGGGCAAGACACTAGGTAGCATGGGAGGTAAAGTGAACAGTTCAGGGCCTCTGATGGGCTCCGGGGTGCCGCAGAAGGGTCACGGCCAGGGGGGCCTTTGGAATCCTGTCTGGGTCTGTAGAAGCTCCACTCGTCTGCGGCAGCCGAGGGAAGAACAGCATCGGTAGACGGCGAGGGGTTGGCAGAGTCGGAGGGTGTCGAGGGGCAGGCAGGACAGGAACTGGACCAAACCAGGGACCCTGCAAAACAAAAGCACAGGCCAGTACCAGCGCCATGAGGAGACCGGATGTGGTTCCTTTTGGGAACCATTGGATGGGATACCCTGAAAGACCATCTTGGACCAAGCCTGGATCAGGAGGCAGGTCTGGGTAGCATAACCTCGTTTTTTCCTCCTGGACCTCAGCCCACGACTGGATTTCTGTTGACCCTGCCGTTGTCGCGGCGATAGCCTCCTCGGCTGGGGAAACTTTGGCCACGGGGCTGACACCACGGAGTGGGACTCAGGTCAAGACCTGGAGGCTCCCACTCCATGTCCTCCGGGGGAATGTCCTCCAGGTCAGCCCCCTCTGGGCTGGCATTGTCCGGAGAGTCTGATGCCAGGCTGGTGATGCCTTAATCCAGGCTGGCTGTGCCTTAATCCATACTAAATGTAATTAAACATAATGAAATTTAAAAGAATAAAATGGTAATTAGAGGAAAATTTAACGTGTAAGTTTTAAAAAAATGGGCTTTTCCTTTTATCCAGATGTCTGCAAGCGCTGTGACTGTGATGAATGGTGACGCATGAGATCCTGAGAATGGGCGACGCTTCCAAGGATGGGTGGCAGGTGGCATTTCCCAGGAATTACAGGCAGGAGATGCCTGAGGAGCTCTCTCAGAGGGAAGACAGAAAGAGAGAAGGGAACAAGCAGAGGCTGTGGGGAGAAAAAGGCTGCAGAACCAGTTAAAGTTGTACAGGTGGATTGTACAAATGCCCTCAAGTCTTGGTCCACGAGGGTACCCGTTTTTAATTTACAAAAAAACAATAAATTTTTAATAAATCTTAAGGCTTATCATTAACATCTTTCTAGTAGTTAAAACACATACAATCGATTAACTTACCTGGTGATTTTGGAACTTCCGACTCCAAAGCAAAATGTAAAGTAAATGCAGCGTTCTACTTGGGGAAAAGGGATAAATTAAAGGGTTAACTTTGGAATCTAAAACAAAAACAGCAATATCATATCAAGGGTCTTCAATACCTTTTTCCTGTGTCTGCTCCCTTTACATGTAGATACTGAATGTGAAAAAGGCAAGAGCTGGACAGGCCCTGCCTTATTGAGTTGAGGGAATGCAAACAACCCCGCATGCGAGTGGGGAGAAACCAGGCACAAACGCAGTAGGCCTCAGAACAAAGGTAGCTTTATTTCATGGGGCCTTTCCAGCCTCACCTCAAGCTGTTACCCCTCTCTCTTGGCCTTGACATGCCTATAATCCACACAGGCCACAGCATGACAAAAACAACAAAAATAAATAAATAAATAAAAAACAAACAACAATTAGACCAAAAGAAAGACCACCAACCACCCTTTTTACTCTAATCCCCTGCCCTTATATACGGCTTCCCATTAAACTAATTGGGACAGCCCAACGACAAGGGGAAACCAGTTGGAGTTTCATGTACTAACAACATACATTACAACACATACATTTAACATGGAACACATCATAATAGCTGGCCCTTAAGCATTACCGTCCCCTGCTCTTTCACACAGAACATCCCACCTCACACAACAAAAGCAAGAACAAACAACCTTTCTCACCTATTCCCCCCCCCCCTTTTGTGCCAAACCTTCACCTTCCCCTGTTCCACCCTGGGCTATAAGGGAACCTTCCCCAGACGGCGCGCGCTTCCGCAGGGAACCCATATGCCGAGGGACCAGAGGAAACAGCAACCGGGGTGGAAGTTGGTGAGAGACTTCTGCTGATTTACCCAAGTTCTCCCTTTACCATGGCCGATGGATAAAACTAGAACAGTGGGTACCTCACAGCTCTAAGTTATTGCCTTGAATAAAGAAAGAAATAAACCAAACAGCACACTAAGCATGGACTATTATTTTGTGGTGCGCAGGGGATGATGGGATGTGTAGTCCGCCAATTCAATAAACTTCAACACACAATACACTACCATAAACCACTAACATCTGACTCCTTGACCCCCCAAATGCTACTACCAACCCAAGTCATAGAGAAACCCCTTCCCTTTTTACACTGATATAAACACGTACCTATAAAATATATTATGTTTAGTTTATAAGCTTATTTCATTACAACAAACAAGCACAATCCATAAGTGCACTAGGCCTAACACATGGTTCAGAAGCCTCCTACCCCACCTTACACCAGCCACATGGACACCATCTGTCCAACTGGGCAACCTCAGCGTCTTGTGCCTCCTGAAACGCCACCTCAGTTTCTTCTTCTTCCTCACATCCTTCTTCCTGAATGGTTTCCAGCCATGATCTGCCTCCTTGTGACACAATAGATCCCAAAGCATTCCCTCTACTTTTCTCTCCTTCTCCCTTAACCTCCTCCACATTCACTCCTACCTCACATCCATTCTCCTCACCTCCATTTACCATATGCATTCCATTCATACCAGCCTCCGCCCCCTCCATCTCACCATTGGAGGCCCCTTTCTGATACCTCCACATTTTCCCAAGTAGCCCTTCCCAATCCCTCCTTATCCCCCCCAACCTGGACAGTGGGGGTGTCGCTCGTGAGCACTCCTCCACACCGTCTCCCCAGTCGATCACCTCGTCACACAGGTTCCAGGCATCCCAGTACTGGGTGTTGATCCAGGCAACCGCTGTCTGAATTTGCTTTCTGAGGAGTAAATGATAGATAGTTAACCAGATATTTACAGTGATAATTAAATGAATAAAGACCAGACAGATCTTCAACCATACAGAAAATACAGTTGCTATAATTATTATAATCATGGGCGTAAACTTTACTTCTGTCATTATTATTGTAGCATGGAGACTGTGTCATTATGCTTATTTTCAAAGTTTTTCTCAGGTTCAGTGACAAAGCAGATTTTTCTTCAAAACTATTTATTGCATTTTTTGTTATGTTGTTTACGGTCAAGCCATCAACATACAATAAAATTTAAACATGACTATTATTGTGAAAAAGATATAAAAAAAGTAATGTTTTGTATCAAAATCAACAATTAAATAATCAATTTACAGTAACTGTTCTATGCAACAAAAAAAACATCTGCAATTTAAAGCAAACTTACATTAATGAATAGACACTAAACAAAAGTACCAAATGTGTTTTTCCTGGTATCACTGGGCCCCACACTCTTACCATATGTTGTTTATGTTAAAGTTGTCCAGCTCGTCTTTCTGCATATTGCAGACTAATAGACTGTGAAGTCTGTCTTGACCCATAGTAGCCCTTAGCCATGTTTTTAGTCTGCGCAATGCACTGAAGCTCCTCTCAGCTTCACATGAGGACACTGGAACCACCAACAAAATTCTGACAAGGACCTCAATCTGGTCAAACAAGCCTGAAGGGCCAGTGCTTTGGACAGGATCTTAGTCCGTATTCAATAAGCCTTTAGGTGAAAGGAGGTGTAAGAATGAGGATCTTTCCCCTTTTTTAGCATGAGAAATATTAGCTTGGGCAAGAGGTTCAGGTTGTTGAACATGTCCAATAGGAGAGAGGACAACTGGGGCCATAACTTTTTATAGAACTCTGAAGGAAAGCCATCGGGTCTGGGACATTAACCACTTTGCGAAGCAGCCGCCATGGTGGTCAGTTCAGTTACAGTGATAGTGACATCTAAATCATTCACAGCCACACATTCCTATGAAGGAATGGCTAAATCCCTAAAGAAACTATTGAACTCTAGACAACAAGTGAGAGGAGAAAAGCTTGAATGCATTATTCATTTCTAGAGGATTTGCTCGTAATAATGAGACCTTGTTTGCATCAGTAGTTCAGCAGTATGTTGAGACACTAGAAATTCATACTCTGCTTGTATCGTTAGGTGCTCCTTATAAACATCAGCAGATGGGGAGAAACATATCAATTGTCAAGATCTGCTTCACGCTGTGTTAAATATGCCATCTTCTCCTTCCACAGCTCTCTATTATTGCTTACATATCAGATAATCTGCCCACTGGTATCAGTCTGCAAGGTTTCCAGCGATATGGAAACAAATACATCTGGAGATTTATTTAAAGAAAGAAAATTGGCAATTTGTTGTGAAATAAAATCAACAAAGAAAGCAACTGAGTGTTGAACCGTCAAGGACACCATGTTCTAACAAAATTTTCGAGGAGACTGGAGCATGATCTGAGAAAGCTATTTTATCATAGCTACTTAGATATTGAGCAAGAAGTCTTATCAACTAAGAAATAGTCAATTTGGGTAAACGTGTGATGAATCTGAGAGAAAAAAACTATACTCTTTTCGAGTGGGATTAAAGAATTGTGAAAACACCTGACACATTAAATTCTTTGGTAAAAGAATTTATCATTTCGACAGATTTTGAAGGCAGAGCTATCTTGGGGGATGGATGATCTAATTTTGGATTAAAGCGACAATTTAAATCACTCCCCAAGATAAGGTGATATTTAGAGGTATCAGGTACCAGTGAGAACAGACGCTTAAAGAAAATATCATCGCAATTAGGAGCACATGCGTTAACCAATAGTACAGGTGTAATGAACAATAAACTAGTAATTATGACAGATCTCCCATTTGGATCGGGAATCCACATCAGATATGCAAAGAACAAAGGGAATAGATGTATGCAACAATATTGCTACGTCCCTTGCTCTACAGCAGAAAGACTGTAGAATGATAGATGTGATCTGCCCATCCACACCTGTCGTCTGATGGTTTAAAATGAGTTTCTTGAAAGAGCATCATACGAGCCCTTCAGTGATAAAGGTATTGCAGTATTTCACAGTGTTTGATAGGATTATTAAGGCTGTTATAGTTAAAACTAAGCAATTTACAATAGTATCCCCCTACACCTCCCTGGTGAGTCCCAGGTTAATCATTACTAAGGCGTACTCCTAACTGAAGTCTGCTATGAAAATTTGGGTTGAAGGCTGTGGCGCAATATGTTAGACTGACTGAAATAAAGCAGAGAAAACGTAATATAAAGAAGTAAGGAAAATTAAAGGTTAAAATGCACGGTAATTTCTTGTCATATCGCCGCAAATGCACATAAAGTACGTACGAATTCACACTGTTACAACAACCGATTGCTGCACATATCGCTTTTAAAGGTGAATGCGTACTTGCTTACCAGTTATATCCATCCCTGCGTATATAGCTAACAGAATGTCAAACACCATTGCTGTGCTCTAGAACTTGCAAAGTAACTTGCTTGCCTGCTAGTGGCACTCCAGTACATTTCTAAAAGCCTGCTCAGGCAGTGCCATCTTGTGGTTTGTCATATGTAGAAGCCTCAACAAGCCAAAAATCAGCTACTTTTTTTTCCAAAGGACAAAATTAATTTGTATCAGCTAAATGTATGAGTTTTTATAGCCACCGAGCTTATCTTATTGGAAGACAAAGCAGGACATTCACGTATCATGTAATTAATTTAAGAAAGCGGTATTTTGCCTCATTACGCGTGTATTTAAGCTGCAGTGTGGTGGAAGCTTATTACCTTTGAATAACATTCCTTTAAATATTATGCCTCAGCTCCATTTGCTTGAATAAAATAACGCTTCCTATTGTACTGAACATTCGCTATACAATTTGTTTTTATGAAACTTTCTTTAACATTTAAAAGAAACCTAGAACTTTCTACATCTGAACTACATAGCACGTCTTCGACATTCCCCGGTTAAATGGACGTTACGCAAGAGTTATGACGTAATACGCACGTAGCGTAATACAACTCATTAGCCAATTTCAACGTACGTACTATTACATTAATGTTAAGCGGACAGTGGGAGTAGTTTCCATAGAAACAACGTAAATATTCTTTACCGTTTGCAGCACAGCAAACTCTACGAATGAAAATGGCGCTCAATTGAGCAGTTTGTTAGCTCTCCAAAATTTCCTTTTATTCTTCAAATTATATTATGCTACTTTGATTATTTACTCTTTTATACTATACTAATGTAGTACATG
The DNA here is from genome assembly GCF_023856365.1 of Brienomyrus brachyistius. NCBI lineage: Eukaryota > Metazoa > Chordata > Actinopteri > Osteoglossiformes > Mormyridae > Brienomyrus > Brienomyrus brachyistius. The sequence goes on along the minus strand of NW_026042359.1, from coordinate 727,203 downwards.
TCGATAAAATTATTGCATGTTTTTAATGTCATTAAAACTTGTGGTCTTTATTTTTATTGGGGGTGCTCTTATATCGAAGTGATGATGATAGACAGCTATTTGGTTAGTAAAATCTTCCCAAACTTCAAAAAATGTCACTGATCCCTAAAACGGCGGTGTAATTTGCCGGGGTGTCCACGATAAAATATGCGGAATGGTGGGAGATTGGCTATGCGAACGGAAATCCGGCACTAAACAATACAGACAGTTTTCTTTTTAATACGGCGCGAACCCGTAATAAACAGGACGGTAGGCACAGCCCGCCCCCCCCCCTGAGCACTGAGCGCGGACTGTACCGGTACACTGACCGGGGGCTGGGAACCCTTACGGTAATGGATGGTAAAATGTTTACCTAAAATGTTTAAGTAATTTGGGGCATTGCTTTCGTAATAAGGTAAATGCTTCAAGCTGACTATTGCATTTTTAAAAAAACAATGTTGCACAGAATTTAAAAAATACTCTTAGTTTCATCAGTGTTAACACAGTTCTCAGTAGCATTCATCTGGGTTTTCACTTGTGGAGCGCTGTTGTTTCCTATTCCATGTTAGTTATAATCGCCAGCACAGTTTTTTTTTTCTGTAAACCCCACAATTTCCATTTTCCAAACCGCTTATCTTACTGGGTCTCGGGGTGTCCGGAGCCTATCCTGAAAGCAATAAACCCCACAATTATTCATTATAATCCATCCATCCATCCACTTTCCAAACCGCTTATCCTACGGAAGCAATAAACCCCACAATTACTCATTATAATCATGGGCGTAAATCGCGGAGGGGACGGAGGGAACATGCCCCCCCACCCCCATCCGAGAGTTGTCCCCCCCCCAATAAATTATTTAAAAAAACGCACTCTCTATTATGAAAAATATATATACGTATACCTAAAATAATTGTGTAAGTAGAAAATAAAACAAACCCAAATAATGCATTTAGAAACAGTTGCGTCCCCCCCCATTCCTCACAGTGGTTTGGCCCGCTGCCTGCTTTCTCAGTTCATCTCACCTACTCTACACACACGAGTCAGGTGTGTGGCTGCGGATCTATTAACGTTGAATTCCAGTAAGTAGGGTATTTTATTCACTTTAAATAAAGAGATTATCTTTAATGTAGTTAATGCATACTCATTCATAAATTAGTTTCGGCAAAAAGCTGATTACCGATGTAATTTCCCATGAATTTGATATATTAGCGACTAAAATATTACTTGTGTAGTTAACGTTCGCTTGTTTACAATAACTTGTTCCATAGTGCACTGCAACTAACGCGCCAAAGCAGTTTCCAATGCATTGTTTTATTTGTGACGACCTGGCATAATATTAACTTAACATTAACGGCCACAGTTAGCATATTGTTTAGCTGTGCATTTACTAAATGAGCACTGTGCTACGTCCAAACTGACCCCACTGTATTTTTTTGTATAATCAGTTTCTATTCTGTTCTTAAGTGTCTTGATTCATTTTAAATACAAATTGAAACTTTTTTTAATTCCTTGTTTTTATTGTTGTGATTATTTTATGTTAGTTTTACTTTCTTTGTGTAAAGCACTTTGAATTACCATTGTGTATGAAATGTGCTACAGCATAAACTCGCCTTGCCTTGCAGTGTCATAGACTAGGTAAAATGACAGAGAAAAGGAAAATGGACATAGGAACATTTTTCAGTGCACCTAAACGCCAAGTAACGAAACGAAAAGTTCACATATTATGGCAATGTGGCTTTAAGAATGGGTACTTATGACTACTAATGTCACAATATCAATCGCAGGCAAAGGAGACAGAAATTATTGAGGGACAGGTAGAGCAGGGTCATTCAGATGTACAGTGTCAGGTAAGTGTGTTGTGCTTTTATTGAAGGGATAAGGACAGAATTTTTTTTTGGATGAACAATTTCTTTAATGTTTTCTGAGTTGTGGCTGTTCAGTAGATGAACATCACAGGCTCACCAATTTACAGTATGATCTGTCAATTTAACAAGTGTAATGTAAACAAGTTGAGTATTATGAGTATGGAAAACATCTTTTCCTGCATTATTTCTGCTTTAGGAGTCAGTCTGTTCTGAGACAGTGAGAGTAGAGGAAGGGGCAGATTCAGAACCAGGGAGGGAGCCGGAGACAGCAGAACAAAGAGATGATATTGCCAGCAGCAGCACAGGGAGCACAGTTTTTAGTTTAGATCTCAGTGCCTGCACAACTACCTCCCCAGTGTATCGAAAAACAAATGTTTTCAAAGAAGTCATTGACATTTCAAGAGAAATCGTATCAAGACTTTCCATGGCTAAATTACAGTCCATCAGTGTAAGGGGTGTTATGTTTTTACTTCAGCAAAGGTGTTTCAAACCAGTCCTCTTTAGGTCATAGACCTGATGCCGCTTTCGTTAGTACAGGCTTTAGAAATTGGAAGAAAGCCACTGAAAAATGTACAGCACACCAGACCTCTCAAGCCCACCAACATTATGTGACTGTCACTTAGGGGTGGGAATCTTTAGGTACTTTGCGATCCGATCCAATTACGATTCTGGGATCCACGATCCGATTCCAAAACGATTCTTCATATACAGTACATTTTTTTTGCAAATATGCTTAATTCAAATTTAAAATTATATGTTTTTTGTTCATAGTTAGAATCTCTGTTTGACAGTATTTCAATTTTAAAAATGACAAAGTGGAATAAAGACTTGTATTGCTTTTATTTTAACAATTATATTCAGGATGAGCAATTACTAAGGACGATTGTAACAACAAATGGGTTGTTTTCAGTTTGTTTAGAACCTTTTAACAAAGGAAGGAATGTCTTTTATTTATTTTTGTTTAGAACCTTTAGAATTATCTTCAGAGCTGCAATGAATTATCTTTCAATCAGACTGCAAAAAATATCAACATACAAATTAAATAACTTAAATATCCAACATCTCACTATAGTTTATCTATTGTCGATAAGAGCAGTTGATAAGAGACTTCTTGCTCAATATCTGAGTAGCTATGATAAAATAGCTTTCTCAGATCATGCTCCAGTCTCCTCGAAAATTTTGTTAGAACATGGTGTCCTTGACGGTTCAACACTCAGTTGCTTTCGTTGTTGATTTTATTTCACAACAAATTGCCAATTTTCTTTCTTTAAATAAATCTCCAGATGTATTTGTTTCCATATCGCTGGAAACCTTGCAGACCGATACTAGTGGGCAGATTATCTGATATGTAAGCAATGATAGAGAGCTGTGGAAGGAGAAGATGGCATATTTAACACAGCGTGAAGCAGATCTTGACAATTGATATGTTTCTCCCCATCTGCTGATGTTTATAAGGAGCATCTAACGATACAAGCAGAATATGAATTTCTAGTGTCTCAACATACTGCTGAACTACTGATGCAAACAAGGTCTCATTATTACGAGCAAATCCTCTAGAAATGAATAATGCATTCAAGCTTTTCTCCTCTCACTTGTTGTCTAGAGTTCAATAGTTTCTTTAGGGATTTAGCCATTCCTTCATAGGAATGTGTGGCTGTGAATGATTTAGATGTCACTATCACTCTCACTGTAACTGAACTGACCACCATGGCGGCTGCTTCGCAAAGTGGTTAATGTCCCAGACCCGATGGCTTTCCTTCAGAGTTCTATAAAAAGTTATGGCCCCAGTTGTCCTCTCTCCTATTGGACATGTTCAACAACCTGAACCTCTTGCCCAAGCTAATATTTCTCATGCTTAAAAAGGGGAAAGATCCTCATTCTTACACCTCCTTTCACCTAAAGGCTTATTGAATACGGACTAAGATCCTGTCCAAAGCACTGGCCCTTCAGGCTTGTTTAACCAGATTGAGGTCCTTGTCAGAATTTTGTTGGTGGTTCCAGTGTCCTCATGTGAAGCTGAGAGGAGCTTCAGTGCATTGCGCAGACTAAAGACGTGGCTAAGGGCTACTATGGGCCACGATGGACTTAACAGTCTGTTAGTCTGAATATGCAGAAAGATGAGCTGGACAACTTTAACATAAACAACATATGCCAGGAGTTTGTGGGGCCCCGTGATACCAGGAAAAACACATTTGGTACTTTTGTTTAGTGTCCATTCATTAATGTAAGTTTGCTTTAAATTGCAGATGTTTTTTTTTTTTGCATAGAACAGTTACTGTAAATTGGTTATTTAATTGTTGATTTTGATGCAAAACATTACTTATGTGATATCTTTTTCACAATAATAGTCATGTTTAAATTTTATTGTATGTTGATGGCTTGACCGTAAACAACATAACAAAAAATGCAATAAATAGTTTTGAAGAAAAATCTGCTTTGTCATTTAACCTGAGAAAAACTTTGAAAATAAGCATAATGACACAGTCTCCCTGCTACAATAGTAATGACAGAAGTAATGTTTTTCACTGTGAGGACAAATCTTCATAAGTACAATTTGACTGTATTATTTGTGTCCCCTTCAAAAATTGCTTATGAGAAATGTTATATTTATTGTCCCCCCCTACTGTTAAATGAAATTTACTCCCATGATTATAATAATTATAGCAACTGTTTTTTTATGGTTGAAGATCTGTCTGGTCTTTATTCATTTAATTATCACTGTAAATAGTTGGTTAACTATCTATCATTTACTCCTCAGAAAGCAAATTCAGACAGCGGTTGCCTGGATCAACACCCAGTACTGGGATGCCTGGAACCTGTGTGACAAGGTGATCGACTGGGGAGACAGTGTGGAGGAGTGCTCACGAGCGACACCCCCACTGTCCAGGTTGGGGGGGATAAGGAGGGATTGGGAAGGGCTACTTGGGAAAATGTGGAGGTATCAGAAAGGGGCCTCCAATGGTGAGATGGAGGGGGCGGAGGCTGGTATGAATGTAATGCATATGGTAAATGGAGGTGAGGAGAATGGATGTGAGGTAGGAGTGAATGTGGAGGAGGTTAAGGGAGAAGGAGAGAAAAGTAGAGGGAATGCTTTGGGATCTATTGTGTCACAAGGAGGCAGATCATGGCTGGAAACCATTCAGGAAGAAGGATGTGAGGAAGAAGAAGAAACTGAGGTGGCGTTTCAGGAGGCACAAGACGCTGAGGTTGCCCAGTTGGACAGATGGTGTCCATGTGGCTGGTGTAAGGTGGGGTAGGAGGCTTCTGAACCATGTGTTAGGCCTAGTGCACTTATGGATTGTGCTTGTTTGTTATAATGAAATAAGCTTATAAACTAAACATAATATATTTTAAAGGTACGTGTTTATATCAGTATCTACATGTAAAGGGAGCAGACACAGGAAAAAGGTATTGAAGACCCTTGATATGATATTGCTGTTTTTGATTTAGATTCCAAAGTTAACCCTTTATTTAATTTATCCCTTTTCCCCAAGTAGAATGATGCATTTACTTGTAATCTGTATTATTTTGCTTTGGAGTCGGAAGTTCCAAAATCACCAGGTAAGTTAATCGATTGTATGTGTTTTAACTACTAGACAGATGTAAATGATAAGCCTTAAGATTTATTTTAAATTAATTTATTGTTTTTTTGTAAATTAAAAACAGGAACCCTCGTGGACCAAGACTTGAGGGCATTTGTACCATCCAGCTGTACAACTTTAACTGGTTCTGCAGTCTTTTTCTCCCCACAGCCTCTGCTTGTTCCCTTCTTCTCTTTCTGTCTTCCCTCCAGGAGAGCTCCTCATGCATCTCCAGCCTGTAATTCCTGGGAAATGCCACCTGCCACCCATCCTTGGAAGCGTCGCCCAGTCTCAGGATCTCATACGTCACCATTCATCACAGAGTCACAGCGCTTGCAGACATCTGGATAAAAGGAAAAGCCCATTTTTTAAAACTTACACGTTAAATTTTCCTCTAATTACCATTTTATTCTTTTAAATTTCATTATGTTTAATTACATTTAGTATGGATTAAGGCACAGCCAGCCTGGATTAAGGCATCACCAGCCTGTCATCAGACTCTCCGGACAATGCCAGCCCAGAGGGGGCTGACCTGGAGGACATTCCCCCGGAGGACATGGAGTGGGAGCCTCCAGGTCTTGCCCTGAGTCCCACTCCGTGGTGTCAGCCCCGTGGCCAAAGTTTCCCCAGCCGAGGAGGCTATCGCCGCGACAACGGCAGGGGCAACGGAAATCCAGTCGTGGGCTGAGGTCCAGGAGGAAAAAACGAGGTTATGCTACCCAGACCTGCCTCCTGATCCAGGCTTGGTCCAAGATGGTCTTTCAGGTTATCCCATCCAATGGTTCCCAAAAGGAACCACCTCCGGTCTCCTCATGGCGCTGGTACTGGCCTGTGTTTTTGTTTTGCAGGGTCCCTGGTTTGGTCCAGTTCCTGTCCTGCCTGCCCCTCGACACCCTCCGACTCTGCCAACCCCTCGCCGTCTACCGATGCTGTTCTTCCCTCGGCTGCCACAGACGAGTGGAGCTTCTACAGACCCAGACAGGACTCCAAAGGCCCCCCTGGCCGTGACCCTTCTGCGGCACCCCGGAGCCCATCAGAGGCCCTGAACTGTTCACTTTACCTCCCATGCTACCTAGTGTCTTGCCCCTCCTAATACCTCAGTCTTTGGTCTGTAGTCTTGCTTCCCCGTGGCTCTCCCTGGTTTCACCTCTTAGCCTGATTTCACTGTTCCAGCCCCCACTCCAGTCACTCTTGCTTCCCGCTTTAGGTTCCCCTCTCCTGGCCATATTATTGTTGCACTGGTTCCGTTGCTTGCCTGTCTTGTCTGGTTGTGTCCTGCCTTGTCTGTCCCTGTGTCGTCTTTGGTCCTTTTGATGCCCAATCCCTCCCTTTTGTCTCCTTCTACTGTGTCCTTTGTTCCCACTTACCCACTGACACCCACTGTCTGTCTTTTGGTCCATAGTCAGCATCCCTGTTGGATTACCTGGCCTGTCATGAGTTGTGTCCTGGGGGTTAGTCTCCCCTGTTGTCCTTGGTTTTGCCCTGGTCTGTGTGTCCCCTTAATGATGCCCTTGTACCCGGAGGGCACAGGATTGGGAGGGGGGCGTTTACTGTCATGTCTTGCCCATTTAGTCAACCTTACCCTCCAGTTCTCCTCCCTGATGAGCCACGCTTGGTGTCTATTAGTCTCACCCCATGTTCCTCCCCTTCTGTCAGTCACTATCAGCTTCCTTGTGTTTTCCCATTCCTTAGTCTGGTAAAGTGCCCAGTCCTATCTTCTCCAGTTGTCCTTGTCTGTTTGCGTCTCTGTGCCCAAACCTGGTGGTCAATAAAACTCCCCACGAAGGGGATTCTGCCCTACAGCTTGCATTTGGGTCCTACTTCCCACCGGTGACGTGACAGAGGAATACATGCTTAGTGCCAGGCAGAAATCTTTGATTTTGCATCCATATGGTGACTTGGTGAAGTTAGCTGATAGTTCTCTTGATTCCAAAGACATATGATTCTTGAATTCTGAATATTTATGTTACGCCAAACATGACTCATTTTCGTTTTGGACAGTAAGCACTTTATGTAATTCATCCATTGCTCCTTTTCCTTATGGTATACAACCGTTTTATACATGTGGAGACTTATACGCACAAACAATTTTCACATTCCATTACTTTCACACATTTTACTGTGATTGTACATCTCTTCTGATGTCACATTTATTTATTTGTTTATTTATAACCTGGTAACTGCACACTGCACAAATACAAATAATTCATGAATTACCAAAACCTTAAATACTGTACAGAAGGATAAACTCAATTATTGCTGAAAAAATCTACACACAGATATAAAAATATAATATTCCCATCAAAATCACACATGCACAGCCAAAAATGTAGGCAGTAACTATATACTGCTTTGCCAAACACGTACAGGTATCAGACACACAGAACATCAACTTGTTCATTATACTCTTTGTTTATTAGAAAATTGGGTACATCATCCAGCAGAAGGAAAAATAGACCGACCATTTAAGACAGAGAATACATTCAGCAAACTGAATGTGACCTTCACTGCCAGACATGCAAAGTGTTAAAAGGTGCAGTGTTATACTGTACATAACATTTTAATTAAAGACATTCAAATTTAATATAGTGTACTTTAGTGAACTTTTGTTACCTTCCTCGCACAAATATGTGAATTCGTCCCATACTGAAAGAAATTACCCTTTATGCCCTCACCGATGTGAATTGGCACAAATTTCCACAGCTTTCTCACCATAGCCAGCCATTTTCTCCATAATCATAATCAATTCCAACTCCTATTATTTCTTTCACTGCAGACAGAATGATGTGGCCTTCCATCCACTTCAGTCTCATTCATTCTGTAATATGGGTGCTTGTGGTTATTAAGCAAGCAAGCCAATGATCCATCTTCTTCTGCATTATCAGCACTTAAAGGAGAAAGTCAGTCTGTGAGAATAGGTGACTGCAGTGACTGTCCTTCCGTGCCATCAATGTGTGCAGGGAGTAAAGACCAGAGTACAGACACACAAAACTTATATTTCTTGCTTTTACCAAAAACAAGTACCTCTGCTTCAATGTAATCGTTTAAAGCCAGACAACTCCAAGCTGAAAAATAAATATGTCCAGCTGTTGCCTGAGAACCGCTGCGATGTTTCTATTTCAAATACAAGCTCGAATCCATCCATCCATCCTATGTAACCGGGGGTCCGGCGTCGGCTGTCAGAGGGCTGAAACGGCAGACGCTGTCGGTAATCCAGGTCGGCTGATCGTAGATGGCAGTAAGCGCGCCAGGCATGACTCGGAGCCAAGGAGGCGAAGCAGAGATCGGTACACAGAAAGACAGGAACACAAGGAGGGGAAAAACGTTTGCACGCTGCATAAACCATGAAGATCTCGCGTCTGGCCAGAAATAAGAGACTGAGAAGGGGAAGGTTGACCACAGATGGGAGGGGCGGGGTTCCAAAGCGGAACCACACCTCCTCAGGCACTTCCATCTCCTGCCAACATTCCTCTGTCCTTTATTTCCCTTCACACTGCACTCCAATCATGCTCCATAACCATAAACCTCTGAAATCTCCTACACTCTCTGCATTCGACTGACTCCTTACCAGCTTCTCTCCTGCCGCTGCCTGCACTCCTCCATGTTCTGTCGGCACCCAAACCACCTGCTTTGCTCGCCCCATCATTTCTCCCAGATCCAGCGTGGACTGATTAAAAGCCACTGCTAAGGGGGGCTCCTCCTCTGGTGTGTTGTACCATTCTCCCACTACTCCCATCCTCCGTATCTGAATGGCTACTCCCTCAGGGCCTAATATTATCCAGTCTGCCGTCATGCGCATCCCGTCTTTCTCTCGGTCAGGCAGCGGATCTATCAGCCGATCCCACTCATCCCTCACTCCAGGATCACTGAAATCTCCCATCACAACTAACAACTGTATTTATCCTATTTCCAATTTAGCACATTGCTATATTGTTCCTGTATAAATGGTCCCCACTATTCTAGGATTTCCCAAACCTTTCCAATAACTTCTTCTAATCCGTATAAGCTATACTATCCCTGCTGGACAACAACCTTTGTTGCAGAAGGGTGAACTGTCCACTGAGTACCTCTACTCCCCCTTCGTACATTTTATGTCTATCTGCAGCTGACACACAGCATCTCTGCCTAACAAATTCACTGGGATATGCTCTGATGTTAGTTTAGACATATTTACATTTTTGGCCCCTATCTGAACATCTACTAAAGAAGATTCTGGAACATGCAGGTTGGACAGGTGTGTCCAGGCTGATCACAGCTCCAGCACACCAGCTGAATCAGCCTGTTTCCCAGTCTCCCAGGGGTCTAGGATCATCAAATTTGTGAGTAAATGGGTGCCCTCTGAGGAAACCCCCATCCATTGTATCTACTCACTCTGTTCTAATTAGGGACCGGAGGCCAATTAGTGGCCTTGTTTTTTTGGCAGTGACTGACTCAATTTCTTCGTCAGCTCCCTCTCATGCTCTTCAGCAGAGTCCTCCTCCTCTCTGTACAAGTCAATAGCGTGGATCAGCTGCTCCTCAGGAATAGTAATAAGTCCCACCACTTGCCTTAGCCTGCTTCTCACTGGCTTCGGGAGCGTGTCCTGCAGTGCCCTCCGGTACAGACCGCTGAACACCAAATCCTGTAGGTCCTGCTCTGCCTCACTGCTCCACCGCTTTTCTTGGGCTTGCAGATAGGCAGCTGGGCTCTCCCCCTCCTTTACGGGCTCCACCTTCATTTCAGCCACACTCAATCACGGAGTCCCTGTCACCACTGCCAGCATTCTCTCCATTCCGTCTACCCCCAGGACACAAGCCTGAACCGCTTTTATATCCCCCATCACCAAGAGCCGTCCCATAGTTTCCTCCTCAAATACTTTCATCCATTTTCAAGCTCCGTCTGCCAGGACTGTTCTGCCCATGGCACATACTGTGTCTGTGCTCCTTTCACCACCAGGGGGAGCATCAGAGTGTCCCTATCGGGGGTCTCACAGCCCTCCTGCTTCCCACTGTTCTATGATCTGCATTATCCTCCTCTACTCCTTCCTCACTATCCGTTTCTATCTCCTTCTCCTGAAACTGACTCCATCCTCTACATGGGGAGTTAGGGCTGTCCATCAGATGCATCAGCCCTTCTGCAGCCCTACCACTTGCTCCGTACCCCACCTTTATATCACTCCCCTTTTTCTTAAACCCACATGCCTGGCCTTCTATTATTATATCACTCCCTCGCAGTCCTTCCTTCACGGTCTGCCGCCGCAGGTCGCTCACTTCCCTGTACCCATATAAACAACTTTCTTCATCCTTCTGTTTCTTCCCCTCTGAACTTTATCTTTCCCTCTATTACTGGAAAGTGGCCCTTAAATATCAGAGGTGGCCCTTCTACTAACAGATACAGTCCCTGATACTGAGGAAGTCGTAATTCCTCCTGCTCTGTTTTACCTTTGACTCCTGCCTGATTCTCACTCATCACTCTCTCATCACTTTCTGCTCTTTTCTCCAGGCCTCTCCCTTTGCCATAACCTCAGAACCTCCAGTTGCTCACTCCTTTTCTTGTTACGCCTTTCTGTGTTCTTATTAGCCTTATGATACTTTATCAGAGTCTCCATCTCCTCACACACTGCCACATCCAGAAATATAGCAGAAATATACAGTACAGATATTTTACGGGTTCCACTGAAATAAAGGTAGCTGATTATGAGAAAGATCTCAGTGTGTATGTTGATGCTTCCATGTCCCACTCTCGCCAGTGTGGGGAAGCAATAAAAAAGTTAAATAGAATGTTGGGTTACAACTCTAGGTGTGTGGAGTTTAAGTCAAAGGAAGTGATGCTACGATTATATAATTCCCTGGTAAGACCCCACCTAGAATATTTTGTGCATGTTTGGTCACCATACCTTAAGAAGGACATTGCTGCCTTGGAAAAGTTGCAACGCAGGGCTACGAGAATGATTCCTGGTCTTAGAGGAATGTCTTATGAGGACAGGTTAGTTGAGCTGAATCTGTTCAGCCTCGAGCAAAGGAGACTAAGTTGGGGCATGATCCAGGTATATAAGATTCTAACAGGTCTGGATGGCGGTGACATGACATACTACAACTCGTGGCCACAAGTGGAATTTAGCGGGAGAACATTTTAAAGCGAATTTGAGGAAGCACTTCTTTACACAGCGTGTAGTTAGAGTATGGGATAGTCTTCCTACTAGTGTAGCGCAAGCTAAAACCCTGGGTTTCTTTAAATCAGAGCTAGATAAGATTTTACCAACTCTGAGCTGTTAGGTACGTTTTCCCCAAAAGTGCTTGATGGGCCGGATGGCTTCCTCTCGTTTGTAAATTTCTTATGTTCTTAAGGTTACTTTTCCTATAGAATAAGTCTATACGTTGTCCTTTTCTTAAACAAACTAAATAGCCTTATGCTATTTATCTTATTTACACAAAAGCTTGTCATTTTTGTCTCTACACGGTCGCTCATTTACTATTCTCCTCTGCTCTCTGTATTGCGCATGGCGGACTTCCGCCCCGATGCAGACAGGTGAGCACACTCCCACCAGCGGACAGAGAGCGCACGTCGGAAAATATGTCACGTCAACCATCTGAAAAGCAGACAAAAATATCTGCTGTGTCATATATCTTTAGATGACTCCTCAGATCTCCAGTCCAGTCAAAAGTTTCACTAATTATCTACTTCTTCCCTTGCATGTTTAGTCCTATACTGAACTCCCTGATCGCTACACCTTACTGTTGCTTTAAGTTTAAGATTCGTCCAAATTTTACAGTAACCTACCCACACTTATACTACAGAGAATGTTTTTGCATTAAAGCTCTCAAATATTAAGTTTCGATTCCACAGTTATGGCTTTAGATACCTAGGGATCCTGGTATATCATACTTATACAAGACTAATTATGGTAAATTACTATGTGAAATAAAGAATTATCTCCAAAGATGGGAAATCCTCCCTCTATCCTTATTGGGTAGAGTGGAGAGCATTAGAATGAACATACTGTCACGATCAGGAAATATCTGTAGCGGCGATCGTGCCGGAAACTGGCAAGGCAGGCAAGGTACGGGGAATAAAGGGGATTTATTAAGTGGACGAGGTTTCGGGAAAATTTGACAGGGACTAACAACAATCCACAATGACAGACAAGGGTAACTGGCAAGACCAGGACTTAAAACAGGACAAGACTAAGCAAAGTAATCAGACAAGGCTGGAAACAATCAGGGAAGCACACGCGGGTAATCAGGGGGCACACGAGGAGCCGACGAGCCGGATCATGACACATACTACCTAGGCTTCTCTTTATGTTCCAGTCCCTGCCCATAGGGGTCCCTATATCCACATTCAAAACGCTCAATAAATGGTTATCCAAATTTACCTGGCAAAACAAAAGACCCAGGATTGAACTGAAAAGACTATTAAACCCAAAAGAGAATGAGGGTCTGGACTTACCTAATTTAAAAAATTATTACTTGGCAGCCCAACTTATGTCAGTAGTGGTATGGATAACCCAGGACAGGGAGGGTCAGTGGGTGGGAACAGAACAATCTGCCCAAATTTGCCGCTTGACATAGTGTGACGCCCGCTCCGTCCGCTCCTCGTGTGTGCCACGCCCCCTAATTACCCACGTGTGATTCCCTGATTGTGCCCAGTCGTGTCTTGTTTCCTGCTGCCTTGTTCCGTGTATTTAAGTCCCTGTTTTGCATTAACCCCTTGTCTGTCATTGATGTTAGTCAGTGTCTGATGTCTCCTTCCCCAGTTCCCTTAAATAAATCCCCCATTTTCCCTGAGTTCTGGCTACCTCGCTTGTTTCCTGCCCGCTCGCCTGCTCGCCCGCTTTAACCCCGGAGAGCCAGCGTGACACATAGCAATTATTTTTAATCAAGATACATGGAAAGTAAATAAAATCAATAACATTTGGATAGGAAACACTCTGAAAAGTGAGAGAGAGGCTGGGACGCCCTTCATCAAAAATAAAAATTGCACATGATGTTGATTTTCTACCATCTAAATTAGATACAGGGTTTAAGACATGGGGAGAAAAGGGTTTAACCAGTTGGATCAGTTGTGTAATGGAGGAGATCTAATGTCCTTCGAACATCTTAGAAACAAATGTGGCCTCCCAGTGCCCAACTGTTTTAGATACCTACAGTCAACAAATATATTGTTTATATTAACAATTAAAGGATTGGTTAAAAGAACATTATATCATATATTTATAAAATATTACAAAAAGAGTCAACAGTGTTAATAAAGAGAAATGGGAACTAGAGATGAATACTATCATTAACGATGAAGATTGGACTCATTCATGTAAAGAAGGACACAGAATAACAAACAGTCCTACATGGAGGGAATTTGATTGGAAAGTTAAGATGAGATACTTTAAGACTCCCCTTCTCACCTCTACGTTTGGCAACACCTCTAATCAGGGGTTTATTGGAGGGGTTGTGACCTGGTAGGAGACCACACCCACATTTTTTGGGATTGTCCAAAACTGTCAGAGTACTGGCAAAATATACAGGAAGAGATAAAAAAAATGTTTGAACATAAAATTACCACTTGAACCAGCTCGTTTCATACTAGGAATTATGCCACAGAATATAGTGCATGAAAATAAGGTTGTATTACAGAGAGTTCTTGTAATTGCCAGGAGGATGATAACGATCTCCTGGCTAAAACCCCAGCCACCCACGACAGTACAATGGAAAGAAAGAGGAAAGAAAGTGTATAATATGGAATTTATAACTGAAAAATTGTTAACGAGAACAGAGTGTTTTGTGGAAGAAATTTCTCGAAGTCCGATGTTTAAGTGTTTGACAGAACTTTATTATTTGATGAGCTCACAGGGAACAGACACTCAGCAAGCATGCGTCTTGTGTTCTGCTCCCCGAGCAACAAATGCATACATCTTTTATGGCCTAAAATGCGACAGTCATCTGACAAATCAAGGACAAATCGGATTTTTGGACGTTCCAGTTACTTCTGCCTTTCAAGGTCCAGGCAGTTCAAAGAAAGTTTGGCCATTTGGAGATACCAGTTTCTTCTACGTTTTCAAGGTCCACCTATCAGCTTAGAACAAGTCTATCTATTTGGGACTTTTCCTTTTGCTATATTATTCTAGGACTCGTTGTTCTCTTTTTCTACATTTTATGTTATCCAATACCATGCATTCATTTTATAATATCTTCTGCAACAGCTTACTTCTCAGGTCATGCCTTTGCTTTGACCTGGGCCTCTTGCTGATCAAGCAATATATGGCAAACATGTTAGTTCCTCTATAGAAAATAGAAATTTCTTACTTAAGCAGATTTGCATTCTTGTTTGATACATTCAATTAATGACAAGTAAATTACATTGTTTCAACCACTATGTGTAAATCAACAACACATTGTAAACTCAATTGTTAATTACTGATTAGGTAATGCATTTTGCATAATCATCTATATTCCATTATTGATTACTGATTAGCATAATCAAGAATTTTCTATCACAGTTTCTTTATTAAAAGGTTTCCAATCTGTAATTTTCTTTTTTCAACAGAAGTATGGCACTTAGGAAAGGATAGGGTTGAATTGAGACTTCCATGTACAGCACTGTGCAAAAATCTTAGGCAGGCAAAGAAAACGATGTTTAGATTGTCCTCGTGTTGGTGTAAAACTATGATATTATGCCTGTCAAAGTGTCTCAGCTTAGCCATTTCAGAACCTCTGCTAACATCATCCTAGTATTTGTAGCGACCGTCCAGTGCAGCCATGTATTTTTTGACTTGGCCACTAGCACACCTCATACAGCTAGTCAATCTGTCAAAATCATGGAACGGCTGAGGTGCCCCTGAGGAGAAGTTTGGGAACTGAAGCGGTGTTCATCTAGCCATCCGACTAGATATCAGTATCTTTTTAGAAAAGAGAAGAAATTATTACTAGTTTTTATTGTGTTCCTCTTAATTTACACGTTCTAATGTTAAATTGTGTTATTTGTTCTAAGCCAAAGTACACTTGCTACCCAGATAAACAGCTTTAAACATTTCTTTGGACTGCCTAAGACTTTTGCACAGTACTGTATATCTTAGAACATAAGAAATTTACAAATTAGAGGAGCCCATTCGGCCCATCAAGCTCGTTTGGGAAGAACTTAACTAATAGCTCAGAGTTGTTAAAATCTTATCCAGCTCTGATTTAACCATCTCTCTCAATATAATATTGGGATCATTTATTCTCTTCAGAGGCCTCCATAGAATAATGCATCCATCCTCTCAATTATGTTTAGACAGACGTATCCTAAGGCACCAGGGCAACAACAGTCAGAATAACAACAGAATCATCAGTATCACAGCTAGTTTTAAAAATTGCTTTAATGCAGAGTGATTACAGAAAAAAAGATAAGCAAATTAGGTAATATTAACAAAATTATTAAAACATGTAGAGTAATAGACATATTTGTCTTTCAGACATATTGTGCTTTTTTAAGAGCAGAAGGGATACATTAAATCAGGATTATATTTTGTTTTTAATGATATATATATATATATATATATATATATATATATATATATATATATATATATATATATATATATATATATATATATATATATATATATATATATATATTATTTTTTTAAATTTACATCATTATAAATGGGGTGGCATGGTGGTGCAGTGGTTAGCACTGTTGCCTCACACCTCTGGGACCCGGGTTCGAGTCTCCGCCTGGGTCACATGTGTGCGGAGTTTGCATGTTCTCTCCATATCGTCGTGGGGTTTTCTCCGGGTACTCCGGTTTCCCCCCCACAGTCCAAAAACATGCTGAGGCTAATTGGAGTTGCTAAATTGCCCCTAGGTGTGCATGTGTGAGTGAATGGTGTGTGAGTGTGCCCTGCAATGGGCTGGCCCCCCATCCTGGGTTGTTCCCTGCCTCGTGCCCATTGCTTCTGGGATAGGCTCCGGACCCCCCACGACCCAGTATGATTAGTGGTTTGGAAAATGGATGGATGGATACACCTGGGTCTATTAAAAGAAGGTGATGCTGCCTGAACCACCAACCAAGGCTGGGAGGAAAGGGAGGAACACTAGTCAAATGAAGGAAGAAAAGGCCACAGTATCTCATGGTCACGAATACAAAAGTCAGGGAGTGTTATGAAGAAGGCACCACACTTAAGACTATTGGTTTTATGCAGTGAATTACACCAGAGAGAGTTTTTGCATTTTAGCTGTGTCATGTAACATTCCTCAGACTTCATTTTAATGTTTTCTTCAACGCAACAAAGTCCCACGGTAACAAAAGCGCTGAGGTCTGGATCGTTAATTGCAATGTGGGGAGTGCAGACCAGCTGGGGTGGGGGATCGTGCTCAGTCACGATAAAAGGCAAACGGGTAAATTGTGAATACGCACTTAATCTAACTACAGTTTAACGTTGTTCCACATACCAATATCACTACGTATCGGTATCGCAAAACAAAATTTAAAATGTTAAGATTCTGTCATTCTGAAAATCTGAGTATTTAAGACATTATGTTCCATAGCAATTTGTGGAGATAAATACCCTCGGACAGTAGCGTTCATTTCACAATTAAGTCTCTTTAAGTCATTGTTTTATGTTAAGCAGGATGAATGTGTGATTTTTAATTAATAAACCTTTAAGGGTTATATGCTTATGCTGTTGTATACTGTTCTCGGTGTACAACTTAACTTATAAAAGTCTGTTCATCTAATTATAGAATAATGTATAGAATAATTATAAAAGAGCTATAATTATTATGATGTTATTATTTAATTGTGTGGGCCGTGTTGCTTGATTACATTTGACTCCTCGGCACGTGGGACGCTGCCGGTTTGAAAGACGCGGCTTCACTTGTTTTCTGCACCAAGGTGGGTTGCCATTCTGCTCCCATTTTATCGGATAATTTATCTTATTATTTAGTATTTGTCAAATTTGCATGTATATTAAAATATGTTTGATGAGTAAAGTCAGTATATTGCTTTTAAATAAAGTGATTTTGTTCCGGGCTACTATGTTAATTATATTTAAATTTTATGCGCAAAGTGTAGTTGACATTTAACTTTTCCGCGTTTAAGTACATTATTGCGCTTGCTAGTGAGTAAATTAGTTCATTTCTTTTAAATAAAGTGAACATTGTTGTGGGGTGCTGTGTTGGTTAAATTTAAATTTCATGTGCAAGTCGGCTAGTTTCCTGTGCCGCAAAGTCTAGGTGATATTTCACTTTTCCGCGTGCGCTTTCATGTTGCATTCTACTGCGGATGCGGGTGGTTTCGCTCGGTGCTGCCTACAGCAATGATATTCCACCAGACCAGGAGAGGGCAGATGTATTGTAAGAAACACGAATAAAAGTAGTGAAGCAAGTCCTGTAAAGTTTATTTGGTGACTAAAATCAGTATATTGCCATTTAGTAAAATTTAAAATTGTTCCAGGCTTCTGTTTTGATTATATCTAAATTTTATGTGAAAGTTAACTAGTTTCCTATGCTATAATGCAATTGTTCATTGCGGAGGTGTCAGTGCAGAACTGTATTCCATGTGCCAGGAGTGACTGACAGCTCCATTGTATTGCCTGTATGTTGTTTTTCCTCATTCAGATACAGATGAATTGCAAAAGCTGTCAGCTGGAGCAACGCTGAACAGGAGAAGCGGTTTCAGAAAATGGATGAATGTCCCCAGAGGTGTGAGTTAACAGTTTTAACCACTGCATCACTGTACCATGCCCCTGTATAGGATATGTAGAAGAACCTGTTGCAGTTATCTGGTGTGTGTGTTTTTGACTATCCCTGCCGGCCCCTGGAGGTTTGGGCTTCCCCTTTGAGTCTGGTGCCTCCCAAGGTTTCTTCCTTCTAGGGAGTTTTTCCTTGCCACTGTCGCCTATGGCTTACTCACTGGGGGCTTTGGGTGGGGATGCTGTAAAGTGCTTTCAGACAATGTAATGTTGTGATAACGTGCTATACTTTGTTGTGTAATTTTGTATTTACTCACGCAAATAAAAAATTGTTTGATAACAAAAAACACTTGTTTCATTCTTTTTCCCTGCGAACATATCAGTCACTTCCCTCCTGCTCCTGCATTCAAAAATGAAAGTTTGTCCTGCACTGCACTTTATTGCCGTGGGTTCCACAGGAATGCAGACCTCTACTTTGGTGTAATCCTGCTGCTGTTGTAGATGGTCTGCTCGCACGCTTTCACATTGTGCACAAGCAGATTTTTTGTATCTCTGCAGAGAAGCATTCTTTTCTTCTGCCTGGCAAATCCATCATTATAATAGCAATCCACCTAGCGCCCCTAGCTCTTAAAGAAAATGTTTGAAAAAATTAGTTTATAGCATGTTTACACCATAAAAACAGCAGTGACTGAGTACACCCTTGTGGACCAGGCGCCTGGCTTTGACTATTTTTCTGCCATTAAACTAGCAAACGTGGGTTGGCCATGACGTAAAATAACTTGTGCCTTTAAATTAAAAAAAAAAGTCCTGTGTGTTGTAAAGTGAGGTATGAAACAGATACCAGGCCGCTTCAGTGAGGGTCAGCGTAAGTTTTATTCATGTGATTTTGCGGTTTAAACTGTTTCATTGGAATCAATCCAACCAGCAGCACGAAGACTGCAAGCCAAAGAAGTGGGACGATGCCTGAGAAGAACAACTCAGTCAATCCTCACGTCTCCTCTCTCCTCAGGCGATTGATGGACTCTGAGCATGAGACATGTACAAAAGATGAGGACTCTTCTCCACTATTCAAATGGAAATTGTTCTTAATCTTTTATTTATACCTTTTGCTTATACCGTAAGATTTAGGAACACACTGAAAAAGATCAACTTTAATACATTTGAAGGTTGAAGTTATTGGAATTTGTAACGGCTGATTTGGTGGAATATGATTTTGGACAGAACTGTCAAAAAATGTGGAATGAAAATGCAGTTTAATGGTTGAATCCGTGGCTTGCCTAACTTGTTATAAATTGCACACACATCCAGCATTAAAGTGACAGGGAGGTATTAGACCAGAGTTGTTGCATTACATTAACACAGACCAGCAAAAAATATAACATTATTCTAACATTAATGTAATGTTGTTCTGAATAGATTTCTATGTCCAGTCCTGATTTCAAATTGGGCCTTTAAGCCTAGAATATGGTCAGTTTTAAAAATACTTGACTTTGTTGCAACTCTGACTAAGTTGAATTCCATCAAGTGGTTAACGGGTGTGAAGATTATCCTGAAATTTTCAAGTTAATGTCATTCCAGTTAATGTGAGTTTGTTCTGTGTGGGTCTCTGTCTCAGGCTGTCATTTTCGTCTTAGTCTCATTTAAACCACTTAACAATATGCATAGATTGCATAGCTGCAAATGTAAAATACAAAAATTAACTTGGAAAGCATTCTACAACAACATTCAGTATTGTGGAGTATTAATAGCATTTATTGCCAATTCCAGTTGCTAGGTAACTTCTATATTTTGAATAGAATACAAGATAATATTTTAAACTAGATTACAGTTAATTGTTATTTTTCTGTTTAAAAAAGACAATTGCTGTAATTTACATAGGACAAAACCTGTAAAAGACATTTTGTAATTATTTTCTAAATGAAAGGAAGATGCTTTGTTACTCCCCTTGGGGAAATTCTCTTTTCACCTACCCCATCTTGCTCTACTTGACACACGGGCACAGACAGAGGTAACAGCAAACCTGGCAGCAAAGGGCAGCCACCTGTAGGGACACCCATGGAGCTGGGGGTTTTACAGTGATTAACAGCAATTTTGCAATACTTTTCTGGCAGCTTTTTTTTTTGCTAGGAATTTACAGTAAATTCCACAGTCAGTTCTACACTAGAAGAGACATCATTCCTAAGCGCAGCATGGACTGCTTCCGGACACAGTATCTAATGCGACTTCCAGAGTCACTTGAGTAAGCTGGAGATGATTCATCCCCGGGAAAGAGAGCCTGCAGTAGGCAGTCTACCAAAAGAGGGCCTTTCCTGTTCCCTTGGTGAATTAGAACACCAGTGGAGAGAGCTCTCCTGTTGCAGTTTCACAGAGATGAACAACATGGAGAACTTTGGATTGAGGTTTTGCAGTAAGAGGGTGCTGAAGGAAAAAGGAGTTTCAAAGACATTGGACTGCCTGTACTGCCGATTTTGTCTCTGCCCATTTCAGATGTCCAGATGTTTACTAATGTGACATTCCTTAAATACAACCACCGAAACAGAACGGTTCTCAATTTGTTGCCAAGTTTGGTAGATGTACAACTTGGACTGCAAAGAGATGGACTGACGCAGAGGCGGAGCTGTGGATAGGCCTGGGTGGGATTGACAGCTGGACCTACCCAGTCAGATTAATGAAATGACATTTTTTATATATAAATTACCGGCTTCTAACTCTGTTCCTATACATCACTGTTGTTACTGTGGCAAGTACGACAGAATGTGTGAGCTCCCTCTAGTGGTGCTCTAGGTAGAACACCACAGTCGTGAGTGTATTATTGTTGCAGTCACCATGTTGTAAATATATAAGCCAATTTAAGAAAATTTGGGGTAATGAGCTTCATTCAGACCCTCCCAAATTTAATACAAGTCCATCCATCAGCCACTTTACCGGATTTCAATGCTGCAGGAGGATGCTCACATGAAAAAAATAAGACTAATTCATTTCTTTATCCAAAACTATTTCTTTCCTCATTCATTAAAACGAAAAGAGCTTTAACTTGTGCATGCATTGCTTCATTTTAAGCAGCATTATGGAGTGTCGTTGAACATAAATTTTTCTATGAAGGGTCTGATTTTCTGCATCTTTTACTCCTGGTTTGGGCTATAAAATTGGAAGGAGTTGCCAAACCTGACTGTGCAGGGTCTGCGCTGTTCTCATCTGTGGACAGTGTGTGGGTTTGTGGGTCAGGCATAAATTTGGGGGGGGGGCTCCCTCTAGCATTAAAATAGGGAGATATCCACTAAAATAATTCTTCATATTCAAAAAAGTACAGATAAAATGAATCAATCTCAACAGTTCATTTAAAGTGTTTTCACCCCAAGCACACCTATCCTTACTGAAAATGGTTTAGTCTAAAGTCCTGCTCTGGGGTACGTTTCCTATATCACAATGCACATTGGCAAAAGACAAATATATGTCAGGAAACTATATAGCAAGAGATCAAAGAAAATTGATACATTCTGTGGGCCATGTCTGCTGCCGCATGGCAGAGGGTGTGAGGGGGAAGTGCAGGGACGATGTCGGCATCACCAAAAGGAGGGCTACAGCTCTTTGGAGGGAGCCGGTGAGGAGGGCTGGGGGGAGCCAGTCTGCATCCTCACACTCCTGGGGAGGACCGAGTATTGGCCATCCTAGATCTGAGAGGCACTTGAGGGAATCCCGGGGTGCATAAATCTCTGTAGTCTACCCACCTCCAAGACATCTATGCTTTCTACTCCCCAGCCACTTCCTCTTGGCCCACCAACATTTGGCCCCCTGTAGTGTGATCACCAGGGTTCCTCAATATGTGGCACCTCCACACCTGGCTCCTCTACATCAGCCATCCCTTGTCTGGGCCCCTCTACAGCAGGCCCCCTCTGACGTGGCCCTCAGTCCCTCAGGGCGACACTGTCCCCTGAGTCCCCAGAATCCCTTTCAGTCTGGGAGATCACCTAACCCACCCATCCTGCTGCCTAATGCCGGTGTCGTGCTGTAAACTGTCCCCCTGCCACGGAATGTAATCTCTCATTTTAAAGGCAATGTCGCTTCGCTTCTCCTGCGCGGCAGCAGCGTCCGCTCGCTGTAACATCGGTTGTCTTGTTCTCCTGCGCGACAATAATGCATTTCTTTTCGACGCTCGTTCGTGCAAATACAGTCGCCTTCAGTCTCAAGAAGCGATTCATCTACTTGAGTAATATTTTTAATACTTTGTTGAATTAATTCTGCCTCAATTTCTTTGCTATTCTGTCTTCTTTTCATAACTATAATGCGGCGATTAGCTTCATACTGGGCACCGACACACCTGGAAATGACGTAACATTGAACCAAATGTCAAAAGTAATCAGAAGTCAGCAGCCTGCCCAGAATGCACAGATAACAAGCTACACTGCAAGTCATCCAGCCACGACGTCACCCAGCCACTCGTCTACCATCTAAAATACAGATAAATTACAAGTTCTCCGTATTTCTGCAGATGACATTATTTTGAACTGGACCATAAAGAAAATATTCTTGGCCTGGAGGGAGGAGTGCTGGGCTATTTTATAGGAGGCTACTCTTTCTTAATAACCCCATTTTTAATTCTGAACAATAAGCTTAATAGGATGGGGCGACATGCTGGTGCAGTGGTTAGCACTGTTGCGTCACACCTCTGGGACCCGGGTTCAAGTCTCCGCCTGGGTCAGATGTGTGTGGAGTTTGCATGTTCTCCCCATGTCGTCGTGCGGTTTCCTCTGGGTTTTCCGGTTCTCCCCCACAGTCTAAAAACATGCTGAGACTAATTGGAGTTGCTAAATTGCCTGTAAGTGTGCATGTGTGAGTGAATGGTGTGTGAGTGTGCCCTGCAATGGGCTTGACCCCATTCAGGGTTGTTCCCTGCCTCGTGCCCATTGCTTCTGGGATGGGCTCCCGACCCCCGTGACCCAGAAGGATAAGAGGTTTGGAAAACGGACAAAACTGAAGAGCGATTTAAAATAGGTGATTGTCCAGTAAGAGGATTTAACTTTAGCTACAGTGTTTTTTGTTATACAGGTATATTTTGTTTTACAAAAACAACATTTACTTCTACACTATACGGTCAATTAAAGTACCTTCTGCATCCTGGAGATGGTCATTACCTTCTGGAGAGTCTATTTCCTCAGCAACTCTCTTGTTGCTACCTTCTGGAGACAGATGAATGCTGAAAAGATCTTCCATCTGGTCAGCAGTCATTGTGATTGTCTCAAAGCAGAACAGGTGGCGCAGAATGTAGACAGTGTTTATAACTCACTTATTAATTATCAATGTGTTACTGGTTACTTTATTAGTTTATATTCAAAGAAATAATAGCAACTTGATCCATGATGGTCAAAGGATAAAATTCTGATCCTAACTAACGTACATGTAAACAGAACACAGAATACCTCTGAAATGGACCCTGACCCCTGTGGATGACCTGAAACGTGACAATGTCATGTTCCAGCAGATTCCCGTCTCTTATTGACCGGATAGGCCTCAGACAACCTGCATTGGCCATGAAGTCAAGCAGAGGTGTCTTTCACTTCTCAAGGTCCTCCAGAGTTGCACTTTCAGGTACCTGCCATCAAAATGGACTGTTATTGAGGCTACTTGAATTATAATTTTTTAGTAAGAACCCACACACCCATATCGTGTTTGAAGCCTTTCAATTGCAGCATTAAAATTAGGCAGCATTCGGCAGGTAAAGGAGCAATATTTGCTGGCAGGCTCATGGGACGATTAATCTGCGCAGTAGGGACAACGTGAAGAGAGGAAAATTTGCTGTAAAAAAACTCAATTTGTTCGCCATAATATCTTGCTGACCTCCTTCCCAGGGCTTAAACTGCCCACAATGCTTTTCCACCCTCTATGCATATTTAGTATTTCCCTGATATATCAGACGCTGATATGGGCAGTACGGTATGCGCTCCGTCTGGTTAGATGTGGGCCTGCACTTTCTTAGGGGCCTGCCCCTCCTGACACAGACTCTTCCAGAATCTCATAATCCTCTCCATTTCCCATTCTTCACACTGTTTATTAGTGTATGGGAACGGGACAACCCTAACTGAAGGGTCAGGACTTGCACACAACACACACCCCTCCTGCCCTAATGAAGTGGCGGTATACTTAGCCCATTTATACCACCAATTTCCAAGTGTACGTTTTGCTAACCCATCCAGGTCTACTTCATCCTGGGCATCCTTCTAAAATTTACTCACTCTCCTCACTCCCATATCTCCCCCCATTTCTCTCCGCTTTCGCTCACTGTAATCTGAGAGGTTATTCAGCATCAAAGGACCAGGCTGAGTCAGTGAAGTCAGTTGTCCTGTGCTCACCTGACCTGTGGTCCTGCTGTGCACCCAGACCTGAAGGGCCTGATAAATCATTAGCATCACTAACATCGTTGCTGTCAGCCGTACCAGAACCCACAGCTTCGTGTCCTGTCTGGAGTGGCTGGTCTGCTTGCGATGCTCCCTCTTGGCCCTCACTCTGCTCTGATCCTGACTCCACCCCAAGCTGTGGAGCTCCTCTGGGAGCTCCATCAGGGCCATCTGAGTCAAGGGCAGCTGCATCCTCAGTGTTGTTTTCAGTGACTCTGTCTTTCGTGCGGTACTCTAGTGCAGTGGTTCAAATGGTACCACGTATTACTCCCTTCTACCTGCACCGCTGTTGCTGTGGCTCGTGTCACCTTGAAGGGTCCCTCTCGTCGGGGCTCGTGCCACTTTCACCAGAACACTCGCAGGTAGACTTTATCTCCGGGAAAGATGACTGGCTCCTCCTGGTCTGTGTCTTCTTTCTGTGCTTTCTCCTTTTCCTGTTTGGAAATAGTTTTGTGTATTTTGGTTAAAGTCCTCATGTACAACTTTAATTCATCCCCCAGCTGATCTAGGCTGGGTCCCTTATACGCCCCCTCCAAGTCGATCCAGGCATAGGTCTCCCTGTCAGCATTTCATGCGGAGACAAATGCATCACCTGTGCGTTTCCATCCGATATGCCATCAAGGCTGTTGACAGGGCATCGACCCAGTTCATTTTCATGGCGGCGCAAATCTTATTCAGCTTCTGCTTAAGTGTGCCATTCACTCTCTCCACCATACCCTGCAACTGAGGGTGATACACACATGCCAACTTTTGTTTTATTCTCAGCTGTTAAACCACTAACTTTTAACTTTCCCCACAAAGGCAGCTCCATTATCAGAGCTTATTTCAGTTGGTATCCCAAACCTCGGACTCTCTGATCAGGAATTTCACCACTGTCATCGCCCCCATGTCCTTGGACGGTATTGTCTCCACCCATCTGCTGAACCTGTCCACAATCACAAGCATATATCGCTTTCCATATGCTGTTTTTCCCATGTCCACATAGTCCATCACCAAGTGTCTGAACGGTCCCTCAGGCACTGGAATGTGCCCTACTGGGGCCGTGATTGCTTTGCGTAAATTGTTCTTAATGCACACCTCATATTCTGACAACCTTGCATCCGTCATTGCTTGCAGCTATGGTGTCCAGAAACCTTGTTCTGTCATTTTCTGTAACACCACCCCCCTTGTGCAATGGTCAAGACCATGCGCATCCGTTATCAAAATGTTGGCCTGGCTGCCGCATCAGAGGCTGCATTTCCTTGAATAACAAAATCACGACCTTTGCGGTGGGCCTGACACTTAACAATAGCAAAACGCTTGGGACGCATCATTGTGTGTAGCAACTCCAAAATCTGATTATAATGCTGAATGGGGGAGCCGTCACTTTTGCGAAAGCCCCCTTGCTTCCAGACTGCTCCAAAGAGATGGCATACACCGTGTGCGTATGCAGAGTCTGTGTAGATAGTAACTGTCTTATGTTGTCCTCGCCGGCACGCTGCAGTCAAAGCCTTTATCTCCACTAATTGAGCAGAACAGGGTTGTGCTCTGAAACGAGAGTGTGAAAATCATCACCCTGTGCCTGGACTACAGCAAACCCAGCCTTCAAGGCATCCCCATCTCTCCAACATGAGCCATCCACAAACAAAACCATCTCGCTATTTTCAATGGGAGAGCTCTCCAAGTCTGCTCTCAGTTTAGTGTAAACCAAAGACTCTGCCACACACTCATGTGGCTGCCCCTCATCCTCCAGGGGAATGCTGTCTGCAGGGTTTACTGTAGTGCAGCGCTTTATTGTCAGATCCAGGTAAGTGAGAATTGAAAGTTTGCCTTTGTCAATAACGTCCACCACCTTATGTGAAGTATAAAGTGTTTTTGCATTCTAGCTGTGTTACAGTATGTAACACAGCCTTCAACTTTTTTCCCCACGCAATGCAGAACATGCAGGGGTGCCAAACAAAACAGTGGAGCTGCAGTGTAGCCAATTATTTCTTTCAGTAGTTTTAAAATCATTTGTGTGGCTGTGTGTTAGAGATGGAGGTGAGCAACACTGAGGCATCTCAGGGAACCATGTTGCCCATATTAAAAAACACACACGCATGCAACTCAGGCAATCCAGCATTTCTTATTTCAGTTATATATGACACTGCATGAGGAGCGGCGGGGTGGTGCAGTGGTTAGCACTGTTGCCTCACACCTCTGGGACCCGGGTTCGAGTCTCCGCCTGGATCACATGTGTGCGGAGTTTGCATGTTCTCCCCATGTCGTCGTGGGGTTTCCTCCGGGTACTCCGGTTTCCCCCCACAGTCCAAAAACATGCTGAGGCTAATTGGAGTCGCTAAATTGCCCATAGGTGTGCATGTGTGAGTGAATGGTGTCTGAGTGAGCCCTGCGATGGGCTGGCCCCCCATCCTGGGTTGTTCCCTGCCTCCGGACCCCCCGCGACCCAATAGGATAAGCGGTTTGGAAAATGGATGGATGGATGACACTGCATGTTGTTGTTTTACATGTTCACTACAAGTCAGTGTTTTTTTCATTGTATGATTAATGCCACATTCATACCAAAAAAACACACTAGACATACTGTACAAGGCACTCAAGGGAAAAACCTTCTCAGAAAACAAAGTGAATGTATCAACCGAAGAAGGACGTTTCCTTTTCAGAATATTCATTTTTTTCCATGTGGAACCACTGTCCATGATTCAATTGAGTGCATTCAAAGAATGATACATCAAGACTAATAGTGACAAAATATTAATTTAATATGCATTGTACATGAATGTAGGACTTAGATGTTGATGAATTTCTCATCAGTGAAGGGCATATACAAGTTGAAAACCCAGAACTCTCCAATTTAGATGTAATTTGGTACACGTGCAGACCAGTGATGGATATGTAAATGATTAGAATTGCAAGGAGTTGGCATGTTTAATCACCAGACACAGGATGCCTCGTAGTCACATTAGGGTTACCGGCACTTGACGGAGTTTGATAGGGTTGCATTGCGGGTTTGCATGAAGCCAGGTGGTCATATGGTGCAATTGCATGTGGGCCATGCGGATATCACAGTGGCCTGATATTGAAACCAATGGGCACGTGAGGCATCCACACACATCGTGAAGTTTCTGGTCATCCAAGACAGACCACGCCAAGGAAGGATCGTCGGATTGTGCTCCAAGCATCACAGATCCCCATGACACCTGCGCCTGATATATGGACACAGCTACTGGACTCTCTACAACACCCTATATCATCATGTCGCGATGACTGGCATCAGCTGGACTACGGGTTCACCG
Source organism: Brienomyrus brachyistius (assembly GCF_023856365.1). Taxonomy (NCBI): domain Eukaryota; kingdom Metazoa; phylum Chordata; class Actinopteri; order Osteoglossiformes; family Mormyridae; genus Brienomyrus; species Brienomyrus brachyistius. The sequence goes on along the minus strand of NW_026042359.1, from coordinate 699,426 downwards.
TCCCATGCATAGGCTGCCGTTCACAATAGCACAGAAACTGTTGCGATTGGAGTGGTGTAGTCACTGGGAGGCATGGACTGATGACGACTGGCGTCCTACCATGTTCAGCGATACATCTCAGTTCTGCAGTACCACAGATGACCGTCGTGTGCGTATGGTGGCGCCGCAGGGAGAAGAGCAATCCTGCCAACGCTGTGGAGTGACACACCACACTCTGACGGCACAGTGGTACACCAGTGACATCCTAGTGGTATCCGGGCCCAAGGGTGTGCTATACCCTACTGACATGGGACCAGCAGTGTGGCCATACCACCAACTCCGTGGTCCGTATGCTCTGATATTATAATCATCGTGATACAGTCACATGCCCTTTCATCACATGCAGATTTCATTTTCACAACTTAGTCTGTTGTGCTTCACTTTTTTTGCCACCGAGTTTGTGTTCTGACACTAAGTTGATGGGAAATGATTATTTGAGCGTCATCTAAAGAGCTTATATTACTTGGGTAAATTGCATAAGACTCACATGGTATTTTGAAAAGATTCCCATATGCGCTGATTAGCTGGGGTTGATCCGAGCAGCTGTGCACATTTCTCCTGTAACACAAAAGTTTGCTTTTAGGACAGAAAACAAGGTTAAGACCAAATTATGTGGTTTACATCTATCAAAATAAAACCAAGGTCACTGTTACCAAAAGAGTAACCATGTGTTGTCAAATTTCCTAACATTTTGCTTCATCTTACTTTGGATGCCCATGGTTAGGAGAGAAGCAGAAATCTGCTCAATCATTAGAAAGACTTTACTTGATACAGGGAGTGAGATCTTGTTGCAGGTGACAAGGCAGGATAGAGTGTGTTTAGAAAAATAATGAAGAGGGAATGTGAGTGTGAGCTATCGTGGCATCTGTGTATAACCCAATATGGCGGCATCCTTCTGAATGTAAATAACATAGCCGGCTTAATTAGCTTAATCACGCGTAATTGAACTAAGGAAAATTTAGCAATATACTTTCCCTGCTTGGTGTGATAAATACAGCAGCAGCTGCTGGTGGACGGGCTACAAACAGACATCAAGAAGAAATCCCACCTCACAGCCATTTACTGTACCAAACCCATTAATGTAACTTGTGAAGATGTAGGTATTGGAGTATTCACAGATTCATTTGCAGTGTCCACTTCCTGTCCAGTAAATTTGACAGGACGAAATTTGAATAACCTATAGGTCTGACTCATGTATGCGGCTGAAGGAGTAAAGGTAGAATGGGTGGAGAATCCTGGGCTGAGCTGCATGGTGGCCTGGGGGACAATCATTAAAACACAGACCCTCTGATATCCTCAAAACCCACAACCAAAAGGGTAGTCAGGAACGGTGGCCAACCACTTGGCCCGTTAAGCCACATGGTGGCCCTATGAGCAGGCAAACACACTACGGGCTAAGGGGTAGAAGACAGAGGAGAGAATAGGATGGCCAGTGACATGTGAACAGGACAAGGCAGGGATGGATTCTGACACAGGTGCCATACTACTTTGTTTAAATATGCCCAAGTGCTTAGAATGTTTTAGTGCCTTAGACAAGGTATCACTGAATGACGCAGCAGTTTGGCTCCTCCTGAAGGCCCTATAACTGTCCTGAGAAGTTGTTTGCATGCACTTGCTGCCTTGACACTTGTTGATGTACGTGTGCCCTGCTCGAGCAGTAAAGGGGAGATCACATGCAGAGATGATTTTCTGTAGCTTCTCAGTCCGAGTAAAAATAAAATATCCTTGTCATATAGGAACCAAGTCTCTGGCTGGAAATTTCTACAACAGAACCAATTAGTCATTTCTATAAATATATACAGAGCCAATGAAGGAACCAGATGTCGCAGTAACACAAGTCACTGTCCGTGGTGCTGAATTCTCTACTTGTTGGGCTGGTACTGAATGAATAGGATAACCGGCCAACGTGTTTGTGTGCTTACACTGATTATATATCAGGGGGGCAAATATTTATAACATTGAGGGGAAAAATTAAAAAATATATATAGTAAGGACAATATAATCGTGATTTAATGTATCCCTTCTGCTGTTTAAAAAGCACAATGTCTGAATGACAAATATGTATTACTCTGCACATTTTAATAATTTCATTAATATTATGCAGTTTACCTATTTGCTATAATCATTCTGCTTTAAAGCAATTTTTAAAACTAGCTGTGAAATTGATGCTGTTGTTCTGTCTGTTGTTGCCCTGGTGCCTTAAGATGTTAGACGTCTGTCTAAACATGCGTGAGGGGACAGATGCACTAATCCATGGAGGCCTCTGATCAGAATAACTCATCCCAATATTATATTGAGCGAGATGGTTAATTCCGTTTTAATCTAGACTGGGTTCAGAGCCTCCGTTCTGCCGTTGATCTTTTGCATGCCCGCTATTACATGTATTAGTTTACTCTAAATTTTGATCCCATGTCAAACTAAAGCAAATTAGGTCCAATTTTGTGTTACTAACGTAGCACCCCCTTGTAAACAGCTGGCCACACCTCCCCTTAAACTACAATTAAATGTGGTATTATGGAATATTATTCAGCACTATATAACATAGAATACAAGTATTATGATATTATTAAAAAGTATGTCAAATATCCATGATGTAATCATTACAATATAAACATTATAATGTAATCAACACAACGTAATCAACTGAGTATGTATTTGCACCTTTTGTTAGTCTGAGATTCTGTTAGCTACTTTATATTAGTCCTGAATCTATGAATATTCACTTTTATTAACGTATATTTTATCACAATGCTAAAGGACAAATATATTATCAACCTTTTAGTTAGACAATGTGTAAAAGGCTGAAACTGCCTAGGTTTACTACTAAAGGAAGGGATTCGCCTGAGTTCACCCGAAGTTCACGGCTGAGCATTTTTAAAAACCCAAGTGGAGCTGCTCCAACAACCATTATGTTCAGCCGAGAGACCAAACGGTAAAAGAAATGATGGACAAACTTATCACCTAGGCGTGTGGATTAAGGGAAAAAACAATTATTGTGAATGGCTGAAGGAATGATGATGCTTAAGTTACGAGATATTGTTAAATGATAAGAACTTATATAAAAATTGGTGTAAAACAGTACTGGACACACTTTTACGTGTCCAGCCTTGGTTGTAACTTCTTTGTTGCAATAAAGACTGAATTCTGGATACTGCACAAGCGGACTTCTGATTTGGCGGGGAAGGAGAAAAAACCACGACAGTATATCCGAACAAGGGGGAATTAGGGCCCTAAAATTGAATTACACAGGTTTTATTTTATAAAACTAGAAATCTTTATTAAATACATTTAAAAGAAGGTCAGACAGGTTAGTCATTCGGCAAATCAAAGGCATTAAACAAAACAAACATACAAGGGACTTGCCAAGCTACCAGGTCCAAGCCAGTTCAACCGCTAAGATGAAACAATACCGCGCGTGAACAAATGCAGGCGCTCAGACCGCTACACGCACAAAAATAAATAAAAACCAAACCCAATGCACTGTGACCTCAAACGATAATGATCACACTAGTGAATATTAAAAAGAAACTGGCCTCAAGCTTCACCGCACATCAAAGTCACCATTCAGGGAATTTAGCGTTGAAGACACCCTGCGGTTAAACAGGCTTAGCACAACCGCAACTAGCTAAGTGAGAGGGAGGGGAGAGAGACAAACAAAAAGGAAAACCCCCCAACCCGTCGCTCACAACAACCCTAGTGCTTATAACATACAGCCCACAGGCTGGAGGGCCAAACAAATGCAACGATACTATAAAATTTCAAACCGCAAACATCACGCAGACATATACTATAGAGAGCAGCTAGCGCACGACACAAAACACTAAAGAAACACGGGAAAAAAAGAAAAGACAATGTAAAGTCCTCACCTTCCCCCCGTGAACAATGGGCACATACCTCTAAACATAACATCACTTGCTCACTAGTTTTTGGTTGCGTCAGTACGGAATAGTTTAACCTACATAGGTAAACATACCTGTTGCGATTTCTGTAGCCAGCGTTCGGTGGACGCCGCTTCAGTAATCTACGCCCCCTCTCCGTCAGCAAACACACTACACCGCGGAACGCTGGTCAAGAATAAGGGTCAATCAAAACAGCCTTCGCTACTTTCAAACGCGAGTGTAGTACACACACACACACACACACACACACACACATATATATATATATATATATATATATATATATATATATATATATATATATATATATACACACACGTCCGTGAGAGAAGAACAGGAAAACAGACAAATGCCTAACTAATTAACCAGCAGGAGAATGGAAGTGACAAAATAAACACCAAAATATCCCCCTGCTACACTCATTTTGAAGTAATTGTGCAACAATTTTTTTCCCAGTCGCCATGCTTCGTCTTGCTTGTGCAGGTTATGCTTGCATTGAACTTACTTTGTAGACAATAAGATCCTGTCGGCATGAACTCTCTACTGTGTGGTAATTTAGAGAAATTACACACGTTCCTTATCCCATCTGAATCGGTGACAATAACGCCGTCGGAATGTGATTTAGCGCAGAGTTTAGAATATTTACGGTTTCCGGCCCATGAAGGCAGTTTGAAATAAAACAAAACAAATACGTTACATTTTCTGGATGCGCACATTCTTGCTCTTGGCAAAATGACACAGAGTATTGAGATAAAGGAGTGTTACTCGATGAGATTTCGAATCCATCGCTCGTTGAACCTGGAGAACATGGATCCAGAAGGTAATTAATGATTAAATAATAAAGTTGTAGTTACCGGTATGTGACAAACGAAATGAACGTCTGCATTGGCCTAATGTTTGTTAGTTGATAAGTAGCTGATAAGTAAAACCTTTGATTTTCGATGTAAAATCACCGACCGGTTGAATAGTTCAACTTTTATCTACAGAAACGAATGTATTTTGTACTGCAAAGGTATACACTGGAGTTTTAAAATGAGAAAATGTAACGATGCGATAGGAAATGCCCTTCGGTGTACTCCCCTTCTGTCTCGATTTCTTGCTCACCGTGTTTAAAAAGAAAATAAAAAGGAAGATGACTATTAGTGACAAAAGTGTAGGAATAAATGTTTCATAATGCATAATACAGACACATTTAATATTAATTCACTTGGATATTTGTGAGAGTAAGCGTATTCATGGATGTTGTCTTTTTAGCTTCATGGGTAATTCTCACAATTTCATTTATCCGACAATCTGAAGCCCGTAGACTCATTTTAAACTTATTTTGTAGTACAGTGTTTATTCCGTTATTGTCAGAGCCCATGTTCTTATATATATCTCTCTGTGTTCCATTTTGTTGCAGTTCATGAGTTTGTGGAGGATAAGTTCATCTCCATGCTGGTCGTGAACTTTGAGAGCAGCTCACTGACCATGGAGAACTTGCAGTCTCTGGCCCTCAGTGTCCCATCATTTTATTGGCGACTCACTGGGGAGCAGTTGGATCCCAGTCTATTGCGCATAGCACCTGCACGGCTGCAAGTATTACATCATGGTGCAGAGACTGGTGTCCAGCATGGGAATGGAGAATCACCAGCTGAGGAGAATGCCCATTACGGACAGGGGCTGCCGTCACCCAGCTCTGCAAGGGAGGCTTCCCCTGCAGCTCCAGCATCCACGACTGAGGATGCTAATGGACTCCTCGAGGCTCATCCCTTGGCCTGGGGTGAAGATGAGCCCTCATCTGTGGCTTCTGACACTCAGCCTGGAAATGAGGTTGAGTCAGAGCATGGTGAACCCTCCAGCTCCACCTTCTGGATCCCTGCGGGCCCTAACACCATGTGGCAGCAGGTTGAGATTGAAGGCCAGACCTTCCTGCGCAAGCTGGATGAGCTCAGCATTCCCGAGGGACTTTGGAGCATCACGGACTACGCTGATGATCACACCATGGTCATGTCCGTGCATGTCTCCGTGCGTGTGCACAGTTCTCTGCGAACATGGGTTGTGAGGCAGGAGGAGAGCCCTCCTCACATGCCCGTTGGCACCAGTCAGAGGAAGCGCAAGGCCAAGCCCGACGACACCAGCGGCTCCAGCTCACCACCGCCACGCAAGAGGCCCATGCGCTTATGATTGCATTCCACGTTTTTACGCTGTGAGTTACATTTACAATTTAATCAGTTACTTGATAAATGACAAAAAGTAGTTACTGCGGTATATATTCCATACATTTGCTAAACTGGAGTTTTGTGCGTCCTTAAGTAATAACTGTAAGCATTCTTTAAGTATGAAAGAGTTTAGGACATTGTCACCTGAAGGCCCAGTGTCCCCATAATTATAACTTTATACTATATTTCTGCATGACTGAGTATTCAATGAGTACCTGGTACTCACATCTCATATTTACCATTTATATCAGTCTCCAAAGTGCTTAGAGAGTTAAGGCTGGTCTTGGTTAGTTCTTAGTGATTGAGCTTTTATTCTTCTGTAATACTCCCCAAGTCCCTCACTCTACTCAATCTCAGTACTCATAACTGCAACAGTTTATGGATAATCAATGGCAAACATAATGCAGACATATGACATACAGTGTGGTGTTTGCAGTAAGTTGGGCTTAGTGGAAAAAGCCCAATTACTAACCCTGACTTCTACTTCGCAGGCGGCACCAAGTCAAGTCCCGGCGGGCACGCTGCCAGAAGTCAAGTCCCGGCGGGCAGGCGGCCCCAGGTCGCGTCCCGGCGGGCAGGCGGCCCCAGGTCGCGTCCCGGCGGGCAGGCGGCCCGAGGTCGCGTCCCGGCGGGCAGGCGGCCCGAGGTCGCGTCCCGGCGGGCAGGCGGCCCGAGGTCGCGTCCCGGCGGGCAGGCGGCCCGAGGTCGCGTCCCGGCGGGCAGGCGGCCCCAAGTCAAGTCCCGGCGGGCAAGCGGCCCCAAGTCAAGTCCCGGCGGGCAAGCGGCTCCACCCGGAGGGCACGCTTCCAGAAGTCAAGTCCCGGCGGGCATGCTGCCAGAAGTCAAGTCCCGGCGGGCACGCTGCCAGAAGTCAAGTCCCGGCGGGCAGGCGGCCCCAGGTCGCGTCCCGGCGGGCAGGCGGCCCCAGGTCGCGTCCCGGCGGGCAGGCGGCCCCAGGTCGGGTCCCGGCGGGCAGGCGGCCCGAGGTCGCGTCCCGGCGGGCAGGCGGCCCGAGGTCGCGTCCCGGCGGGCAGGCGGCCCGAGGTCGCGTCCCGGCGGGCAGGCGGCCCCAAGTCGAGTCCCGGCGGGCAAGCGGCTCCACCCAGCGGGCACGCTGCCAGAAGTCAAGTCCCGGCGGGCACGCTGCCAGAAATCAAGTCCTGCCGGGCAGGCGGCCCCAAGTCAAGTCCCGGCGGGCAAGCGGCTCCACCCGGCGGGCACGCTGCCAGAAGTCAAGTCCCGGCGGGCAGGCGGCCCCAAGTCAAGTCCCGGCGGGCAAGCGGCTCCACCCGGCGGGCACGCTGCCAGAAGTCAAGTCCCGGCGGGCAGGCGGCCCTAAGTCAAGTCCCGGCGGGCAGGCTGCCAGAAGTCAAGTCCCGGCGGGCAGGCTGCCAGAAGTCAAGTCCCGGCGGGCAGGCTGCCAGAAGTCAAGTCCCGGCGGGCACGCTGCCAGAAGTCAAGTCCCGGCGGGCACGCTGCCAGAAGTCAAGTCCCGGCGGGCAGGCGGCCCCAATTCAAGTCCCGGCGGGCAAGCGGCTCCACCCAGCGGGCACACTGCCAGAAGTCAAGTCCTGGCGGGCACGCTGCCAGAAGTCAAGTCCCGGCGGGCAGGCGGCCCCAAGTCAAGTCCCGGCGGGCAGGCGGCCCCAAGTCAAGTCCCGGCGTGCAGGATGCCCCAAGTCAAGTCCCGGCGTGCAGGCGGCCCCAAGTCAAGTCCCGGCTGGCAGGCGGCCCCAAGTCAAGTCCCGGCGGGCAGGCGGCTCCACCCGGCGGGCACGCTGCCAGAAGTCAAGTCCCGGCGGGCACGCTGCCAGAAGTCAAGTCCCGGCGTGCAGGCGGCCCCAAGTCAAGTCTCGGCGGGCAGGCGGCCCCAAGTCATGTCCCGGCGGGCAGGCGGCCCCAAGTCAAGTCCCGGCGGGCACGCTGCCACAAGTCAAGTCCCGGCGGGCAGGCGGCCCCAAGTCAAGTCCCGGCGGGCAAGCGGCTCCACCCGTCGGGCACGCTGCCAGAAGTCAAGTCCCGGCGGGCAGGCGGCCCCAAGTCAAGTCCCAGCGGGCAGGCGGCCCCAAGTCAAGTCCCGGCGGGCAGGCGGCCCCAAGTCAAGTCCCGGCGGGCAGGCGGCCCCAAGTCAAGTCCCGGCGGGCAAGCGGCTCCACCCATCGGGCACACTGCCAGAAGTCAAGTCCCGGCGGGCACGCTGCCAGAAGTCAAGTCCCGGCGGGCAGGCGGCCCCAAGTCAAGTCCCGGCGGGCAGGCGGCCCCAAGTCAAGTCCCGGCGTGCAGGCGGCCCCAAGTCAAGTCCCGGCTGGCAGGCGGCCCCAAGTCAAGTCCCGGCGGGCAGGCGGCCCCAAGTCAAGTCCCGGCGAGCAGGCGGCTCCAAGTCAAGTCCCGGCGGACACGCTGCCAGAAGTCAAGTCCCGGCGGGCACGCTGCCAGAAGTCAAGTCCCGGCGGACACGCTGCCAGAAGTCAAGTCCCGGCGGGCACGCTGCCAGAAGTCAAGTCCCGGCGTGCAGGCGGCCCCAAGTCAAGTCTCGGCGGGCAGGCGGCCCCAAGTCATGTCCCGGCGGGCAGGCGGCCCCAAGTCAAGTCCCGGCGGGCACGCTGCCACAAGTCAAGTCCCGGCGGGCAGGCGGCCCCAAGTCAAGTCCCGGCGGGCAAGCGGCTCCACCCGGCGGGCACGCTGCCAGAAGTCAAGTCCCGGCGGGCACGCTGCCAGAAGTCAAGTCCCGGCGGGCAGGCAGCCCCAAGTCAAGTCCCGGTGGGCAAGCGGCTCCACCCGGCGGGCACGCTGCCAGAAGTCAAGTCCCGGCGGGCAGGCGGCCCCAAGTCAAGTCCCGGCGGGCAGGCGGCCCCAAGTCAAGTCCCGGCGGGCAGGCGGCCCCAAGTCAAGTCCCGGCGGGCAGGCGGCCCCAAGTCAAGTCCCGGCGGGCAGGCGGCCCCAAGTCAAGTCCCGGCGTGCAGGCGGCCCCAAGTCAAGTCCCGGCTGGCAGGCGGCCCCAAGTCAAGTCCCGGCGGGCAGGCGGCCCCAAGTCAAGTCCCGGCGAGCAGGCGGCTCCAAGTCAAGTCCCGGCGGACACGCTGCCAGAAGTCAAGTCCCGGCGGGCACGCTGCCAGAAGTCAAGTCCCGGCGGGCACGCTGCCAGAAGTCAAGTCCCGGCGTGCAGGCGGCCCCAAGTCAAGTCTCGGCGGGCAGGCGGCCCCAAGTCATGTCCCGGCGGGCAGGCGGCCCCAAGTCAAGTCCCGGCGGGCACGCTGCCACAAGTCAAGTCCCGGCGGGCAGGCGGCCCCAAGTCAAGTCCCGGCGGGCAAGCGGCTCCACCCGGCGGGCACGCTGCCAGAAGTCAAGTCCCGGCGGGCACGCTGCCAGAAGTCAAGTCCCGGCGGGCAGGCAGCCCCAAGTCAAGTCCCGGTGGGCAAGCGGCTCCACCCGGCGGGCACGCTGCCAGAAGTCAAGTCCCGGCGGGCAGGCGGCCCCAAGTCAAGTCCCGGCGGGCAGGCGGCCCCAAGTCGCGTCCCGGCGGGCAGGCGGCCCCAAGTCGCGTCCCGGCGGGCAGGCGGCCCCAAGTCAAGTCCCGGCGGGCAAGCGGCTCCACCCATCGGACACACTGCCAGAAGTCAAGTCCCGGCGGGCACGCTGCCAGAAGTCAAGTCCCGGCGGGCAGGCGGCCCCAAGTCAAGTCCCGGCGGGCAGGCGGCCCCAAGTCAAGTCCCGGCGGGCAGGCGGCCCCAAGTCAAGTCCCGGGGTGCAGGCGGCCCCAAGTCAAGTCCCGGCTGGCAGGCGGCCCCAAGTCAAGTCCCGGCGGGCAGGCGGCCCGAAGTCAAGTCCCGGCGAGCAGACGGCCCGAAGTCAAGTCCCGGCGGACACGCTGCCAGAAGTCAAGTCCCGGCGGGCACGCTGCCAGAAGTCAAGTCCCGGCGGGCACGCTGCCAGAAGTCAAGTCCCGGCGGGCAGGCGGCTCCACCCGGCGGGCACGCTGCCAGAAGTCAAGTCCCGGCGGGCACGCTGCCAGAAGTCAAGTCCCGGCGTGCAGGCGGCCCCAAGTCAAGTCACGGCGGGCAGGCGGCCCCAAGTCATGTCCCGCCGGGCAGGCGGCCTCAAGTCATGTCCCGGCGGGCAGGCGGCCCCAAGTCAAGTCCCGGTGGGCACGCTGCCACAAGTCAAGTCCCGGCGGGCAGGCGGCCCCAAGTCAAGTCCCGGCGGGCAAGCGGCCAGAAGTCAAGTCCCGCCGGGCAGGCGGCCCCAAGTCAAGTCCCGGCGGGCAGGCGGCCCCAAGTCAAGTCCCGGCGGGCAGGCGGCCCCAAGTCAAGTCCCGGCGGGCACGCTGCCAGAAGTCAAGTCCCGGCGGGCACGCTGCCAGAAGTCAAGTCCCGGCGGGCAGGCGGCCCCAAGTCAAGTCCCGGCGGGCAAGCGGCTCCACCCGGCGGGCACGCTGCCAGAAGTCAAGTCCCGGCGGGCACGCTGCCAGAAGTCAAGTCCCGGCGGGCAGGCGGCCCTAAGTCAAGTCCCGGTGGGCAAGCGGCTCCACCCGGCGGGCACGCTGCCAGAAGTCAAGTCCCGGCGGGCAGGCGGCCCCAAGTCAAGTCCCGGCGGGCAGGCGGCCCCAAGTCAAGTCCCGGCGGGCAGGCGGCCCCAAGTCAAGTCCCGGCGTGCAGGCGGCCCCAAGTCAAGTCCCGGCTGGCAGGCGGCCCCAAGTCAAGTCCCGGCGGGCAGGCGGCCCCAAGTCAAGTCCCGGCGGGCAGGCGGCCCGAAGTCAAGTCCCGGCGGACACGCTGCCAGAAGTCAAGTCCCGGCGGGCACGCTGCCAGAAGTCAAGTCCCGGCGGGCACGCTGCCAGAAGTCAAGTCCCGGCGGGCACGCTGCCAGAAGTCAAGTCCCGGCGGGCAGGCGGCTCCACCCGGCGGGCACGCTGCCAGAAGTCAAGTCCCGGCGGGCACGCTGCCAGAAGTCAAGTCCCGGCGTGCAGGCGGCCCCAAGTCAAGTCTCGGCGGGCAGGCGGCCCCAAGTCATGTCCCGGCGGGCAGGCGGCCCCAAGTCATGTCCCGACGGGCAGGCGGCCCCAAGTCAAGTCCCGGCGGGCACTCTGCCACAAGTCAAGTTCCGGCGGGCAGGCGGCCCCAAGTCAAGTCCCGGCGGTCAAGCGGCCAGAAGTCAAGTCCCGGCGGGCAGGCGGCCCCAAGTCAAGTCCCGGCGGGCAGGCGGCCCCAAGTCAAGTCCCGGCGGGCAGGCGGCCCCAAGTCAAGTCCCGGCGGGCAGGCGGCCCCAAGTCAAGTCCCGGCGGGCAGGCGGCCCCAAGTCAAGTCCCGGCGGGCAAGCGGCTCCACCCATCGGGCACACTGCCAGAAGTCAAGTCCCGGCGGGCACGCTGCCAGAAGTCAAGTCCCGGCGGGCAGGCGGCCCCAAGTCAAGTCCCGGCTGGCAGGCGGCCCCAAGTCAAGTCCCGGCGTGCAGGAGGCCCCAAGTTAAGTCCCGGCTTGCAGGCGGCCCCAAGTCAAGTCCCGGCTGGCAGGCGGCCCCAAGTCAAGTCCCGGCGGGCAGGCGGCCCCAAGTCAAGTCCCGGCGAGCAGGCGGCCCGAAGTCAAGTCCCGGCGGGCAAGCGGCTCCACCCGGCGGGCACGCTGCCAGAAGTCAAGTCCCGGGGGGCACGCTGCCACAAGTCAAGTCCCGCCGGGCAGGCGGCCCCAAGTCAAGTACCGGCGGGCAGGCAGCTCCACCCGGCGGGCACGCTGCCAGAAGTCAAGTCCCGGCGGGCACGCTGCCAGAAGTCAAGTCCCGGCGTGCAGGCGGCCCCAAGTCATGTCCCGGCGGGCAGGCGGCCCCAAGTCATGTCCCGGCGGGCAGGCGGCCCCAAGTCAAGTCCCGGCGGGTAGGCGGCCCCAAGTCAAGTCCCGGCGGGTAGGCGGCCCCAAGTCAAGTCCCGGCGGGCACGCTGCCACAAGTCAAGTCCCGGCTGGCAGGCGGCCCCAAGTCAAGTCCCGGCGGGCAGGTGGCCCCAAGTCAAGTCCCGGCGAGCAGGCGGCCCGAAGTCAAGTCCCGGCGGACACGCTGCCAGAAGTCAAGTCCCGGCGGACACGCTGCCAGAAGTCAAGTCCCGGCGGGCACGCTGCCAGAAGTCAAGTCCCGGCGGGCACGCTGCCAGAAGTCAAGTCCCGGCGCTTACGCTGCCAGAAATCAAGTCCCGGCGGGCACGCTGCCAGAAATCAAGTCCCGGCGGGCACGCTGCCAGAAATCAAGTCCCGGCGGGCACGCTGCCAGAAGTCAAGTCCCGGCGGGCAGGCGGCCCCAATTCAAGTCCCGGCGGGCAGGCGGCCCCAAGTCAAGTCCCGGCGGGCAAGCGGCTCCACCCGGCGGGCACGCTGCCAGAAGTCAAGTCCCGGCAGGCACGCTGCCAGAAGTGAAGTCCCGGCGGGCAGGCGGCCCCAAGTCAAGTACTGGCGGGCAGGCGGCTCCACCCGGCGGGCACGCTGCCAGAAGTCAAGTCCCGGCGGGCACGCTGCCAGAAGTCAAGTCCCGGCGTGCAGGCGGCCCCAAGTCATGTCCCGGCGGGCAGGCGGCCCCAAGTCATGTCCCGGCGGGCAGGCGGCCCCAAGTCAAGTCCCGGCGGGTAGGCGGCCCCAAGTCAAGTCCCGGTGGGTAGGCGGCCCCAAGTCAAGTCCCGGCGGGCAGGCGGCCCCAAGTCAAGTCCCGGCGTGCAGGCGGCCCCAAGTCAAGTCCCGGCTGGCAGGCGGCCCCAAGTCAAGTCCCGGCGGGCAGGCGGCCCCAAGTCAAGTCCCGGCGGGCAGGCGGCCCGAAGTCAAGTCCCGGCGGACACGCTGCCAGAAGTCAAGTCCCGGCGGGCACGCTGCCAGAAGTCAAGTCCCGGCGGGCACGCTGCCAGAAGTCAAGTCCCGGCGGGCAGGCGGCTCCACCCGGCGGGCACGCTGCCAGAAGTCAAGTCCCGGCGGGCACGCTGCCAGAAGTCAAGTCCCGGCGTGCAGGCGGCCCCAAGTCAAGTCTCGGCGGGCAGGCGGCCCCAAGTCATGTCCCGGCGGGCAGGCGGCCCCAAGTCATGTCCCGACGGGCAGGCGGCCCCAAGTCAAGTCCCGGCGGGCACGCTGCCACAAGTCAAGTTCCGGCGGGCAGGCGGCCCCAAGTCAAGTCCCGGCGGGCAAGCGGCCAGAAGTCAAGTCCCGGCGGGCAGGCGGCCCCAAGTCAAGTCCCGGCGGGCAGGCGGCCCCAAGTCAAGTCCCGGCGGGCAGGCGGCCCCAAGTCAAGTCCCGGCGGGCAGGCGGCCCCAAGTCAAGTCCCGGCGGGCAGGCGGCCCCAAGTCAAGTCCCGGCGGTCAAGCGGCTCCACCCATCGGGCACACTGCCAGAAGTCAAGTCCCGGCGGGCACGCTTCCAGAAGTCAAGTCCCGGCGGGCAGGCGGCCCCAAGTCAAGTCCCGGCTGGCAGGCGGCCCCAAGTCAAGTCCCGGCGGGCAGGCGGCCCCAAGTCAAGTCCCGGCGAGCAGGCGGCCCGAAGTCAAGTCCCGGCGGGCAAGCGGCTCCACCCGGCGGGCACGCTGCCAGAAGTCAAGTCCCGGGGGGCACGCTGCCACAAGTCAAGTCTCGCCGGGCAGGCGGCCCCAAGTCAAGTACCGGCGGGCAGGCAGCTCCACCCGACGGGCACGCTGCCAGAAGTCAAGTCCCGGCGGGCACGCTGCCAGAAGTCAAGTCCCGGCGTGCAGGCGGCCCCAAGTCATGTCCCGGCGGGCAGGCGGCCCCAAGTCATGTCCCGGCGGGCAGGCGGCCCCAAGTCAAGTCCCGGCGGGTAGGCGGCCCCAAGTCAAGTCCCGGCGGGTAGGCGGCCCCAAGTCAAGTCCCGGCGGGTAGGCGGCCCCAAGTCAAGTCCCGGCGGGCACGCTGCCACAAGTCAAGTCCCGGCTGGCAGGCGGCCCCAAGTCAAGTCCCGGCGGGCAGGCGGCCCCAAGTCAAGTCCCGGCGAGCAGGCGGCCCGAAGTCAAGTCCCGGCGGACACGCTGCCAGAAGTCAAGTCCCGGCGGACACGCTGCCAGAAGTCAAGTCCCGGCGGGCACGCTGCCAGAAGTCAAGTCCCGGCGGGCACGCTGCCAGAAGTCAAGTCCCGGCGGGCACGCTGCCAGAAATCAAGTCCCGGCGGGCACGCTGCCAGAAATCAAGTCCCGGCGGGCACGCTGCCAGAAATCAAGTCCCGGCGGGCACGCTGCCAGAAGTCAAGTCCCGGCGGGCAGGCGGCCCCAATTCAAGTCCCGGCGGGCAGGCGGCCCCAAGTCAAGTCCCGGCGGGCAAGCGGCTCCACCCGGCGGGCACGCTGCCAGAAGTCAAGTCCCGGCAGGCACGCTGCCAGAAGTCAAGTCCCGGCGGGCAGGCGGCCCCAAGTCAAGTACTGGCGGGCAGGCGGCTCCACCCGGCGGGCACGCTGCCAGAAGTCAAGTCCCGGCGGGCACGCTGCCAGAAGTCAAGTCCCGGCGGGCACGCTGCCAGAAGTCAAGTCCCGGCGTGCAGGCGGCCCCAAGTCATGTCCCGGCGGGCAGGCGGCCCCAAGTCATGTCCCGGCGGGCAGGCGGCCCCAAGTCAAGTCCCGGTGGGTAGGCGGCCCCAAGTCAAGTCCCGGCGGGTAGGCGGCCCCAAGTCAAGTCCCGGCGGGTAGGCGGCCCCAAGTCAAGTCCCGGCGGGCACGCTGCCACAAGTCAAGTCCCGGCTGGCAGGCGGCCCCAAGTCAAGTCCCGGCGGGCAGGCGGCCCCAAGTCAAGTCCCGGCGAGCAGGCGGCCCGAAGTCAAGTCCCGGCGGACACGCTGCCAGAAGTCAAGTCCCGGCGGACACGCTGCCAGAAGTCAAGTCCCGGCGGGCACGCTGCCAGAAGTCAAGTCCCGGCGGGCACGCTGCCAGAAGTCAAGTCCCGGCGGGCACGCTGCCAGAAATCAAGTCCCGGCGGGCACGCTGCCAGAAATCAAGTCCCGGCGGGCACGCTGCCAGAAGTCAAGTCCCGGCGGGCAGGCGGCCCCAATTCAAGTCCCGGTGGGCAGGCGGCCCCAAGTCAAGTCCCGGCGGGCAAGCGGCTCCACCCGGCGGGCACGCTGCCAGAAGTCAAGTCCCGGCGGGCACGCTGCCAGAAGTCAAGTCCCGGCGGGCACGCTGCCAGAAGTCAAGTCCCGGCGGGCACGCTGCCAGAAGTCAAGTCCCGGCGGGCACGCTGCCAGAAGTCAAGTCCCGGCGGGCACGCTGCCAGAAGTCAAGTCCCGGCGGGCAGGCGGCCCCAAGTCAAGTCCCGGCGGGCAGGCGGCCCCAAGTCATGTCCCGGCGGGCAGGCGGCCCCAAGTCAAGTCCCGGCGGGCAGGCGGCCCCAAGTCAAGTCCCGGCGGGCATGCTGCCACAAGTCAAGTCCCGGCGGGCAGGCGGCCCCAAGTCAAGTCCCGGCGGGCAGGCGGCCAGAAGTCAAGTCCCGGCGGGCAGGCGGCCAGAAGTCAAGTCCCGGCGGGCACGCTGCCAGAAGTCAAGTCCCGGCGGGCACGCTGCCAGAAGTCAAGTCCCGGCGGGCACGCTGCCAGAAGTCAAGTCCCGGGCGGGCAGGCTGCCAGAAGTCAAGTCCCGGGCGGGCAGGCTGCCAGAAGTCAAGTCCCGGGCGGGCAGGCTGCCAGAAGTCAAGTCCCGGGCGGGCAGGCTGCCAGAAGTCAAGTCCCGGGCGGGCAGGCTGCCCCAAGTCAAGTCCCGGCGGGCACGCTGCCAGAAGTCAAGTCCCGGCGGGCACGCATCCCCAAGTCAAGTCCCGGCGGGCAGGCGGCCCCAAGTCAAGTCCCGGCGGGCAGGCGGCCCCAAGTCAAGTCCCGGCGGGCAGGCGGCCCCAAGTCAAGTCCCGGTAGGCAGGCGGCCCCAAGTCAAGTCCCGGCGGGCAGGCGGCCCCAAGTCAAGTCCCGGCGGGCACGCGGCCCCAAGTCAAGTCCCGGCGGGCAGGCGGCCCCAAGTCAAGTCCCGGCGGGCATGCTGCCAGAAGTCAAGTCCGCCGGCACAGGCTCCCCCAGCAGCTCCGCCTGCAGCCACCAGAAGGACCCCACCCAAGAGCCACCAAAGCCCCACCCAGGCCAGGATCGCAGTCGCAGTGCCGAACCCCCCAGCAACCCACCCCCAGGGAACCCCCAGACGGCCCGAGACAATATGCCCCCCACGTACAACGACAATGACCAAAGCGGGACAGAACCGTGACCCCCCACCCCCACTAGGTGATGGAGCTGATCAAAGGAGGAGAGATTGATCTAGTGTGGCAGCAGAAGCTGTATCAAGACTAATATGGTTCAACAAACTGTCTCTATATTGGTCGATATTAAAATTATTTTTATTTTTCCAGTTCATAAGGACAGTCTTCTAGGCAATGCATAAGGCGGTGAAAGCCATGTGGATTGTGTTAAAATCTGTACTGACGCCATCTAGGTCACCCAACAAGCAGACTGAAGGAGAGGCTGGAATGGTACATTTCAGACATTTTAAGTCTTCACAGATCCTGCGCCAGAACATCTGAGTAGGTGGACAGAACCAAAAAGCATGGATGTAACTTTCAGGTGTATCGCCTTGACAGTGTGAGCAGATGTTAGAAGACGTAAAACCCATCCTGAACATCCGATGCCCTGTATAGTGCACTCTATGCAGGATTTTGTATTGTATTAACTGTAAACTGGAATTTCTAATCAGTTTAAAGGTTTTTAAACATATCTTAGACCAGAAATTGTGGTCCCAGCTGACTGATAGATCTGCCTCCCATTTTGCAATGATTCATCCATTTTAGAAAGTGTCCTGTATATTTTAGACAGTAATTTGGGGGTTTCAGATGAAGTAATTCTGCCACACTTTGTGGTATTTGTAATTTGATTTGATTAGACCTTAATTTTTTTTTACTATAGATTTAACTTGTTGATATTCTAAAAATCTATTCTTGCTAATCCCATATCGTTTAACTAATATGTCAAAGGGAATAAAGTATATTCCTTCAAATATATGTTCCAAGTATTTAATACCTTTACAACTCCAATCTGGGAAGTTTATCAATTATTGTTTAGTAGTACGTCAGGGTTGTTCCAGATGGGAGTACGCTTGCATGGGATTAATGAAGACTGAGTCATTTTTAGAAACTCCCACTACGCTGTCAGAAAAGAGCTGATACTGATGCTTTTGAAGCATTCCTGTCGTTTTGATGTTTGAGCTAATGAATGGTAGATCCGAAATTTCTATCTTATTGCATAATGCCTGTTCTACGTCTGGCCAAGGCTCATCTAAGAGGGTATGTTTTAACCACCCTGAGATGTTTTGGAGCCTGTTGGCTAAGAAATAGTGGTGAAAATTAGGCCGATCTATTCCTCCTTTGTCCTTAGTCCTTTGCAGTGTTTCTAAGCTAATACGTGGGGGTTTATCTTTCCAGAGGAATTTAGAGATGGCGGAGTC
Organism: Brienomyrus brachyistius; assembly: GCF_023856365.1. Lineage (NCBI taxonomy): Eukaryota > Metazoa > Chordata > Actinopteri > Osteoglossiformes > Mormyridae > Brienomyrus > Brienomyrus brachyistius. The sequence continues at coordinate 681,858 of NW_026042359.1, read as the reverse complement.
CAGAGATCTAAACCAGTCAGGTGATGGTTTACTCGGGATCGTTGCAAATAAATAATTAGTTCTTGGCAAAGCCATCATTTTTATTGAGGTGACCCTCAATAAAAGTTATATGGGTACGGACTTCCAGCTGACCAGATCATCCGCTACTTTATTTAAAAGTGGGAAATGGTTTAGTTTAGTTAAATCTGCCAGCCTAGGTGTAACATTAATACCTAAATATTTTATATCTCCAGACGGCAGTGGAGTGGGAGAATTATTCTGGAAGGAGCAATTAATTGGAAGAACTGTAGATTTTAACCAATTTATCGAATAATCTGAGACTCTTGAGAAAGAGTTTATTAATGCAATCACCTCAGAAAGAGTGGTTTGTGAATGCTGGAGAAAAAGTAACACGTCATCCACATAAAGACTTACCATATGTTCTACATTCCTGCGTTTAATGCCTTTAATCACTGTAGCCTGTCTAATTGCTGCTGCTAGTGGTTCAATAAAAATCGCAGACACTGAGGGGGATAGAGGACATCCCTGCCTGGTGCCCCTCTTCAGACTGACCAAACATCCTCCAGTTTCTTTCGTCCTGACACATGCTGTTGGGGAACGATGTAATATTTTTAACCAGTTTATGAAAGAGTTTCCGAAACCAAATTTGCATAAAGCTGCAAATAAAAAATTCCAGTTACTGTAACTCTATCGAATGCTTTTTCTGCATCTAGAGACAATATTGTAATTTGAAGGTTTTTATTGCATGAATAGTCTATGTCTAGATTAAGTAATCTACGTGTATTTGTTGATGAGTGCCTCCTTTTATTGAACCAGTTTGGTCAGGATGAATTATGAGAGGGGTTAACTTCTCTATTCTTTTTGAGAGAGCTTTGCAGATTATTTTAAGGTCAACGTTTATAAGGGATATTGGACGATAGCTGGTAGATACTGTAGGATCTTTGCCTGGTTTTAGCAAGAGACTGATGTTGGCAGAATTCATATTTGGTGGTAGCCGACCATTTTCCCTGGTTTCTTGCAACATTCTGCAGAATGTTGATGCCAGAATTGTCCAGAATTCTTTATAGAATTCTGCTGGAAATCCATCTGGACCTGGAGCCGTTTTATTGGGCATACCGTTCAGGGCTTCCTGGAGTTCACCTGGTGTCAGCGGAGAATCCATTGCCATCGCTTGATTGTCTGATAATTTCAGAAGGGTTATACTATCAAGAAACTGATCAATTTCGTCTTTAGATGCGTTTATCTGTGGTGAATATAAAGATTTGTAAAAGTCCCTGAAAGTGCTGTTTTTTTCTGTCAGAGTCATATACTGTATCCCCATTTCAGTCTTTAACAGCACATATAGTTGTTTTTTCCATATTTATTTTTAACTGATTAGCTAAAAATGACCTGATTTGTTACCATGTTCATAATTTTGCCAGCGAAGTTTTTCTATTAATAATTTCATTTAAATCTAGTTTTGCTTTGCGTATTTTATTCAGCATTTCCTGTTCCTGGGATGATATGTAGGCTTCTTCTAAGGATTTGATGGTTTCTTCTAATTCCTGGATGCACTTGTTTTCTCTTTTCTTTTTACATGATGAGAATGAGATTATTTTACCTCTCATCACAGCTTTGCCTGCTTCCCAGAGAACAGATGCTGATGTTCCAGGCAGGTCATTATAGTCTAAATATAAAGCCCACTCTTTTTTAAAATAGTTAATAAAATTTCCATCTTTAAGCAATGATGTATTAAATCTCCAGTTTCTGCTTGGTGGAATGGCCTTCTTATTTATTAGGGTTAAAGATACAGGAGCATGATCGCTGACAGCTATAGGGTGTATCTCTGTGTCTGAAATGTCACTCAGCAGAGAGCTACTGACTAGGAAATAATCCAGATGAGAGTAAGAGTGATGGACATGTGAGTAGAAATTATATTCCCTACGGGTGGGGTGAAGAGAACGCCATGCATCGCAAAGTCCATAGTCGCTCATGTGCTGTTTAACTATATTTGTGGATTCCCAATTGCGCTGAGCAGCTGTACTGAGCCTGTCCATTTCTTTATTTAGTCCAAAGTTGAGGTCGCCCACAAGAACAAGTGCGCAGTCCTGGTGTTCAGAGAGTGCGGTAAAGAAAACGTGGACATATGAGGGGTTATCAACATAACTTTTTGTTAAGTATAGATAATTTAATGATTATAAATCTACCCTGTGGATCTATAATTGTGTTGAGTACTGTGAAATTGACATTTTTATGTATTAGAATGGGGAGGCATGGTGGTGCAGTGGTTAGCACTGTTGCCTCGCACCTCTGGGACCCGGGTTCGAGTCTCCGCCTGGGTCACATGTGTGTGGAGTGAGCATGTTCTCCCCATGTCGTCTTGGGGTTTCCTCCAGGTACTCCGGTTTCCCTCCACAGTCCAAAAATATGTTGAGGCTATTTGGAGTTGCTAAATTGCCCTTAGGGTGAGAGTGAATAGTGTGTGAGTGTGCCCTGCGATGGGCTGGCCCCCCATCCTGGGTTGTTCTCTGCCTCGAGCCCATTGCTTCCGGGACTGGCTACGGACCCCCCACGACCCAGTAGGATAAGCGCTTTGGAAAATGGATGGATGGATGTATTAGAATTGCTACCCGTCTTTGCCTAAAGTTATAGCAGGCTGAGAACAGATTAGGAAACTCAGGTGTTTTAAGTTCATCATTTGGCAGGTCTATGAGTCTCTTGTAATAAAACAACGTCTGCCTGTAGTTTTTTAAGCTGGCTAAATATTTTTAACCTCTTCTCTCTGGAGCCAGCTCCATGCCCATTCCTTGAGACAATCCTTAGTGTGTCCCTAGACATGTGTGTGTAGCTAATGTAGCACATGCAAATGAATGAGGTTTGAGCGAGCTTGTACGCGCTTGTGTGTGCCCTATGTGTCTGTGTGCGCTATGAGGTCGGAGTGGTTGTGTTGACGCTGACTGCATATGTACGTGGTTGTGCTGTGCAGATGCATAATGATTGAGGGTTTTGTGTGTGACAGAGTAGAAAAGCAGGTGATCGGTGCAGTGAAAGAAGGGGGAAGTGAGAGAGACATACAAAGGGGCAAGTTGGTGAGGGTATACGTGAGGACAAGAGAGAAGCGGAAACATTGTTAGCACTGTAGCGCTGCGGAGACTGACGGTAATGTATTTGATATGACATCATGTTCAATTAGCAGATTAACATGTATAAGCTAGAGAGATGTTAATGGAAGACGATTAGAGGAAATAAGAAAAATATATAACGGGTTCTTATCTGGACTGGTGTTAATATAACCAGGGAGTGGTACTGGGGTCGCGGTACAGCTGCCCATCCACGTACAGCTGGTCTACGGCGATGACAACTCGGGAGCCCTTCTAAATAAAGTTGCGTCGGATTGGGAGCAGAACTTTGCGTCGCTCCAGGATTTCTGGGGAACTGGTCGTTTACGCCAAAGTCCGTTCCTTTCAGCTCCCTACCGTGGCTCTTCACCTGCTCCATCTGCTTAAGATATCCAAATTTAGCCACAATAGGACGCGGTCTCAGTGCACCAGGCCTCTTGGCTCCCAGCCGATGGACTCTCTCAAAGCAGATGTTTTTCACAGTGTCCTCCGAAAGCTTCAGGTGGTTCTTGATAAAGGTTTTGACGGTAATTCTGGGATGCCTGAAAACACCAGGTTATTTCTCATGCTACAGGCCTGTAGATCGACGACAGTCTCTTTTATTTTTTTATTTTCTTCATTTAGATGGGTCACATTTTCAGTTAGACACTTAACCGAGTCCCGTAGTGAGGCGTTTTCAGCAGCGAGTGTTTCCACCTGCTGCTGGTTGAATTCCAAAGATTCCCTCAGGGATTTGAATTCCTGATGTAGAATCTCGAGCAGAGCCAACCTCACGTCGAAACTGTACAATCGTTTGTCGATTGAATCCAGGATGTCGGCAAAGTCTTTACCAGTCGTCAATGCTGTGCCAGGGGAGTCTGCCGGGCAACTTCTTTTGGAGGACGGCGTCTCGCTTTTGGCTGGAGAAGATGCGTTTGCGTTCTTCTTCATGACTATAATGTTGAAGTACCAGTCGATATATTCCTCAAGAGATTCCAAATTCCCCTCGCTGTTCATTCAGATTTTCCACCAAGTCTCCGGCATCTGACGTCACCTACAGCATTTCCGCCTCTGACGTGCCCTCCAATGTACTCGTACTTGCAAGATCTCAATTCTGCATTACAGTAGCATACATTGTCCTGGAGGATATGGGTGTGAGGCAAGGAACAACCCAGCATGGGCCACCAACATATCGCAGGGCACAGATACCAGTCACACCTACAGGCAATTTGGTAACTCCAATTAGCCTCAGTATGTTTTTGGACTCGGGGGGAACCCCACAACAACACAGGAAAAACATGCAAACTTCACACGCATGGTGTTATGGCCGCAACTCAAACCCAGCTCCTAGAAGTGTGAGGCAATAATGCTAACCATTGCACCACCATGCTGGACCATAAGTGGAAATCCAACAAGTGAAATTGATTTATTAGGGTTAAGCTAACAGACACCCAGAAAAATTAAAATGTAAATCACTGCAGTGCCGTGCAAACCTGTGTGAACAGCCAATCAGATCAGTCTGCTCTGTAGCATGTACCTCCCTGTTTCCGGTCCCTTTGTCAGTTTCTCACTGGCTGATTCAAAAGAAGCGGAACCACTATGATGTTCAAACCCTTTGCTCTTCTCATTTTCATTAGTAAGTTCCTGATCACCGTAACCAGTCTGCATTTGAGACATTTTTCCCACACCTCATTCTCACAATAAGCTGATAATAATACTAATAATACTACTGTAATAATAGTATTACAGTAGACTTACTCTTTAAAGCCAGATGGCAGTGCTCACATACTGATGAATGGTTGTGTAGCCAAGTGCTAGAAAGCAAACAAACTGATTCACCACTTACTCTCATGTACATCAATTAAAACTGTTTGCTCCAAGATAAAAGATAAAAATACAAAAGTAATTTTTGCTGTCTAACCTCTGATTACTGCATGACATTTCTGATTTACTGATAAGTAGAAGATACGTTTAGTCCAATGGCGGCTACTTGTCTGTCAAATAGGGGAAGCTCATTTTCGGCCTACATCATAAAATTGTCTATTTATTTAAAAGTAAATTCTGCCCTACATTCCTTTTCAAGAAAATGGTCCCCTAAATGACAGCTCCTGCTGGCCTAGCAAGGATGTCACATCAATAAGGCGGTTTAGGAAGGCCCTGTTTTGTTTGACTGTTTCATTATGTTTAGCCACTTGAATGCGGGCACCTTCATTTATTGCATGCTCAACCCTGATCCTTCCCATGCAACTTAATCTTGAACATGCACTCACATTTTCATTGCTCTTTTCATGTCTTTTATATGCCCTGTCAAAGTTAGACAGATCTCCAAACCCCACCTTTGACCAAACAACACATCCATGAGATGGTTTCATCAAGAGGCATGGCCAGCAGTACATTTTATTTGTCACAGCACTTCCAGTCAGCCAGCTAACTTTGTCATACCAGGAGAGCTGAAAAGACCTGTTATTTTTCCCTATCTTTTGCACTAAATCAATCTTAGGTGTTGATCTGCCCTGCTGTTTAATTCTACGTTTTTCCTCGTAAGGAACACTTTCAAATGGCTTCGCCAAAATCAGGTCGACAATATTAGCACTGTCTGCCATCGTGTGCAGTTTCACCCACGACGCTAGCCTATCCTAAGCCTACTATATGAATGAATGAATGAATGAATAAACGATCTAAAAAAAATATTAAACTCTGTAAAAGTGAAACAAGGAATGTGGCGTATAAATGTGTGAAATGTATGATCAAAATCAAGCAATTTCGCCAAGCAAGTATAAAGAAATAGGTTGCAGCAGTTTTTATTTCGACTGAACTTGAGAAATCCGCGATGGGACTGAGCGCGAATAGCTTCAGCGATTCCTTATAGTACAAAATCGCTGTCAGTCAAAAGGAGATGCAATCTTCCGACAGACCCTCCAATCATCACGCAGAAGCTCGGAGTCCAGGCCAGCCCACTCCTCATTTTCTCCTCATTCACCCCCAGAGACGCTGAGCGTCCGTGGGCGGGACATAATCGCAGCGTTTATCCAATGACCATCTAGTTTCAAAGCACTGAAAAAAAACGTTCAAAGCAGCCCCATTGAAGTCAATGGACGCTGGGCTTCAACGGGGAAATGCACTGTGACGCTACGGGAATGTATGAGAAGAAAATCAAGTCAGCCGACCTGCTATATTTTACTGATTCAGAACAAACTCGTCTTTGAGATGAACGTTTTCTAATGCATTTTTAGTCAATAAAATGTTAATACAATAGTACACAATTTGACCATTAATTTTGTGACATTGGGGAAGCTGAGCTTCCCTTGCAGTCTTAAAGAAATCTCCACTGGTTTAGTCTGTTGCTTGGTGGTAAGATGTTTCCAAAAGGAGAACCACAAAGAGCACAGTCATTTTCAAGGTTATTTCTCACTGGTCAGTGTGAAAGGCTGCATCATTAATATAAAGCCGGGCTCAGCACAGTGACTGCACCTGCGCTGCACTGTAGATCGCAAGCCAGGCTGCAGACCATCAGCTCTGAAAGTTAAAACAGGACTCGTATGTGTGTCATGTGTTGTTTAATAAAAATTTACAGGACAGAACATACAGTAGTGGATTCAGTTTCCTTTGCTCTTACACTCAGATAAGGTCAGTTGTCAAGTCAAGCTTTTTACAATTGAGGCAGTTGGCCAAAATAAAGCCAATTCTTTCTAGGCAGCACTTTGAGACAGTAATCCACTCTTTTGTCACTACTAGTCTGGACCACTGTAACGCCCTCTATGTTGGGGTTAGAGGCTCCACTATTGTTCACCTCCAGAAGGTTCAAAATGCTGCCGCACATGGAAATATGAGCATGTCTCCCCCATTTTAGCCTCACTCCACTGGCTGCCCGTACATTTTAGGATTCATTTTAAAATTATGTTATTTGCTTTTAAAGCCCTCAAGGGTCTTGCTCCACCTGACCTCTGTGAGCTGCTTCACCCTTACACCCCCACCCGCTCTCTCAGGTCAGCTGATCAGCTGCTCCTGACGGTTCCTAAGACTCAGCGTGAGCTTAGAGGGGATCGAGCTTTTGCAGTCGCAGCTCCTAAAATGTGGAATGACTTGCCTTTTCACATTAGAGAGGCCTCTTCTCTGTCCGTTTTTAAATCTCTTCTTAAAACTCATCCTTTCTCTTTGGCCTTTGGCACGTTGTGAGATGTTGACTTTAATAGTAAATTTTATTTTAATCTTAGCCTTTTCTTTATTAATCAATGTAATTTTTTGTTTTTATTTTATTAATGGCCTTTTACTCTCATTTAATTTGTGTTCTGGTTTTTATTAAATTTATTTTACTTCGTTTTTAAGTATGTGAATGTTTTTATTTATTCCTCTGTGCAGCACTTTGGTCCATATGATTGTTTAAAGTGCTTTTCAAATAAAGCTGGATTGCACTGAATTAGAAGATGGCTCAACAAATCTCTTTCACAGTATGTAAAATTCGACAGAGGGGCGCAAGGTGACATTCTGTCAGGGGCCCAGAATTTTTTGCTACACCTCTGTGTTACTGTGTTTTTTTTGTTCTGTTGGGTGTTGGGTTTTTTCCCCTAAATATACGCTGAAAACCAACCAATCTCTGAACACAGAACAACACGGACAGCTGTGATGACTTTTTACTTGCTGCAAGGGAAGCCCGGTCCTGACCTCGAGGTGTCAGCCTCTCAGTCGAACTCAGCCAACTTCGAAAGAGGAACTCCCCTCGCAGTATCTTTTACTGAGGTACACAAACAGGATATGCGAATAACATTTAACATTGTTTATCACCATGTATGGGGTGGAAATATTCAAGCGACAGTTCTTAAGAAGGGTGATTGCTAAATTAAGATCAAGCTGCTGCAGGGTGTTATGTCTAAGAAATGGCATCTAGCAAAATGACAATAGTAAAAGTACATATTTCTCGAACAGTGGGTGTCAGCAAGAGCCGGCCCACTTATTCATTACATCATAGTGGGGGATCTCATTACAGTCAAGGTCCCACCCAGAACCCAGCAGGGGCCAGCCAAGGATCAGCCAAGGACCAGCCAAGGTCCCATCATGGAAACTGGGGAAAATTCAAGCGGCTACATCTGTATATATTTATAGAGATGACTAATTGGCTCTGTTGTAGAAATTTCCAGCCAGAGACTTGGTTCCTATATGACAAGGATATTTTATTTTTACTCGGACTGAGAGGCTACAGAAAATCATCTCTGCATGTGATCTCCCCTTTACTGCTCGAGCAGGGCACACGTACATCAACAAGTGTCAAGGCAGCAAGTGCATACAAACAACTTCTCAGGACAGTTATAGGGCCTTCAGGAGGAGCCAAACTGCTGCGTCATTCAGAGATACCATTGTCTAAGACTTGCACTAAAACATTCTGAGCACTTGGGCATATTTAAACAAAGTAGTATGGCACCTGTGTCAGAATCCATCCCTGCCTTGTCCTGTTCACATGTCACTGGCCATCCTATTCTCTCCTCTGTCTTCATACGCACACGACGGTCATCTGTGGTACTGCAGAACTGAGATGTATCGCTGAACATGGTAGGACGCCAGTCGTCATCAGTCCATGCCTCCCAGTGACTACACCACTCCAATCGCAACAGTTTCTGTGCTATTGTGAACGGCAGCCTATGCATGGGACGGTGAACCTATAGTCCAGCTGATGCCAGTCATCGCGACACGATGATATAGGGTGTTGTAGAGAGTCCAGTAGCTGTGTCCATATATCAGGCGCAGGTGTCATGGGGATCTGTGATGCTTGGAGCACAATCCGACGATCCTTCCTTGGCGTGGTCTGTCTTGGATGACCAGAAACTTCACGACGTGTGTGGATGCCTCACGTGCCCATTGGTTTCAATATCAGGCGACTGTGATATCCGCATGGCCCACATGCAGTTGCACCATATGACCACCTGGCTTCATGCAAACCCGCAATGCAACCCTATCAAACTCCGTCAAGTGCTGTTAACACTGTCTAATGTGACTACGAGGCATCCTGTGTCTGGTAATTAAACATGCCAACTCCTTGCAATTCTAATCATTTACATATCCATCACTGGTCTGCACGTGTACCAAATTACATCTAAATTGGATAGTTCTGGGTTTTCAACTTTTTTTTCCCTGAGTGTATATGCCCTTCACTGATGAGAAATTCATCAACATCTAAGTCCTACATTCATGTACAATGCATATTAAATTAATATTTTGTCACTATTAGTCTTGATGTATCATTCTTTGAATGCACTCAATTGAATCATGGACAGTGGTTCCACATGGAAAAAAAATGAATATTCTGAAAAGGAAACATCCTTCTTCGGTTGATACATTCACTTTGTATTCTGAGAAGGTTTTTCCCTTGATTGCCTTGTACAGTATGTCTAGTGTGTTTTTTGGTATGAATGTGGCATTAATCAGACAATGAAAAAAACACTGACTTGTAGTGAACATGTAAAACAACAACATGCAGTGTCATCCATCCATTTTCCAAACCGCTTATCCTATTGGGTCACGGGGGGTCCGGAGGCAGGGAACAACCCAGGATGGGGGGCCAGCCCATCGCAGGGCACACTCACACATGCACACCTATGGTTAATTTAGCGACTCCAATTAGTCTCAGCATGTTTTTGGACTGTGGGGGGAAACCGGAGTACCCGGAGGAAACCCCACGACGACATGGGGAGAACATGCAAACTCCGCACACATGTGACCCAGGCGGAGACTCGAACCCGGGTCCCAGAGGTGTGAGGCAACAGTGCTAACCACTGCACCACCACGATGCCCCTCATGCAGTGTCATATATAACTGAAATAAGAAATGCTGGATTGCCTGAGTTGCATGCGTGTGTGTTTTTTAATATGGGCAACATGGTTCCCTGAGATGCCTCAGTGTTGCTCACCTCCATCTCTAACACACAGCCTCAGAAATGATTTTAAAACTACTGAAAGAAATAATTGGCTACACTGCAGCTCCACTGTTTTGTTTGGCACCCCTGCATGTCCTGCATTGTGTGGGAAAAAAAGTTGAAGGCTGTGTTACATACTGTAACACAGCTAGAATGCAAAAACACTTTATACTTCACATAAGATGGTGGACCTTATTGACAAAGGCAAATTTGTGTTGACCCCAGCAAGGCAGCTAGCGTACTTTGCATTTCTCACTTACCCAGATCTGACAATAAAGCGCTCCACTACAGTAAACCCTGCAGACAGCATTCCCCTGGAGGATGAGGGGCAGCCACATGAGTGTGTGGCAGAGTCTTTGGTTTACACTAAACTGAGAGCAGACTTGGAGAGCTCTCCCATTGAAAATAGCGAGATGGTTTTGTTTGTGGATGGCTCATGTTGGAGAGATGGGGATGCCTTGAAGGCTGGGTTTGCTGTAGTCCAGGCACAGGGTGATGATTTTCACACTCTCGTTTCAGAGCACAACCCTGTTCCGCTCAATTAGCGGAGATAAAGGCTTTGACTACAGCGTGCCGGCGAGGACAACATAAGACAGTTACTATCTACACAGACTCTGCATATGCACACGGTGTATGCCATCAGTTTGGAGCAGTCTGGAAGCAAAGGGGCTTTCGCAAAAGTGACGGCTCCCCCATTCAGCATTATAATCAGATTTTGGAGTTGCTACACACAATGATGCGTCCCAAGCGTTTGGCTATTGTTAAGTGTCAGGCCCACCGCAAAGGTCGTGATTTTGTTATTCAAGGAAATGCAGCCTCTGATGCGGCAGCCAGGGCGGCTGCGCAGGTGAGTACTGCTGATCTTTTACCTATGGTGACTACAGAGCAGGTTTCTGATCTGGTGGCCCTGCAGGAGCGGGCGGGCCCCTATGAGGCCTCAGTGTGGCTAAAAAGGGGGGCCTCTAAGGATGCTAATGGTCTGTATCGCAACCATGAGGGACTTTTGGCTGCACCTCTGTCTCTGGTGAACATTTTGATAACGGATGCGCATGGTCTTGACCATTGCGCAAGGGGGGAGGAGTTAAGGAAAATTACACAACAAGCTGCAAGCAATGATGGATGCAAGGTTGTCAGAATGTGAATATGAGGTGTGCATTAAGAACAATGTACGCAAAGCAATCACGACCCCAGTAGGGCACATTCCAGTGCCTGAGGGACCGTTCAGACACTTGGTGATGGACTATGTGGACATGGGAAAAACAGCATATGGAAAGCGATATATGCTTGTGATTGTGGATAGGTTCAGCAGATGGGTGGAGACAATACCGTCCAAGGACATGGGGGCGATGACAGTGGTGAAATTCCTGATCAGAGAGTCCGAGGTTTGGGATACCAACTGAAATAAGCTCTGATAATGGAGCTGCCTTTGTGGGGAAAGTTACAAAGTTAGTGGTTTAACAGCTGAGAATTAAACAAAAGTTGGCATGTGTGTATCACCCTCAGTTGCAGGGTATGGTGGAGAGAGTGAATGGCACACTTAAGCAGAAGCTGAATAAGATTTGCGCCACCATGAAAATGAACTGGGTGGATGCACTGCCAACAGCCTTGATGGCGTATCGGATGGAAACGCACAGGGTGACGCATTTGTCTCCGCATGAAATGCTGACAGGGAAACCAATGCCTGGATCGACTTGGAGGGGGCGTATAAGGGACCCAGCCTCGATCAGCTGGGGGATGAATTAAAGTTGTACATGAGGACTTTAACCAAAATACACAAAACTATTTCCAAACAGGAAAAGGAGAAAGCACAGAAAGAAGACACAGACCAGGAGGAGCCAGTCATCTTTCCCGGAGATAAAGTCTACCTGCGAGTGTTCCGGTGAAAGTGGCACGAGCCCCGACGAGAGGGACCCTTCAAGGTGACACGAGCCACAGCAACAGCGGTGCAGGTAGAAGGGAGTAATACGTGGTACCATTTGAACCACTGCACTAGAGTACCGCACGAAAGACAGAGTCACTGAAAACGACACAGAGGATGCAGCTGCCCTTGACTCAGATGGCCCTGATGGAGCTCCCAGAGGAGCTCCACAGCTTGGGGTGGAGTCAGGATCAGAGCAGAGTGAAGGTCAAGAGGGAGCATCGCAAGCAGACCAGCCACTCCAGACAGGACACGAAGCTGTGGGTTCTGGTAGGGCTGACAGCAACGATGTTAGTGATGCTAATGATTTATCAGGCCCTTCAGGTCTGGGTGCACAGCAGGACCACAGGTCAGGTGAGCACAGGACAACTGACTTCACTGACTCAGCCTGGTCCTTTGATGCTGAATAACCTCTCAGATTACAAAGAGCGAAAGCGGATAGAGAAATGGGGGGAGATAAAGGAGTGAGGAGAGTGAGCAAATTTTAGAATATACCCAGGATGAAGTAGACCTGGATGAGTTAGCAAAACGTACGCTTGGAAATTGGTGGTATAAATGGGCTAAGTATACCGCCACTTCATTAGGGCAGGAGGGGTGTGTGTTGTGTGCAAGTCCTGACCCTTCAGTTAGGGTTGTCCCGTTCCCATACACTAATAAACAGTGTGAAGAATGGGAAATGGAGAGGAGTATGAGATTCTGGAAGAGTCTGTGTCAGGAGGGGCAGGCCCCTAAGAAAGTGCAGGCCCACATCTAACCAGACGGAGCGCATACCGTACTGCCCATATCAGCGTCTGATATATCAGGGAAATACTAAATATGCATAGAGGGTGGAAAAGCATTGTGGGCAGTTTAAGCCCTGGGAAGGAGGTCAGCAAGATATTATGGCGAACAAATTGAGTTTTTTTACAGCAAATTTTCCTCTCTTCACGTTGTCCCTACTGCGCAGATTAATCGTCCCATGTGCCTGCCAGCAAATATTGCTCCTTTACCTGCCGAATGCTGCCTAATTTTAATGCTGCAATTGAAAGGCTTCAAACATGATATGGGTGTGTGGGTTCTTACTAAAAAGTTATAATTCAAGTAGCCTCAATGACAGTCCATTTTGATGGCAGGTATCTGAAAGTACAACTCTGGAGGACCTTGAGAAGTGAAAGACACCTCTGCTTGACTTCATGGCCAATGCAGGTTGTCTGAGGCCTATCCGGTCAATAAGAGACAGGAATCTGCTGGAACATGACATTGTCACGTTTCAGGTCATCCACAGGGGTCAGGGTCCATTTCAGAGGTATTCTGTGTTCTGTTTACATGCATGTTAGTTAGGATCAGAATTTTATCCTTTGACCAACATGGATCAAGTTGCTATTATTTCTTTGAATATAAACTAATAAAGTAACCAGTAACACATTGATAATTCATAAGTGAGTTATAAACACTGTCTACATTCTGCGCCCCCTGTTCTGCTTTGAGCCAATCACAATGACTGCTGACCAGATGGAAGATCTTTTCAGCTTTCATCTGTCTCCAGAAGGTAGCAACAAGAGAGTTGCTGAGGAAATAGACTCTCCAGAAGGTAATGACCATCTCCAGGATGCAGAAGGTACTTTAATTGACCGTATACTACGGGACCGTTGAATGCTTGAATCTGATTGGCTGACGAACGTTCTGAGGTGTGCAATTATTTTCAGATAAACGCACGGCGAACGTAGTTCCAGGTAGCTCTCTTGACCGCATTACAGTTCCATATCACTTCGCATAGTTAACTGTAATAACGGAAATTAGCATACAGTACCTATACAGCACACAGGACTAACAAAAACAACAACATGATAGACGATTTTCCGAAAGTAAATTTTAATATTTACGGTGAATATGAAACTTTCAACAATTGGGCTGCAGCAGTATTAGTTAGCCTAGTGTACCAACTTAAAGGCTACACATGACATTTCTCACTAGCGAGGTAATAACAGCGCTGCATCTTAAAGCAGACTTACAGTTTAGAGACGGTGCTTCAGAACACTGTTGAGGGACACACAGAGGTAGCCTAATTCATACAAGCTCTCTCTCTCTCTCTCTCTCTCTCTGTTTCTCTTTCCCTGTGTCTCTGTCTCTCTCGCTCTCTTTCTAATTACTTCATTATTAACTGCATTAGTCTGCTATCAACGGCTCAAGCCTCCATTGCCAGCTTTAAAATGACGTTTTGGAACTAGCAAAAGAGTCGTTGGATGAGATGCGGAAGAAATAATCCTACTCACAATAGCGATTTAAGTAGATAAACCGGACGAATCCCTTGAAATATATCATCTGATCGATGTCTTGAGGTGTGGCAACCATAGTATAAGCGGAATAATTGACTCCGGACCGTTGAATTATTAGAAAATAATGCACACCCGAGGTGTAACGGCCACTCCGCTTCGCGTCGTGGCCGCATTACCACCTCGGGTGTGCATTATTTTCTAATAATTCAACGGTCCGTCGTCAATTATTCCTTACGTATAGTGTAGAAGTAAATGTTGTTTTTGTAAAACCAAATATACCTGTATAACAAAAAACACTGTAGCTAAAGTTAAATCCTCTTACTGGACAATCACCTATTTTAAATCGCTCTTCAGTTTTATCCGTTTTCCAAACCTCTTATCCTTCTGGGTCACGGGGGTCGGGAGCCCATCCCAGAAGCAATGGGCATGAGGCAGGGAACAACCCTGAATGGGGTCAAGCCCATTGCAGGGCACACTCACACACCATTCACTCACACATGCACACTTACGGGCAATTTAGCAACTCCAATTAGTCTCAGCATGTTTTTAGACTGTGGGGGAGAACCGGAAAACCCAGAGGAAACCGCACGACGACATGGGGAGAACATGCAAACTCCACACACATCTGACCCCGGCGGAGACTTGAACCCGGGTCGCAGAGGTGTGAGGCAACAGTGCTAACCACTGCACCAGCATGTCGCCCCATCCTATTAATCTTATTGTTCAGAATTAAAAATGGGGTTATTAAGAAAGAGTAGCCTCCTATAAAATAGCCCAGCACCTCCTCCCTCCAGGCCAAGAATATTTTCTTTATGGTCCAGTTCAAAATAATATCAACTGCAGAATTACGGAGCACATGTAATTTATCTGTATTTTAGATGGTAGACGAGTGGCTGGGTGACGTCGTGGCTGGACGACTTGCAGTGTAGCTTGTTATCTGTGCATTCTGGGCAGGCTGCTGACTTCTGATTACCTTTGGCATTTGGTTCGATGTTACGTCATTTCCAGGTGTGTCGGTGCCCAGTATGAAGCTAATCGCCGCATTATAGTTATGAAAAGAAGACAGAATAGCAAAGAAATTGAGGCAGAATTAATTCAACAAAGTATTAAAAATATTACTCAAGTAGATGAATCGCTTCTTGAGACTGAAGGCGACTGTATTTGCACGAACGAGCGTCGAAAAGAAATGCATTACTGTCGCATTTAAATGAAATAGTAGTAAGTGTCACATTTGCGACGTATTACAGGAGGATGTTAATCTTAACTTTGACTGTAAAATATCATAATAAACAAGAAATGTGAGTTTTTAGTCTGCTTAAACAAGACAACCGATGTTACAGCGAGCGGACGCTGCTGCCGCGCAGGAGAAGCGAAGCGACATTGCCTTTAAAATGAGAGATTACATTCCGTGGCAGGGGGACAGTTTACAGCACGACACCGGCATTAGGCAGCAGGATGGGTGGGTTAGGTGATCTCCCAGACTGAAAGGGATTCTGGGGACTCAGGGGACAGTGTCGCCCTGAGGGACTGAGGGCCACGTCAGAGGGGGCCTGCTGTAGAGGGGCCCAGACAAGGGATGGCTGATGTAGAGGAGCCAGGTGTGGAGGTGCCACATATTGAGGAACCCTGGTGATCACACTACAGGGGGCCAAATGTTGGTGGGCCAAGAGGAAGTGGCTGGGGAGTAGAAAGCATAGATGTCTTGGAGGTGGGTAGACTACAGAGATTTATGCACCCCGGGATTCCCTCAAGTGCCTCTCAGATCTAGGATGGCCAATACTCGGTCCTCCCCAGGAGTGTGAGGATGCAGACTGGCTCCCCCCAGCCCTCCTCACCGGCTCCCTCCAAAGAGCTGTAGCCCTCCTTTTGGTGATGCTGACATCGTCCCTGCACTTCCCCCTCACACCCTCTGCCATGCGGCAGCAGACATGGCCCACAGAATGTATCAATTTTCTTTGATCTCTTGCTATATATTTTCCTGACATATATTTGTCTTTTGCTAATGTGCATTGTGGTATAGGAAACGTACCCCAGAGCAGGACTTTAGACTAAACCATTTTCAGTAAGGATAGGTGTGCTTGGGGTGAAAACACTTTAAATGAACTGTTGAGATTGATTCATTTTATCTGTACTTTTTTGAATATGAAGAATTATATTATTTTAGTGGATATCTCCCTATTTTAATGCTGGAGGGAGCCCCCCCCCCCCCCCCAAATTTATGCCTGACCCACAAACCCACACACTGTCCACAGATGAGAACAGCGCAGACCCTGCACAGTCAGGTTTGGCAACTCCTTCCAATTTTATAGCCCAAACCAGGAGTAAAAGATGCAGAAAATCAGACCCTTCATAGAAAAATTTATGTTCAACGACACTCCATAATGCTGCTTAAAATGAAGCAATGCACGCACAAGTTAAAGCTCTTTTCGTTTTAATGAATGAGGAGTTTTGGATAAAGAAATTAATTAGTCTTATTTTTTTCATGTGAGCATCCTCCTGCAGCATTTAAATACGGTAAAGTGGCTGATGGATGGACTTGTATTAAATTTGGGAGGGTCTGAATGAAGCTCATTACCCCAAATTTTCTTAAATTGGCTTATATATTTACAACATGGTGACTTCAACAATAATACACCCACGACTGTGGTGTTCTACCTAGAGCACCACTAGAGGGAGCTCACACATTCTGTCGTACTTGCCACAGTAACAACAGTGATGTATAGGAACAGAGTTAGAAGCCGGTAATTTATATATAAAAAATGTCATTTCATTAATCTGACTGGGTAGGTCCAGCTGTCAATCCCACCCAGGCCTATCCTCAGCTCCGCCTCTGCGTCAGTCCATCTCTTTGCAGTCCAAGTTGTACATCTACCAAACTTGGCAACAAATTTACAACGGTTCTGTTTCGGTGGTTGTATTTAAGGAATGTCACATTAGTAAACATCTGGACATCTGAAATGGGCAGAGACAAAATCGGCAGTACAGGCAGACCAATGTCTTTGAAACTCCTTTTTCCTTCAGCACCCTCTTACTGCAAAACCTCAATCCAAAGTTCTCCATGTTGTTCATCTCTGTGAAACTGCAACAGGAGAGCTCTCTCCACTGGTGTTCTAATTCACCAAGGGAACAGGAAAGGCCCTCTTTTGGTAGACTGCCTACTGCAGGCTCTCTTTCCCGGGGATGAATTATCTCCAGCTTACTCAAGTGACTCTGGAAGTCGCATTAGATACTGTGTCCAGAAGCAGTCCATGCTGCGCTTAGGAATGATGTCTCTTCTAGTGTAGAACTGACTGTGGAATTTACTGTAAATACCTAGCAAAAAAAAAAAGCTGCCAGAAAGCTATTGCAAAATTGCTGTTAATCACTGTAAAACCCCCAGCTCCATGGGTGTCCCTACAGGTGGCTGCCCTTTGCTGCCAGGTTTGCTGTTACCTTTGTCTGTGCCCGTGTGTCAAGTAGAGCAAGATGGGGTAGGTGAAAAGAGAATTTCCCCAAGGGGAGTAACAAAGCATCTTCATTTCATTTAGAAAATAATTACAAAATGTCTTTTACAGGTTTTGTCCTATGTAAATTACAGCAATTGTCTTTTTTAAACAGAAAAATAACAATTAACTGTAATCTAGTTTAAAATATTATCTTGTATTCTATTCAAAATATAGAAGTTACCTAGCAACTGGAATTGGCAATAAATACTAATACTCCACAGTACTGAATGTTGTTGTAGAATGCTTTCCAAGTTAATTTTTTTATTTTACATTTGCAGCTATGCAATCTATGCATATTGTTAAGTGGTTTAAATGAGACTAAGATGAAAATGACAGCCTGAGACAGAGACCCACACAGAACAAACTCACATTAACTGGAATGACATTAACTTGAAAATTTCAGGATAATCTTCACACCCGTTAACCACTTGATGGAATTCAACTTAATCAGAGTTGCAACAAAGTCAAGTATTTTTAAAACTGACCATATTCTAGGCTTAAAGGCCCAATTTGAAATCAGGACTGGACATAGAAATCTATTCAGAACAACATTACATTAATGTTAGAATAATGTTATGATATTTTTTGCTGGTCTGTGTTAATGTAATGCAACAACTCTGGTCTAATACCTCCCTGTCACTTTAATGCTGGATGAGTGTGCAATTTATAACAAGTTAGGCACGCCACGGATTCAACCATTAAACTGCATTTTCATTCCACTTTTTTTGACAGTTTGGTCCAAAATCATATTCCACTAAATCAGCCGTAACAAATTCCAATAACTTCAACCTTCAAATGTATTAAAGTTGATCTTTTTCATTGTGTTCCTAAATCTTACGGTATAAGCAAAAGGTATAAATAAAAGATTAAGAACAATTTCCATTTGAATAGTGGAGAAGAGTCCTCATCTTTTGTACATGTCTCATGCTCAGAGTCCATCAATCGCCTGAGGAGAGAGGAGACGTGAGGATTGACTGAGTTGTTCTTCTCATGCATCGTCCCACTTCTTTGGCTTGCAGTCTTCATGCTGCTGGTTGGATTGATTCCAATGAAACAGTTTAAACCGCAAAATCACATGAATAAAACTTACGCTGACCCTCACTGAAGCGGCCTGGTATCTGTTTCATACCTCACTTTACAACACACAGGACTTTTTTTTAAGAATTTAAAGGCACAAGTTATTTTACATCATGGCCAACCCACGTTTGCTAGTTTAATGGCAGAAAAATAGTCAAAGCCAGGCGCCTGGTCCACAAGGGTTGTACTCAGTCACTGCTGTTTTTATGGTGTAAACATGCTATAAATTTTTTCAAACATTTTCTTTAAGAGCTAGATGCGCTTGCACCTTGGTGGATTGCTATTATAATGATGGATTTGCCAGGCAGAAGAAAAGAATGCTTCTCTGCAGAGATACAAAAAATCTGCTTGTGCACAATGTGAAAGCGTGCGAGCAGACCATCTACAACAGCAGCAGGATTACACCAAAGTAGAGGTCTGCATTCCTGTGGAACCCACGGCAATAAAGTGCAGTGCAGGACAAACTTTCATTTTTGAATGCAGGAGCAGGAGGGAAGTGACTGATATGTTCGCAGGGAAAAAGAATGAAACAAGTGTTTTTTGTTATCAAACAATTTTTTATTTGCGTGAGTAAATACAAAATTATACAACAAAGTATAGCACGTTATCACAACATTACATTGTGTGAAAGCGCTTTACAGCATCCCCACCCAAAGCCCCCAGTGAGTAAGCCATAGGCGACAGTGGCAAGGAAAAACTCCCTAGAAGGAAGAAACCTTGGGAGGCACCAGACTCAAAGGGGAAGCCCAAACCTCCAGGGGCCGGCAGGGAAAGTCAAAAACACACACACCAGATAACTGCAACAGGTTCTTCTACATATCCTATACATGGGCATGGTACAGTGATGCAGTGGTTAAAACTGTTAACTCACACCTCTGGGGATATTCATCCATTTTCTGAAACCGCTTCTCCTGTTCAGCGTTGCTCCAGCTGACAGCTTTTGCAATTCATCTGTACCTGAATGAGGAAAAACAACATACAGGCAATACAATGGAGCTGTCAGTCACTCCTGGCACATGGAATACAGTTCTGCACTGACACCTCCGCAATGAACAATTGCATTATAGCATAGGAAACTAGTTAACTTTCACATAAAATTTAGATATAATCAAAACAGAAGCCTGGAACAATTTTAAATTTTACTAAATGGCAATATACTGATTTTAGTCACCAAACAAACTTTACAGGACTTGCTTCACTACTTTTATTTGTGTTTCTTGCAATACATCTGCCCTCTCCTGGTCTGCTGGAATATCATTGCTGTAGGCAGCACCGAGCGCAACCACCCGCATCCGCAGTAGAATGCAACATGAAAGCGCACGCGGAAAAGTGAAATATCACCTAGACTTTGCGGCACAGGAAACTAGCCGACTTGCACATGAAATTTAAATTTTACCAACACAGCACCCCACAACAATGTTCACTTTATTTAAAAGAAATGAACTAATTTACTCACTAGCAAGCGCAATAATGTACTTAAACGCAGGAAAGCGCACGCGGAAAAGTTAAATGTCAACTACACTTTGCGCATAAAATTTAAACATAATTAACATAGTAGCCCGGAACAAAATCACTTTATTTAAAAGCAATATACTGACTTTACTCATCAAACATATTTTAATATACATGCAAATTTGAAAAAATACTAAACAATAAGATAAATTATCCGATAAAATGGGAGCAGAATGGCAACCCACCTTGGTGCAGAAAACAAGTGAAGCTGCGTCTTTCAAACCGGCAGCGTCCCACGTGCCGAGGAGTCAAATGTAATCAAGCAACACGGCCCACACA
Source organism: Brienomyrus brachyistius (assembly GCF_023856365.1). NCBI lineage: Eukaryota > Metazoa > Chordata > Actinopteri > Osteoglossiformes > Mormyridae > Brienomyrus > Brienomyrus brachyistius. The sequence goes on along the minus strand of NW_026042359.1, from coordinate 661,351 downwards.
ATTAAATAATAACATCATAATAATTATAGCTCTTTTATAATTATTCTATATATTATTCTATAATTAGAACACCGAGAACAGTATACAACAGCATAAGCATATAACCCTTAAAGGTTTATTAATTAAAAATCACACATTCATCCTGCTTAACAAAAAACAATGACTTAAAGAGACTTAATTGTGAAATGAACGCTACTGTCCGAGGGTATTTATCTCCACAAATCGCTATGGAACATAATGTCTTAAATACTCAGATTTTCAGAATGACAGAATCTTAACATTTTAAATTTTGTTTTGCGATACCGATACGTAGTGATATTGGTATGTGGAACAACGTTAAACTGTAGTTAGATTAAGGGCGTATTCACAATTTACCCGTTTGCCTTTTACCGTGACTGAGCACGATCCCCCACCCCAGCTGGTCTGCACTCCCCACATTGCAATTAACGATCCAGACCTCAGCGCTTTTGTTACCGTGGGACTTCGTTGTGTTGAAGAAAACATTAAAATGAAGTCTGAGGAATGTTACATAACACAGCTAAAATGCAAAAACTCTCTCTGGTGTAATTCACTGCATAAAACCAATGGTCTTAAGTGTGGTGCCTTCTTCATAACACTCCCTGACTTTTGTATTCGTGACCATGAGATACTGTGGCCTTTTCTTCCTTCATTTGACTAGTGTTCCTCCCTTTCCTCCCAGCCTTGGTTGGTGGTTCAGGCAGCATCACCTTCTTTTAATAGACCCAGGTGTATCCATCCATCCATTTTCCAAACCGCTTATTATACTGGGTCGGGGGGGTCCGGAGCCTATCCCAGAAGCAATGGGCACGAGGCACACTCACACACCATTCACTCACACATGCACACTTAGGGGCAATTTAGCAACTCCAATTAGCCTCAGCATGTTTTTGGACTGTGGGGGGGAAACCGGAGTACCCGGAGAAAACCCCACGACGACATGGAGAGAACATGCAAACTCCACACACATGTGACCCAGGCAGAGACTCGAACCTGGGTCACCCAGGTGTCATTTATTTTGAAATTCGGTTCAAGTGCAGAAAATATAATTACCATATAATTACCTTTAATAATGAGGGGGGAAAAGTCGAGACAGGAAATTAGGTAACAGTAATTAGTAATCACGCATAGTTCTCATTTATCATGATGTAAAATTATAAAACCTTTTCTGACTATTAATCTGCACATTTCAATAATTGAATTAATATTGCCTAATTTATTTATCATTTACTGCAATCACTGTACATTAAAGTATGTTTTGAATCTAGCTGTGAAATTGTTGATGCTTTTGTTGATCTGAAAGATGTTGCCGGAGCCTTAGGATATGCCTCTATACACATGAGTGAGGGGATGGATGCACTATTCTATGGAGGCCTCTGAAGAGAATAATTATCCCAATTTTATATTGAGAGAAATGGTTAATTGGTTAATGGTTAAATGGTTAATGCAAACTGTGTTCAGAGCCCCTGTTCTGCCATTGATCTTTTTTTAAGGCAAGCTATCATGTATTAGTTTACTCTAAATTTTGATCACATGTCAAACTAAGCCACATGGTAGCCCGAGCAGCAGGCAAACACACTACGGGCTAAGGAGCTACAAGACAGAGGAGAGAATAGGATGGCCAGTGACATGTGCTGGGCAAATGGGAACAAACAAGAGAGAACAGGACAAGTCAGGGATGGATTCTGACACTAAATACGCCCAAGTGCTTAGAATGGTTTAGTGCAAGTCTTAGACAATGGTATCTCTGGATGAGGCAGCAGTTTGACTCCTCCTGAAGGCCCTCTAACTGTCCTGAGAAGTTGTTTGTATGCACTTGCTGCCTTGACATTTATTGATGTGCATGAGCCCTGCTCGAGCAGTAAAGGGGAGATCGCATGCAGAGCTGATTATCTATAGCTTCTTAGTCTGAGTAAAAATAAAATCTTCTCGTCATATAGGAAGCAAGTCTATGGCTGGAAATTTGTACAACAGAGGCATTTAGTTATTTCTAGAAAACTATATAGAGCCAATGAAGGAACCAGACGTCACAGTAACACTGGTCACTGTCCATGGTTCTGAATACTCTACTTGTTGGGCTGGCGCTGAACAAATAGGATAACCGGCCAATGTGTCCGTGTGCCTCCACTGATTGGCCCCCTGACATATAATTATTTTTAACACTGAAGGAGAGAAAGATCATACAGGAAATTAGTTAACAGTAATTAGCAATCACTTATAGTTCTCATTTATAATGATGTAAATTTTTAAAAATAATATATATATATATCATTAAAAACAAAATATAATCCTGATTTAATGTATCCCTTCTGCCCTTAAAAAAGCACAATATGTCTGAAAGACAAATATGTCTATTACTCTACATGTTTTAATAATTTTGTTAATATTACCTAATTTGCTTATCTTTTTTTCTGTAATCACTCTGCATTAAAGCAATTTTTAAAACTAGCTGTGAAATTGATGATTCTGTTGTTATTCTGACTGTTGTTGCCCTGGTGCCTTAGGATACGTCTGTCTAAACATAATTGAGAGGATGGATGCATTATTCTATGGAGGCCTCTGAAGAGAATAAATGATCCCAATATTATATTGAGAGAGATGGTTAAATCAGAGCTGGATAAGATTTTAACAACTCTGAGCTATTAGTTAAGTTCTTCCCAAACGAGCTTGATGGGCCGAATGGGCTCCTCTCATTTGTAAATTTCTTATGTTCTAAGATATACAGTACTGTGCAAAAGTCTTAGGCAATCCAAAGAAATGTTTAAAGCTGTTTATCTGGATAGCAAGTGTACTTTGGCTTAGAACAAAAAACACAATTTAACATTAGAACATGTGCAAATTAAGAGGAACACAATAAAAACTAGTAATAATTTCTTCTCTTTTCTAAAAAGATACTGATATCTAGTCGGATGGCTAGATGAACACCACTTCAGTTCCCAAACTTCTCCTCAGGGGCACCTCAGCCGTTCCATGATTTTGACAGATTGACTAGCTGTATGAGGTGTCATAGTGGCCAAGTCAAAAACTACATGGCTGCACTGGACGGTCGCTGCAAATACTAGGATGATGTTAGCAGAGGTTCTGAAATGGCTAAGCTGACACACTTTGACAGGCATAATATCATAGTTTTACACCAACACGAGGACAATCTAAACATCGTTTTCTTTGCCTGCCTAAGATTTTTGCACAGTGCTGTACATGGAAGTCTCAATTCAACCCTATCCTTTCCTAAGTGCCATACTTCTGTTGAAAAAAGAAAATTACAGATTGGAAACCTTTTAATAAAGAAACTGTGATAGAAAATTCTTGATTATGCTAATCAATAATCAATAATGGAATATAGATGATTATGCAAAATGCATTACCTAATCAGTAATTAACAATTGAGTTTACAATGTGTTGTTGATTTACACATAGTGGTTGAAACAATGTAATTTACTTGTCATTAATTGAATGTATCAAACAAGAATGCAAATCTGCTTAAGTAAGAAATTTCTATTTTCTATAGAGGAACTAACATGTTTGCCATATATTGCTTGTTCAGCAAGAGGCCCAGGTCAAAGCAAAGGCATGACCTGAGAAGTAAGCTGTTGCAGAAGATATTATAAAATGAATGCATGGTATTGGATAATATAAAATGTAGAAAAAGAGAACAACGAGTCCTAGAATAATATAGCAAAAGGAAAAGTCCCAAATAGATAGACTTGTTCTAAGCTGATAGGTGGACCTTGAAAACGTAGAAGAAACTGGTATCTCCAGATGGCCAAACTTTCTTTGAACTGCCTGGACCTTGAAAGGCAGAAGTAACTGGAACGTCCAAAAATCCAATTTGTCCTTGATTTGTCAGATGACTGTCGCATTTTAGGCCATAAAAGATGTATGCATTTGTTGCTCGGGGAGCAGAACACAAGACGCATGATTGCTGAGTGTCTGTTCCCTGTGAGCTCATCGAATAATAAAGTTCTGTCAAACACTTAACATCGGACTTCGAGAAATTTCTTCCACAAAACACTCTGTTCTCGTTAACAATTTTTCAGTTATAAATTCCATATTATACACTTTCTTTCCTCTTTCTTTCCATTGTACTGTCGTGGGGGGCTGGGGTTTTAGCCAGGAGATCGTTATCATCCTCCTGGCAATTACAAGAAGAACTCTCTGTAATACAACCTTATTTTCATGCACTATATTCTGTGGCATAATTCCTAGTATGAAACGAGCTGGTTCAAGTGGTAATTTTATGTTCAAACATTTTTTTTTATCTCTTCCTGTATATTTTGCCAGTACTCTGACAGTTTTGGACAATCCCAAAAAATGTGGGTGTGGTCTCCTACCAGGTCACAACCCCTCCAATAAAACCCTGATTAGAGGTGTTGCCAAACGTAGAGGTGAGAAGGGGAGTCTTAAAGTATCTCATCTTAACTTTCCAATCAAATTCCCTCCATGTAGGACTGTTTGTTATTCTGTGTCCTTCTTTACATGAATGAGTCCAATCTTCATCGTTAATGATAGTATTCATCTCTAGTTTCCATTTCTCTTTGATATTAACACTGTTGACTCTTTTTGTAATATTTTATAAATATATGATATAATGTTCTTTTTAACCAATCCTTTAATTGTTAATATAAACAATATATTTGTTGACTGTAGGTATCTAAAACAGTTGGGCACTGGGAGGCCACATTTGTTTCTAAGATGTTCGAAGGACATTAGATCTCCTCCATCACACAACTGATCCAACTGGTTAAACCCTTTTCTCCCCATGTCTTAAACCCTGTATCTAATTAATATGGTAGAAAATCAACATCATGTGCAATTTTCATTGCTCTTGATATTGATGAAGAGCGTCCCAGCCTCTCTCTCACTTTTCAGAGTGTTTCCTATCCAAATGTTAATCATTTTATTTACTTTCCATGTATCTTGATTAAAAATAATTGCTATGTCCAGCGGCAAATTTGGGCAGATACTCTGTTCCATTCCCACCCACTGAGCCTCCCTGTCCTGGGTTATCCATACCACTACTGATATAAGTTGGGCTGCCAAGTAATAATTTTTTTAATTAGGTAAGTCCAGACCCGCATTCTCTTTTGGGTTTAACAGTCTTTTCAGTTCAATCCTGGGTCTTTTGTTTTGCCAGGTAAATTTGGATAACCATTTATTGAGCGTTTTGAATGTGGATATAGGGACCCCTATGGGCAGGGACTGGAACATAAAGAGAAGCCTAGGTGGTATGTTCATTCTAATGCTCTCCACTCTCCCCAATAAGGATAGAGGGAGGATTTCCCATCTTTCGAGATAATTCTTTGTTTCACATAGTAATTTACCATAATTAGTTTTGTGTAAGTATGATATACCAGGATCCCTCGGTATCTAAAGCCATAACTGTGGAATCAAATTTAGTATTTGCGAGCTTTAATGCAATAAACATTCTGTTGGGGAAAGCGCCCGGCGTTTCCACCCCAACTCCACATTTACGAGACACACACTTTATAGTTTTTACTTGCAAGGGTACCCACACTCTCTGCAATGCAAACTACAGCAGAATGTGTTACAAAGGGTGATTCCCCTTGACTCCTTTATTTATAGTCAGTGGGAGGCGCAAGAGTCATGCAGAATAGGGAGGTGAAAGAAAGTTCTGGTTTTGCTAAGGTGGGAATGCTATTATTAATATAATCTAAAGTATGAGGCTAGGGGAAAACAAAATAATGTATATACATATTTACATTCATTGCTGATCATACAGGAGTGATAACAAAATGATTCATAACAGTTTCTTCAACCTAACAGTCCCTCCTGTTTATCATGACAGTATGATCAGAAACATCAGTATTGTACAAGTTGCAAAAGCATTTCCAGTACAACCGTCATTTAGATCACATCATCATCATCCTAACTGTGGAGTACAGAAAACCATCAGGAGTCGTTCCTCCTGTTTATCATAGAAAAACATCTAATTCCGTTACTTCAGGTCCGAGCCCTGCACGGGTGCTTTCGGCTCAGCCGTCATTATGAATTACATGTCTTCTTCATCGCTATCGCTGGAAACAGGCTCTGTCTCCATATTCTGAGTAAGGGAGAGAAACATTGTACTGTGTGTCCGAAAAGCAGCATTAAGAGCTTGATTAATAAACATTTTCAAACATGGTATAACAGTTATAAAACAACAGAAAAACAAAATAAAAAACAAAACAAAAGGTAGGCACATTTTCATCAGTATGGACCACCATGTTCCTGTAACAAACCAGTCCAGCCAGGAGGACTGCGGTTGATTGTCCATGGTCATCACTTTTTGTAAGTCACGGAGGCGGTCAAGGGCAATTGTCATATTAGGTGAGTGCACGTTGTCAGGAATGTAAGTGCAGCACGTTTGATTCAGGAGGACACATACTCCTCCTTGTGCAGCTGTCAGTAGGTCTAATGCCATACGGTTCTGGATAACCATCTGTCTGGTTATGTCCAATTGTTCGTTTTGTTGTTGATCAATTAGTATCGAACTATTTATGAAAAGACCTAGTCTATAATTTAGAGTTTCTACTCGCAGCATGAGCTTTCCAACTCCTGCCCAGGGGAATAGGGACAGCGCAACTTTACTGCCTGTTCCCCACAGTTTATGTTCAGGGGGTACGTCTGTTCCCCACAAACTGTCATGGGGTTGTATTGATATCGAACGCTTCCTCCTGCTTCTGATGGAAACCTTACTTCCCTGTGCTATCAGGAAGGTGTGATCTGAAACAAAAATAGGAGCGCACACTCCAAACCAGTTCGGTGGTAGGACAAAGTATGCACGAGGTCCGCATAACCAAGCCACTCCGTCCACCCAATAAGTTCCATTACTGGGCCCCAAGAACGAGACAGGAGAGCCGTACATGCTGCTAACGAAGGTCGTGTCACAATTCGTGGTATTGCCTCCGATCCACCTAGTGCCATTATTCTGTTTGTAGCAGACTGAATGATTATATGTGGTTGGGTCTTGATATATTAGGACAGAAAAGGGGAATGATACATTGGTTTTAGTTACGGTGAAATCCACCCAAAAGTCTTGGAGACATGTGCCGTTTTGGAACCCAGGGTCATCTGGGTATATTCCTGTGGCATCTTGCACAACAGTTTTTACGGTTATATTACCTGACCCATTAGTGGTGATATTAACATAGTCTCCATCTACGGAAAATATAAGTGAAACAATACTTTGGTACCCTATACCTGCAAAAGATGCGGCACATTTGGCCTGGGACATATTCATGGGTTTTCCATATACAGTGGGTCCTTCACTATGAGTAGGCGGCACAGAACTCACATTTTTTGCTGTTACAGTGTCATGTACATATCGATACCAGTAGTTCTTCATGAACGGGTGTGAGTGGTCAGCAGGCAACGGGCGCAGATGGAAGTCGTCATGGGTCCATCGCCGTAGGTGCTGCAATGGAGCTAGTGGGAGCAAGGACAACCATACAAGTCCAACAACAAGAATGACCCCTAGAGTCACCTTACCACATCCCCACCCCGTCAGAGCCATCCTAATAGAGTGCAGTTCAGTTGTTTTCTTCACCGGGTTGAGACAGCAGCACCCTATTGGTTACTGTGCCTTTGTAGCGGACTTCCACTGCTACTCTGTCGCTGAGGCCTCTGATAAGGGCTTGATGGGTTTACAGTGACTTTTGTGTATCCAGGAAGGTCGTTCTGCTTTTTTCACCGCTGTTGGTGTTGTGAGGAGGACTTGATAAGGTCCGTCCCACCGGGGTGTGCTCCACTCCTTCCGCAACAGGACCTTGACCAGGATCCAATCCCCTGGCTGCAAGTTATCCTGTTGGTTAGAAACAGAATTTACTGGCAGACTACTGGGGCTATGTTTTTGTTGTGATGATAGCAACTTTCGCATCCAATTAGCCAATGTATTTTCTCTGTCCGCTTTCCCTATATCACTCATTTCGGTTGCTAGAGGAAACGGCCTTCCGTACACTATCTCAAAAGGTGTTAATCCTGCAGGAATGGGAGTTATTCTCATCCACAATTTTACTAGAGACAAACATTCTGGCCACGGCCTTTTTGTCTCTTCCATTGTTTTTCTGAGCCTTGTTTTAATAGTGCCGTTAGTTCTCTCCACTAAGCCTGCACTCTGAGGGTGATAAGCACAATGATTCTTAAGCGTAAAACCTAATGCTTGTGAACAAAGGGACATGGTCTGATTTACAAAATGAGTCCCATTGTCTGATCTTATAATATGAGGTATGCCATAAGTAGGGAAATAATGGCCTACCAAACATTTTGCAACAGTCATTGCATCACAGTGCTTTACAGGGTATATTTCTACCCACTTAGAAAAGGTGTCTATAATGACTAGACAGTACTTCTTCCCTTGTGACCAAGATAATTCAATAAAATCTATATGTACAACTTGAAACGGGTACTCAGCTACAGGGAACTGGCCACGTTTTGGTCTCATGTTACCCTGTGCATTATGTTTACAGCAAATTAAGCATGTTCTACAAAATTGCTTTGCATAATCAGAAAAATTTATAGCATAAAAGTATTGCTGGATTATATATACCATCCCTCCTGTTGAGACATGAGTATTTCCATGGCTCACTAAGGCAGCTGTTTTGTATAAGTTTTTTGGTAGGATGGGCTTGTCATTCATATAGTAAACTTTCCCTTGCTGTATTGCTCCTCTCTTGATCCAACTCTGTATTTCTGTTTTAGGAACATGAATCTGTGCATCACATAGCACTTCACTATCTATGAAAAGAATGTCTGCCACTGATAAGGTGGGCTGTTTCAGTGCCGCTTCTTTGGCAGTTTTATTTGCAAAGTTGTTTCCTTTAGCTATTGTGGAAGCATCGGTTTGGTGTGCTTTACATTTGCACAGTGCAAGGCGAGTCGGTAATTGTACAACATCTAATAATCTAAATAGTAAGTTTGTGTGAGTTAGAGACGTTCCCTGCGATGTTTTAAAACCTCTATTTTTCCACACTCTTGCATGGTGATGAACAGCTCCAAACACATATTGACTATCAGTGTATATAGTAAGTGACTTATTTTTGAATAGCTCGCATCCCCTAATTACAGCATAGAGTTCAGCCGCTTGTGCTGAACAAGCAGGTGGGAGTGCATTGGCCTCTAACACTTCAGTGGACGTAACTACAGCATACCCGACCTTATTTTTTCCCATATCATTTTTTGATGCTGATCCATCTACATAAACAACCATTGAATCTGATATTGGGGTCTGTAAAATATCTGCTCTGGGTTTTGTTTGCTCTTCCACAACTGCTTTGCACGAATGTGGCTCTCCATCTTCCGTTGTCGGAAGAAGGGTGCTAGGGTTAAGAGGACCACATCGCTGTATAGTAATGTTTGACTGTGAAAGCAGGAGTGAGACTAAGGTCAGATGTCTAGCATGTGTGAGGAACGGAAGCGGTGTCTGCAGTAAAACTAATGAAACTGAATGTGGCACCTTCAGGGTGAGTGGGTGACACAACACTAATTCTGCTGATAATTTTACTGCTTCTGCAGCAGCTGCACATGCCTGCAAACATTGTGGAAAACCAGCTGCTACTGCATCTAATCGTTTAGAATAGAATGCTAGAGGTCTTTCCTTTGTCCCGAACGGCTGTGTTAATACCGCTTTCATATAACCTTGATTTGCATCAACACATAAGGTAAATGGTTGTTGATAATCTGGTAAGGCAAGTATCACATTTGTTTGTAGCATCATTTTTAAGTTTGTGAATGCCAATTCTCCTTCTTTTGTCCACTGAATTTTATCTTTTAAGGCCATGTCTTTCCCATAAATTAAGGTTTGCAGAGGTTGAACGAGTGCGGCATAATCAGGTAGCCATTCTCTGCAATAATTACAAAGTCCTAAGAAGGACATCATTTGCTGTTTAGTCTTTGGCTTTGGTGCCTCTTGTATTGCCTGTTTTCTAGTTTCTAATAATGATCGACCTTGTTGGGAGAGTTTATGTCCAAGATATATAACTTCCTCCCTGCAATATTGTAATTTTTGTTTTGATGCTTTATGTCCTGTATCATATAAATGCTGTAACACCAACAGTGTGGCTTCCTTACAATGCTGTTTTGTATCTGAAGCAATTAATATATCATCTACATACAGTAGCACTTGACTATGGGATGGTATTTTACAGGTACTCATAGAATATCTAAGGGCCATGGTGGACTTTCTGAAAACCCTTGAGGGAGTCTAGTATATGTGTATTTTTTTCCCTTATAGGTGAAACCAAATAAATGTTGAGAATCAGGGTGCAATGGTACTGAGAAAAATGCATTACTAAGATCCACTACTGAGAAGTAACTTTTATCAGGGGTTAATGAGTTGAGCAATAAGTGTGGGTTGGGCACGTCTGGTGCTGCGTGTTGCACTATGTTATTAACTGGTCTTAAATCCTGCACCATGCGCCATTTCCCTGTATGTCCCTTCTGGACGGGGAAGATAGGAGTATTGCAAGTGGCCTCAGGAGCCTCTCGCAATATTCCTGATGCCAACATATCCTGCACTACAGGGGCTATACCTTTCTCTGCCTCAGGTTTTAACGGGTATTGTCTAACTACCGGGCGGTGTTCTGATTTCACAATTACTTTGTAAGGTGGGAACCCCTTTACCAGTCCTACATCAGTGGGGGAGGACGACCACAACCCTTCCGGGAGGCGATCTAGATCTGGACATGATCCCCCCTCCAGAACAGAAAAAATTTGTCAGGTTGGGTCCTGCAAGTGTGTGGTGAGAGTGGTTTGAACTCTCCATCCCAAAGGAAACCGCCACACATTGTGTTTTTTGTCATAGCTCCAACATGAGCCAGGTACGGGTTGGTAGTCATTGTGACTGTGCATGGAATCTCGTAAGAACATCTCTACATCCCTCCACTGCATCTGAGGTGGTTTTGATAGAGATACATGTGGTGTTTCCCCTCTGAACACAGCCTGTTGTTTATTAGATAAGATGACTGAGGCAGCAGAAAAGCCAGTAGTGGAGTTAACATACAAATGTTGTAAGGTGATACAAGTGTCTTGGAGGGCATGAAACGTTTTGTCATAGGCATAATCTGGTCCTGGGGTGCCTTTGTACCACATAGTGACGTGTAAGGCATCATCAGGCATGAACTGGGTTTGTTTAGGGGACTGCTTTTCTCTAGTTTTTCGCAACAATTCTCGTGTCTGTGTAGTTCCCCCTAGGTCCAGTGACCAGTAATATTGTGGTGCTCCGGTTCCTTGCACAACATAGGCTTCCTCATTTATGATTGCTTTCATGCCAGATGTCACGATCGGTCGCGGAGGTAACGGCAGAGCGGCGATCGTGCGGGTAAGGAGCAGGCAGGCAAGCGGGATACGGGGAAAACGGGAGTTTATTACGGAGACGGGAACGAGCAAGACGGAACACGGGGGGCCAGACGCTCACCAACATCAAGAACATCAATGACAGACACGGGTTAGTACAAATCAGGAACTCAAATACATGAAACAAGGCAGCAGGAAACAAGACACGACTGGGCACGATCAGGAAATCACACGTGGGTAATTAGGGGGCGTGGCACACACGAGGAGCGGACGAGCCGGGCATGACAGAATGTTCTGTCACGGGAACGCTCGCGATCGCGGGCAGAGCGGCGATCGTGCGAGGCGAACGGGCAGAAAGCAGGCGGAAGTCGGGGTAAACTGGGGTTTATTAAACTGACTGGGAGCAGGAAACATGAAACGCCGACTTACATCAATGACAGACAAGGCAAACAGGTAAGACCAGGACTTAAATACACAAGACTGATTGAAAGCAAACGGACACAGCTGGGTACAATCCGGGAAACACACGTGGGTAATCAGGGGGCGTGGCACACACGAGGAGCGGACGAGCCGGGCATGACACCAGAGTTTGTGGCAAGTACACTAATGCCCATCTGTACCATAAGGTCACGGCCTAACAGATTGACAGGGCAAGAAGGGCTTATTAACACTTGTGCTTGACATTCAATCCCAGTTTCCTTATCTTTTACTGCAACTGGGTTTGTTAGCTGATGACTGTCTGTTTGGCCTCCTGCTGTTTTTATATTTATGACAGATGAGGAGTATGTGACTTCAGGAGGACTGGAGGTTAGGACAGTCCTACAGGCTCCAGTATCACACAGGCATTCGTATACTTTGCCATTTATGATTAATTTCCGACTTGGCAAAGTTCCCCACTGCCTTTCTGCTAATAGCTGACATACTGCTTGCAAATCTATTTCCTCATCCAGGAGGTCTTGTAAGGTAACCTCCGGTTCTTCCCTTAAAATGACCTCTGTTTCACCTCGGATAGTGTCAGCAACAGGGGTCTCCGAGGAGGGTCATTGGTCATTTTCGGTGGAGTTTGGATTGAATGGTCGCTTCCCTGACCTGCAGTCCCTGCTTAAATGTCCAGGTTTCCCGCATGTCCAACACTCTGTTTCTTGTGAAAACCCTCCTGTTTGTTTATTTCAAAATCTTCCTTGGCCTCTAAATCTTCCTCTTCCTCTACCTCTGAATCCCCCGCGTCCTCGAGGGTTCGTTTGCACTAGCGCTACCACGTCAGAGGCGCTGAATATTGTATCTGTCTTTTGCTGTTTCTGCGCTTTCTGTGCGTGTTGGGCATAATCTAAGGCTTGTTGGACTGAGCCAGTATTCTGATGTACCCAATGTTTGTCGAGATATTTTCGCAATTCAGGCTTTAGGCCTGCGACAAAAGCTCGTTTTAATTGTTGCTGATACACTCCTCCGTCTTCCTCATCGTGAGGAATTCCTGAATTTCCCCTGAACACCACTCGCATCCTATCCATAAAATCCTCAGGTTCCTCTCCATCTTTTTGTTTGCACTGCGCTATTCGCCCATAATCTGCACGTCTCACGAAGACTGTGTCTATCCTCTCTCGCAGCTGTTGTAATGCTTGTATGAGTTCCTGCGAGTTATGTGCTAAGGGCTGATTATTGGCACCGTGTCCAGTGAAGTCGCCTGCCACACGTCCCCATTTATGGGTAAACAACTGTCTTAGGCATCGGTACATTTCCCTGCCGTTCAAATGAAAACTACTTTGTAATTCTAGGATGGCAGTCCAAAACTCGGGTACCCCTTCTTCAACCGGGGGTATTCCTTTTAAAGCCGCTGTTCTATCCTCAGCGGTCCAGGGTCTATATACTAACATAGTTTCGGGTCCTGCATTATTTGGCCCTCGATTTGGGTTTGCCACTTCTACGAGGGGACACTGCCATTCTACCTCCTCTTGTTCTGTGTTATTTTTTGGATGCCATTGTACTTTAGCTGTGGCCAAATCTTTTACAGGATATAGAGAGGGATCAGACCCTCGAGTTAACATGCGAGATGGTTCCACCCCCCCCCTGCTTCTTGTCTATCTGTGGCTGGAACCAGGCACCGGAATTTGTGGGGGCGGTGGAGGAGCTGGAGGGGCAGAAGGTCTTGCTGCCGTTTCTTCGTCTAGTGTGATTAAAGCCACCTGCAGTTTTTTCTCCTTATTTCCCTTTTTCTGTTGTCTCTTATTATCTCTTAGTTTACTCTGTTCTAACCATGCATCAGGGAAAACGTATTCCTTTTTTCTATCTTGGCCTTTTTTATTATTGGTAGTCTGTAACATCTCCAGTTTTAAGTTTCCCTGTAACTTTAATATGTCTGGAGTATGGAGTTTTCCTTCAAACCCATGTTTTTTCCTCCATCTCTGACTACTTATTTGTCCTGATCCTGGTTTATATCCTTCCATAAACTTCTCATCTCCCTCTAGTTTGATTTGTTTACTCTGATTTTTTCCCATTGTTACCTTTTATTGAATACACTACAAAACATAAAAAATCCTAAAAGCAAGTCCCTGGCATGAGACCTCAGGAGGACACCAACACGGCCTTCTACTGCTCCCTATTAGAGCAGCGGTGTTAGTTTTCAGGGATGAAACCCGTCCTTTATCCTTCAGTCACCAGTATGTTGTTGCTTTTAGGGTGGATCGTGTAGGTTAGTCTAAAACCTGTAAGGACACATCCACATAGAACGCCGTACACTCTCTCCCACAACGCCTACTTTCGCTCCCGCTTAATTTCGGCTAAGCTTAACCACATGCATGCCTTGGCCACCTACTCACTTAGGTGCCGTATGTCTCACTTGGCCACCTATTCACTTAGGTGCCGTGTTTCTCACCTATGTAGTGTGCTCTCTGTTCCGTCACCGAGGTCCTTCAGACATCACCAGACGTCGAGCGCAGTTCTAACCACCGGCCTGATAGCGAATTCACATCACAGGTCTTTCTTGCACCCGACTTCGAGTGGCTGTCGACAGACTTCGGTGTCGCTTCTCTCGGCGTACTGGAGACGTCTTCGGGGTTCCTCGGATCCGGCTCGAAGGACCAAATTCTATGTTGGGGAAAGCGCCCGGCGTTTCCACCCCAACTCCACATTTACGAGACACACACTTTATAGTTTTTACTTGCAAGGGTACCCACACTCTCTGCAATGCAAACTACAGCAGAATTTGTTACAAAGGGTGGTTCCCCTTGACTCCTTTATTTATAGTCAGTGGGAGGCGCAAGAGTCATGCAGAATAGGGAGGTGAAAGAAAGTTCTGGTTTTGCTAAGGTGGGAATGCTATTATTAATATAATCTAAAGTATGAGGCTAGGGGAAAACAAAATAATGTATATACATATTTACATTCATTGCTGATCATACAGGAGTGATAACAAAATGATTCATAACAGTTTCTTCAACCTAACACATTCTCTGTAATATAAGTGTGGGTAGGTTACTGTAAAATTTGGACAAATCTTAAACTTAAGATGTGTAAGGTGTAGCGATCAGGGAGTTCAGTATAGGACTAAACATGCAAGGGAAGAAGTAGATAATTAGTGAAACTTTTGACCGGACTGGAGATCTAAGGAGTCATACACAGATGTATGGCACAGCAAATATTTTTGTCTGCTTTTCAGATGGTTGACGTGACATATTTTCCGACGCGCGCTCTCTGTCCGCTGGTGGGAGTGTGCTCACCTGTCTGCATCGGGGCGGAAGTCCGCCATGCGCAATACAGAGAGCAGAGGAGAATTGTAAATGTGCGACCGTGTAGACGAGACAAAAATGACAAGCATTTGTGTAAATAAGATAAATAGCATAAGGCTATTTAGTTTGTTTAATAAAAGGACAATGTATGGACTTGTTCTATAGGAAAAGTAACCTTAAGAACATAAGAAATTTACTAACGAGAGGAAGCCATCCGGCCCATCAAGTACTTTTGGAGAAAACTTGCCTAACAGCTCAGAGTTGGTAAAATCTTATCTAGCTCTGATTTAAAGGAACCCAGGGTTTTAGCTTGCGCTACACTAGTAGGAAGACTATTCCATACTCTAACTACACGCTGTGTAAAGAAGTGCTTCCTCAAATTCGTTTTAAAATGTTCTCCTGCTAAATTCCACTTGTGGCCACGAGTTCTAGTATGTCATGTCACTCACCATCCAGACCTGTTAGAATCTTATATAACTGGATCATACCCCCACTTAGTCTCCTTTGCTCGAGGCTGAACAGAATCAGCTCAACTAACCTGTTCTCATAAGACATTCCTCTAAGACTGGGAATCATTCTCATAGCCCTACGTTGCACCTTTTCCAAGGCAGCAATGTCCTTCTTAAGGTATGGTGACCAAACCTGCACACAATATTCTAGGTGGGGTCTTACCAAGAAATTATACAATCGTAGCATCACTTCCTTTGACTTAAACTCCACATAGCTGAGATGTAACCCAACATTCTATTTGCCTTTTTTATTGCTTCCCCACACTGGCGAGAGTGGGACATGGAAGCATCAACATACACACTGAGATCTTTCTCATAATCAGCTACCTTTATTTCAGTGGAACCCATAAAATATCTGTACTTTATATTTCTGCCATATTTCTGGATGTGGCAGTGTGTGAGGAGATGGAGACTCTGATAAAGTATCATAAGGCTAATTAGAACACAGAAAGGCGTAACAAGAAAAGGAGTGAGCAACTGGAGGTTCTGAGGTTATGGCAAAGGGAGAGGCCTGGAGAAAAGAGCAGAAAGTGATGAGAGAGTGATGAGTGAGAATCAGGCAGGAGTCAAAGGTGAAACAGAGCAGGAGGAATTACGACTTCCTCTGTATCAGGGACTGTATCTGTTAGTAGAAGGGCCACCTCTGATATTTAAGGGCCACTTTCCAGTAATAGAGGACAAGATAAAGTTCAGAGAGGAAGAAACAGAAGGATGAAGAAAGTTGTTTATATGGGTACAGGGAAGTGAGCGACCTGTGGCGGCAGACCGTGAAGGAAGGACTGCGAGGGAGTGATATAATAATAGAAGGCCAGGCATGTGGGTTTAAGAAAAAAGGGGGGGATATAAAGGTGGGGTGCGGAGCAAGTGGTAGGGCTACAGAAGGGCTGATGCATCTGATGGACAGCCCTAACCCTCCATGTAGAGGATGGAGCCAGTTTCAGGAGAAGGAGATAGAAACGGAGAGTGAAGAAGGAGTAGAGGAGGATAATGCAGATCATAGAACAGTGGGAAGCAGGAGGGCTGTGAGACCCCCGATAGGGACACTCTGATGCTCCCCCTGGTGGTGAAAGGAGCACAGACACAGTATGTGCCATGGGCAGAACAGTCCTGGCAGACGGAGCTTGAAAATGGATGAAAGTATTTGAGGAGGAAACTATGGGACGGCTCTTGGTGATGGGGGACATAAAAGCGGTTCAGGCTTGTGTCCTGGGGGTAGACGGAATGGAGAGAATGCTGGCAGTGGTGACAGGGACTGGGTGTGGCTGAAATGAAGGTGGAGCCCGTAAAGGAGGGGAGAGCCCAGCTGCCTATCTGCAAGCCCAAGAAAAGCGGTGGAGCACTGAGGCAGAGCAGGACCTGCAGGATTCGGTGTTCAGAGGTCTGTACCGGAGGGCTCTGCAGGACACGCTCCCGAAGCCAGTGAGAAGCAGGCTAAGGCAAGTGGTGGGACTTATTACTATTCCTGAGGAGCAGCTGATACACGCTATTGACTTGTACAGAGAGGAGGAGGACTCTGCTGAAGAGCATGAGAGGGAGCTGATGAAGAAATTGAGTCAGTCACCGCCAAAAAAACAAGGCCACTAATTGGCCTCCGGTTCCTAATTAGAACAGATGAGTAGATACAATGGATGGGGGTTTCCTCAGAGGGCACCCATTTACAAAAGCAGGTGCAAAGCAGGTGGTTTGGGTGCCGACAGAACATGAAGGAGTGCAGGCAGCGGCAGGAGAGAAGCTGGTAAGGAGTCAGTCGAGTGCAGAGAGTGTAGGAGATTTCAGAGGTTTGTGGTTGTGGAGCATGATAGGAGTGCAGTGTGAAGGGAAATAAAGGACAGAGGAATGTTGGCAGGAGATGGAAGTGCCTGAGGAGGTGTGGTTCCGCTTTGGAACCCCGCCCCTCCCATCTGTGGTCAACCTTCCCCTTCTCAGTCTCTTATTTCTGGCCAGACGCGAGATCTTCGTGGTTTATGCAGCGTGCAAGCGTTTTTCCCCTCCTTGTGTTCCTGTCTTCCTGTGTACCGATCTCTGCTTCGCCTCCTTGGCTCCGAGTCATGCCTGGCGCGCTTACTGCCATCTACCATCAGCCGATCTGGATTACCGACAGCGTCTGCCGTTTCAGCCCTCTGACAGCCGATGCCGGACTCCCGGTTACATAGGATGGATGGATGGATTCGAGCTTGTATTTGAAATAGAAACATCGCAGCGGTTCTCAGGCAAGAGCTGGACATATTTATTTTTCAGCTTGTTTTTGGGAAAAGCAAGAAATATAAGCTTTGTGCGTCTGTACTCTGGTCTTACTCCCTGCACACATTGATGGCACGGAAGGACAGTCACTGCAGTCACCTATTCTCACACTGACTTTCTCCTTTAAGTGCTGATACTGCAGAAGAATATAGATCATTTGCTTGCTTGCTTAATAACCACAAGCACCCATATTGCAGAATGAATGAGACTGAAGTGGATGGAAGGCCACGTCATTCTGTCTGCAGTGAAAGAAATAATAGCAGGAGTTGGAATTGATTATGATTATGGAGAAAATGGCTGGCTGTGGTGAGAAAGTTGTGGAAATTTGTGCCAATTCACATCGGTGAGAGCATAAAGGGTAATTTCTTTCAGTATGGGACGAATTCACATATTTGTGTGAGGAAGGTAACAAAAGTTCACTAAAGTACACTATATTAACTTTGAATATCCTTAATTAAAATATTATGTACAGTATAACACTGCACCTTTTAACAGGCTGCATGTCTGGCAGTGAAGGTCACATTCAGTTTGCTGAATGTATTCTGTCTTAAATGGTCGGCCTATTTTTCCTTCTGCTGGATGATGTACCCAGTTATCTTATAAACAAAGAGTATAATGAACAAGTTGATGTTCTGTGTGTCTGATACCTGTACCTGTTTGGCAAAGCAGTATATAGTTACTGCCTACATTTTTGGCTGTGCATGTGTGATTTTGATGGGAATATTATATTTTTATATCTGTGTGTAGATTTTTTCAGCAATAATTGAGTTTATCCTTCTGTACAGTATTTAAGGTTTTGGTAATTCATCATTTATTTGTATTTGTGCAGTGTGCAGTTACCAGGTTATAAATAAACAAATAAATAAATGTGACATCAGAAGAGATGTACAATGACAGTAAAATGTGTGAAAGTAATGGAATGTGAAAAATGTGTGTGAGTCTCCACATGTATAAAGCGGCTGTATACCATAAGGAAAAGGAGCAATGGATGAATTACATAAAGTGCTTACTGTCCAAAACGACAATGAGTCATGTTCGGCGTAACATAAATATTCAGTGAGTTAACCCTTCGAACTCGACAAACGCAAGATGCGTTTTTCGCACCTATTAATCTGAAGCTCTTAACTTTGGATATGCATAATGCACAGACAAGAATCATATGTCTTTGGAATCAAGAGAACTATCAGCTAACTTCACCAAGTCACCATATCGATGCAAAATCAAAGATTTCTGCCTGGCACTAAGCATGTATTCCTCTGTCACGTCACCGGTGGGAAGTAGGACCCAAATGCAAGCTGTAGGGCAGAATCCCCTTCGTGGGGAGTTTTATTGACAGGCAGGTTTGGGCACAGAGACGCAAACAGACAAGGACACAACTGGAGAAGATAGGACTGGGCACTTTACCAGACTAAGGAAT
Source organism: Brienomyrus brachyistius (assembly GCF_023856365.1). Classification (NCBI taxonomy): domain Eukaryota; kingdom Metazoa; phylum Chordata; class Actinopteri; order Osteoglossiformes; family Mormyridae; genus Brienomyrus; species Brienomyrus brachyistius. The sequence goes on along the minus strand of NW_026042359.1, from coordinate 642,155 downwards.
GGGAAAACACAAGGAAGCTGATAGTGACTGACAGAAGGGGAGGAACATGGGATGAGACTAATAGACACCAAGCGTGGCTCATCAGGGAGGAGAACTGGAGGGTAAGGTTGACTAAATGGGCAAGACATGACAGTAAACGCCCCCCTCCCAATCCTGTGCCCTCCGGGTACAAGGGCATCATTGAGGGGACACACAGACCAGGGCAAAACCAAGGACAACAGGGGAGACTAACCCCCAGGACACAAATCATGACAGGCCAGGTAATCCAACAGGGATGCTGACTATGGACCAAAAGACAGACAGTGGGTGTCAGTGGGTAAGTGGGAACAAAGGACACAGTAGAAGGAGACAAAAGGGAGGGATTGGGCATCAAAAGGACCAAAGATGGCACAGGGACAGACAAGGCAGGACACAACCAGACAAGACAGGCAAGCAACGGAACCAGTGCAACAATAATATGGCCAAGAGAGGGGAACCTAAAGCGGGAAGCAAGAGTGACTGGAGTGGGGGCTGGAACAGTGAAATCGGGCTAAGAGGTGAAACCAGGGAGAGCCACGGGGAAGCAAGACTACAGACCAAAGACTGAGGTATTAGGAGGGGCAAGACACTAGGTAGCATGGGAGGTAAAGTGAACAGTTCAGGGCCTCTGATGGGCTCCGGGGTGCCGCAGAAGGGTCACGGCCAGGGGGGCCTTTGGAGTCCTGTCTGGGTCTGTAGAAGCTCCACTCGTCTGCGGCAGCCGAGGGAAGAACAGCATCGGTAGACGGCGAGGGGTTGGCAGAGAGAGGGTGTCGAGGGGCAGGCAGGACAGGAACTGGACCAAACCAGGGACCCTGCAAAACAAAAACACAGGCCAGTACCAGCGCCATGAGGAGACCGGATGTGGTTCCTTTTGGGAATCATTGAATGGGATACCCTGAAAGACCATCTTGGACCAAGCCTGGATCAGGAGGCAGGTCTGGGTAGCATAACCTCGTTTTTTCCTCCTGGACCTCAGCTCACGACTGGATTTCCGTTGACCCTGCCGTTGTCACGGCGATAGCCTCCTCGGCTGGGGAAACTTTGGCCACGGGGCTGACACCACGGAGTGGGACTCAGGGCAAGACCTGGAGGCTCCCACTCCATGTCCTCCGGGGGAATGTCCTCCAGGTCAGCCCCCTCTGGGCTGGCATTGTCTGGAGAGTCTGATGCCAGGCTGGTGATGCCTTAATCCATACTAAATGTAAATAAACATAATGAAATTTAAAAGAATAAAATGGTAATTAGAGGAAAATTTTACGTGTAAGTTTTAAAAAAATGGGCTTTTCCTTTTATCCAGATGTCTGCAAGCGCTGTGACTGTGATGAATGGTGACGCATGAGATCCTGAGAATGGGCGACGCTTCCAAGGATGGGTGGCAGGTGGCATTTCCCAGGAATTACAGGCAGGAGATGCCTGAGGAGCTCTCCTGGAGGGAAGACAGAAAGAGAAGAAGGGAACAAGCAGAGGCTGTGGGGAGAAAAAGACTGCAGAACCAGTTAAAGTTGTACAGGTGGATTGTACAAATGCCCTCAAGTCTTGGTCCATGAGGGTTCCTGTTTTTAATTTACAAAAAAACAATAAATTAATTTTAAATAAATCTTAAGGCTTATCATTTACATCTTTCTAGTAGTTAAAACACATACAATCAAATAACTTGCCTGGTGATTTTGGAACTTCCGACTCCAAAGCAAAATAATACAGATTACAAGTACATGCATTATTCTACTTGGGGAAAAGGGATAAATTAAATAAAGGGTTAACTTTGGAATCTAAAACAAAAACAGCAATATCATATCAAGGGTCTTCAATACCTTTTTCCTGTGTCTGCTCCCTTTACATGTAGATACTGATATAAACACGTACCTTTAAAATATATTATGTTTAGTTTATAAGCTTATTTCATTATAACAAACAAGCACAATCCATAAGTGCACTAGGCCTAACACATGGTTCAGAAGCCTCCTACCCCACCTTACACCAGCCACATGGACACCATCTGTCCAACTGGGCAACTTCAGCGTCTTGTGCCTCCTGAAACGCCACCTCAGTTTCTTCTTCTTCCTCACATCCTTCTTCCTGAATGGTTTCCAGCCATGATCTGCCTCCTTGTGACACAATAGATCCCAAAGCATTCCCTCTACTTTTCTCTCCTTCTCCCTTAACCTCCTCCACATTCACTCCTACCTCACATCCATTCTCCTCACCTCCATTTACCATATGCATTACATTCATACCAGCCTCCGCCCCCTCCATCTCACCATTGGACGCCCCTTTCTGATACCTCCACATTTTCCCAAGTAGCCCTTCCCAATCCCTCCTTATCCCCCCCAACCTGGACAGTGGGGGTGTCGCTCGTGAGCACTCCTCCACACCGTCTCCCCAGTCGATCACCTCGTCACACAGGTTCCAGGCATCCCAGTACTGGGTGTTGATCCAGGCAACCGCTGTCTGAATTTGCTTTCTGAGGAGTAAATGATAGATAGCTAACCAGCTATTTACAGTGATAATTAAATGAATAAAGACCAGACAGATCTTCAACCATACACAAAATACAGTTGCTATAATTATTATAATCATGGGCATAAATTTTATTTAACAGTAGGGGGGGACAATAGATATAAAATTTCTCATAAGCAATTTTTGAAGGGGACACAAATAATACAGTCAAATTGTACTTATGAAGATTTGTCCCCACAGTGAAAAACTTTATTTCTGTCATTATTATTGTAGCATGGAGACTGTGTCATTATGCTTATTTTCAAAGTTTTTCTCAGGTTCAATGACAAAGCAGATTTTTCTTCAAAACTATTTATTGCATTTTTTGTTATGTTGTTTACGGTCAAGCCATCAACATACAATAAAATTTAAACATGACTATTATTGTGAAAAAGATATAAAATAAGTAATGTTTTGTATCAAAATCAACAATTAAATTATCGATTTACAGTAACTGTTCTATGCAAAAAAAAAAACATCTGCAATTTAAAGCAAACTTACATTAATGAATAGACACTAAACAAAAGTACCAAATGTGTTTTTCCTGGTATCACTGGGCCCCACAAACTCATATGTTGTTTATGTTAAAGTTGTCCAGCTCGTCTTTCTGCATATTGCAGACTAACAGACTGTTAAGTGCATCTTGGCCCATAGTAGCCCTTAGCCATGTCTTTAGTCTGCGCAATGCACTGAAGCTCCTCTCAGCTTCACATGAGGACACTGGAACCACCAACAAAATTCTGACAAGGACCTCAATCTGGTCAAACAAGCCTGAAGGGCCAGTGCTTTGGACAGGATCTTAGTCCGTATTCAATAAGCCTTCAGGTGAAAGGAGGTGTAAGAATAAGGATCTTTCCCCTTTTTTAGCATGAGAAATATTAGCTTGGGCAAGAGGTTCAGGTTGTTGAACATGTCCAATAGGAGAGAGGACAACTGGGGCCATAACTTTTTATAGAACTCGGAAGGAAAGCCATCGGGTCTGGGACATTAACCACTTTGCGAAGCAGCCGCCATGGTGGTCAGTTCAGTTACAGTGAGAGTGATAGTGACATCTAAATCATTCACAGCCACACATTCCTATGAAGGAATGGCTAAATCCCTAAAGAAACTATTGAACTCTAGACAACAAGTGAGAGGAGAAAAACTTGAATGCATTATTCATTTCTAGAGGATTTGCTCGTAATAATGAGACCTTGTTTGCATCAGTAGTTCAGCAGTATGTTGAGACACTAGAAATTCAAACTCTGCTTGTATCGTTAGATGCTCCTTATAAACATCATCAGATAGGGAGAAACATATCAATTGTCAAGATCTGCTTCACGCTGTGTTAAATATGCCATCTTCTCCTTCCACAGCTTTCTATCATTGCTTACATATCAGATAATCTGCCCACTGGTATCAGTCTGCAAGGTTTCCAGCGATATGGAAACAAATACATCTGGAGATTTATTTAAAGAAAGAAAATTGGCAATTTGTTGTGAAATAAAATCAACAAGGAAAGCAACTGAGTGTTGAACCGTCAAGGACACCATGTTCTAACAAAATTTTCGAGGAGACTGGAGCATGATCTGAGAAAGCTATTTTATCATAGCTACTCAGATATTGAGCAAGAAGTCTTATCAACTAAGAAATAGTCAATTTGGGTAAACGTGTGATGAATCTCAGAGAAAAAAACTATACTCTTTTCGAGTGGGATTAAAAAATTGTGAAAACACCTGACACATTAAATTTGTTGGTAAAAGAATTGATCGTTTCGACAGATTTTGAAGGCAGAGCTATCTTGGGGGATGGATGATCCAATTTCGGATTAAAGCGACAATTTAAATCACTCCCCAAGATAAGGTGATATTTAGAGGTATCAGGTACCAGTGAGAACAGACGCTTAAAGAAAATATCATCACAATTAGGAGCACATGCGTTAGCCAATAGTACAGGCGTAATGAACAATAAACTAGTAATTATGACAGATCTCCCATTTGGATCGGGAATCCACATCAGATATGCAAAGAACAAAGGGAATAGATGTATGCAACAATATTGTTACATCCCTTGCTCTACAGCAGAAAGATTGTAGAATGATAGATGTAATCTGCCCATCCACACCTGTCGTCTGATGGTTTAAAATGAGTTTCTTGAAAGAGCATCATACGAGCCCTTCAGCGATAAAGGTATTGCAGTATTTCACTGTGTTTGAGAGGATTATTAAGGCTGTTATAGTTAAAACTAAGCAATTTACAATAGTATCCCCCCACACCTCCCTGGTGAGTCCCAGGTTAATCATTACTAAGGCGTACTCCTAACTGAAGTCTGCTATGAAAATTTGGGTTGAAGGCTGTGGCGCAATATGTTAGACTGACTGAAATAAAGCAGAGAAAACGTAATATAAAGAAGTAAGGAAAATAGAGGTTAAAATGCACGGTAATTTCTTGTCATATCGCCGCAAATGCACATAAAGTACGTACGAATTCACACTGTTACAACAACCGATTGCTGCACATATCGCTTTTGAAGGTGAATGCGTACTTACCAGTTGCTGAATGCTGAATGCTTACCAGTTATATCCATCCCTGCGTATATAGCTAACAGGATGTCAAACACCATTGCTGTGCTCTAGAAGTTGCAAAGTAACTTGCTTGCCTGCTAGTGGCACTCCAGTACATTTCTAAAAGCATGCTCAGGCAGTGCCATCTTGTCATATGTGGAAGCCTCAACAAGCCAAAATCAGCTACTTTTTTTTCCAAAGTACAAAATTAATTTGTATCAGCTAAATGTATGAGTGTTTACAGCCACCGAGCTTATCTTATTGGAAGACAAAGCAGGACATTCACGTATCATGTAATTAATTTAAGAAAGCGGTATTTTGCCTCATTACGCATGTATTTAAGCTGCAGTGTGGTGGAAGCTTATTACCTTTGAATAACATTCCTTTAAATATTATGCCTCGGCTCCATTTGCTTGAACAAAATAACGCTTCCTATTGTACTGAACATTCGCTATACAATTTGTTTTTATGAAACTTTCTTTAACATTTAAAAGAAAAGTAGAACTTTCTACATCTGAACTACATAGTACGTCTTCGACATTCCCCGGAAAAATGGACTCTACGCACGAGTTATGACGTAATACGCACGTAGCGTAATACAGCTCATTAGCCAGTTTCAACGTACGTACTATTACACTAATGTTAAGCGGACAGTGGGAGTAGTTTCCATAGAAACAACGTAAATATTCTTTACCGTTTGCAGTACAGCAAACTCTACGAATGAAAATGGCGCTCAATTGAGCAGTTTGTTAGCTCTCCAAAATTTCGTTTTATTCTTCAAATTATATTATGCAACTTTGATTATTTTCTCTTTTATACTATACTAATGTAGTACATGTCGATAAAATTATTGCATGTTTTTAATGTCATTAAAACTTGTGGTCTTTATTTTTATTGGAGGTGTTCTTATATCGAAGTGATGATGATAGACAGCTATTTGGTTAGTAAAATCTTCCCAAACTTCAAAAAATGTCACTGATCCCTAAAACGGCGGTGTAATTTGCCGGGGTGTCCACGATAAAATATGCGGAATGGTGGGAGATTGGCTATGCGAACGGAAATCCGGCACTAAACAATACAGACAGTTTTCTTTTTAATACGGCGCGAACCCGTAATAAACGGGACGGTAGGCACAGCCCGCCCCCCCCCCCCTTGAGCACTGAGCGCGGACGGTACCGGTACACTGACCGGGGGCTGGGAACCCTTACGGTAATGGATGGTAAAATGTTTACTTAAAATGTTTAAGTAATTTGGGGCATTGCTTTCGTAATAAGGTAAATGCTTCAAGCTGACTATTACATTTTTAAAAAAACAATGTTGCACAGAACTAAAAAAATACTCTTAGTTTTATCAGTGTTAACACAGTTCTCAGTAGCATTCATCTGGGTTTTCACTTGTGGAGGGCTGTTGTTTCCTATTCCATGTTAGTTATAATCGCTAGCACAGTTTTTTTTTCTATAAACCCCACAATTTCCATTTCCATTTTCCAAACCGCTTATCTTACTGGGTCTCGGGGTGTCCGGAGCCTATCCCGAAAGCAATAAACCCCACAATTATTCATTATAATCCATCCATCCATCCATCCATCCATCCATTTTCCAAACCGCTTATCCTACGGAAGGGAGGGAGGGAGGGAACATGCCCCCCCCCCCCCCAATAAATTATTTAAAAAAACGCACTCTCTATTGTGAAAAATATATGTATGTATACCTAAAATAATTGTGTAGGTAGAAAATAAAACAAACGCAAACAATGCCTTTAGAAACAGTTGCGTCCCCCCCCCCCTTCCTCACAGTGGTTTGGCCCGCTGCCTGCTTTCCCAGTTCATCTCACCTACTCTACACACACGAGTCAGGTGTGTGGCTGCGGCTCTATTAATGTTGAACTCCAATAAGTAGAGTATTTTATTTAATTTAAATAAAGCGATTATCTTTAATGTAGTTAATGCAGACTCATTCATAAATTAGTTTCGGCAAAAATGCTGATTACCGATGTAATTTTCCATGAATCAGATATATTAGCGATTAAAATATTACTTATTTAGTTAACGTTCGCTTGTTTACAATAACTTGTTCCCTAGTGCACTGCAACTAACGCGCCAGAGCCGTTTCCAATGCATTGTTTTATTTGTGACGACTTGGCATAATATTAACTTAACATTAACGGCCACAGTTAGCATATTGTTTAGCTGTGCATTTACTAAATGAGCACTGTGCTACGTCCGAACTGACCCCACTGTATTTTTTTGTATAATCAGTTTCTATTCTGTTCTTAAGTGTCTTAATTCATTTTAAATACAAATTTAAACCTTTTTTAATTCCTTGTTTTTATTGTTGTGATTATTTTATGATAGTTTTACTTTCTTTATGTAAAGCACTTTTAATTACCATTGTGTATAAAATGGCTACAGCATAAATAAACTCGCCTTGCCTTACAGTGTCATAAACTAGATAAAATGACAGAGAAAAGGAAAATGGACATAGGAACATTTTTCAGTGCACCTAAACGCCAAGTAACTACGAAAAGTTCACATATTATGGCAATTTGGCTTTAAGAATGGGTGCTTATCATACCTGTCAAGTTTTGGATTTGAAAATAAGGGAAATTTTCCGGCGCCCGCCGCGAGCAGTCCCACCACCCCAACCAAGCTGCAGTATCCCTTACATTTTAAGACAGGCGACAAGAAAGCTAATCACCACTTGTCAACCACTTATAAACTACAACTGGCTTTATGCACAGCTGCACTACTTCCTGAACTTCAAAGGCAGCTCCTTTGTTTCCTGTCTGCCATTATTGGACAAACTAATTAATCCAGGTGATCAGTTTGTCCAATAATGGCAGACAGGAAACAAAGGAGCCTTCGTTTTTCCCGTTGAGTATTTTCGTGCAATAGCGGAGTCATGTCAGCTACACACTTGTTGAAGTCATCATGGAAGGAGAAAGGAATGTTGTTTTTGGCACACAGTATTGCCATTTTTACCTCTGCACTTGTGACCTGGTCTGCCTCAGTGGCATTTCTCGTCACGAATGCTGACATCGCCTGGGCATGTTTTTGTGCCTTTAGCCGGCGCTTGTGCTTGGCGGATTTGTCATGCTGGCAACATCATTCCTTCCCCCGTGTGCGATGCTAAAGTCGCAGTTACAAATTTTACAAAACGCGTGACTGCCCCCACCCTGCTCTTCTTCAGAAAAATTAATTCGTTGTCTCATTGATCGCGGTATTTACACGAGGGTTTTGGTTTTTTGGCAGGAGTGCCTTCCTTCTCTGTCCTGGCGTCCATCATCTGTCTGTTTTCTTCTTTTTTTCCCATGTTTTTTTCCCGCGTAGTAGGCTACTGTAGGTGGTAGTTATCGCGAGGCTAGTGACAGAGCTCAGATTTTGGGGGGGACGTTTTTTTTTTTTTTAATAACGCAGGTTAAAATACGGGAGATTTACGGGAAAATACTAATACGGGAGGACGGCGGGAAAGAAGGGTAAATTACGGGACTTTCCCGGCCAAAACGGGATACTTGACAGGTATGATTCTATGGCAAATGCCAATCGAGCTCCATGGTGCTGGGCAGTGAGCACAGGGCCCATTAGAGGATGTTGGACCCTCAAGCCAACCTCATGAAGTCCAAACAATCAGAAACATTCACACCAGTGGCTTGATGAAGGTCATTTTGTAGGGCTCCAGCAGTGTTCATCCTGTTCCTCCTTGCACAAAGGAGCAGATCCCGGTCCTGCTGATGGGTTAAGGACCTTCTATGATCCTGTCCACCTCTCCTAGAGTAACTGCCTGTCTCCTGGGATCTCCTCCATACCCTTGAGACTGTGCTGGGAGACACAGCAAACTTTCTGGCAATGGCACGTATTGATGTGCCATCCTGGAGGAGTTGGACTACCTGTGCAACCTCTGTAGGGTCCAGGTATCGCCTCATGCTACCAGTAGTGACACTGACCGTCGCCAAATGCAAAACTAGTGAAAAAACCGTCAGAAAAGATGAGGAGGAAAAAATGCCAGTGGCCTCCACCTGTTAAACCATTCCTGTTTTGGTGGTCATCTCATTGTTACCCCTCTAGTTCACCTGTTCATAATTTCATTAACACCAAAGCAGCTGAAACTGATTAATCACCCCCTCCGCTACTTAACTGACCAGATCAATATCCCAGAAGTTTAAAAGACTTGATGCTATACTCTAATTAAAAAGTGTTCCTTAAATTTTTTTGAGCAGTGTATAATCGTAGCATCACTTCCCTTGTCTTAAACTCCACACACCTAGACTTGTAACCCAACATCCTATTGGCCTTTTTTATTGCTTCCTCACACTGGCGAAAGTGGGACATAGAAGCATCAAGATACACATCGAGATCTTTCTCATAATCAGCTACCTTTATTTCAGTGGAACCCATAAAATACAAGTACTTTATATTTCTGCTCTCTGCATGATTATCTTACATGTATCTACTGTATGTTAAATTTCATCTGACAGGTATCAGCGCAGTCGCTAATTAAATCCAGATCCCGTTGTAGCCTCTCCGCTGCTAGATCAATATCTGCTACGCCACCCACCCTGGTGTCGTCTGCAAATGTAGCCAGTTTACTGTATGTATTGCTGTCAATATCATTAATGTAAATTAGGAACAGTACTGGTCCTAAAATTGAACCCTACAGTACCCCACTATGAACACAGACCCACTGTCATGCCCGGCTCATACGATCGTTGTGTGCCACGCCCCCTGATTATCCACGTGTTCTTCCCCTATCATGCCTAGCTGTACCTTGTCGTTTTGCCATGTCTTTTGTCTATATCAGTCCACATCTTGCCCTGTCCGATGTCCGTCATTGATGTTAGTGCTGTTGTCATGTCCCGTTCTGCCCATAGCCGTCTTCCCCCTAATAAAACCCCAGTTTTCCCCGTATTCTACCTCCCTGCTTCGTCCTTCCCTGCCTCCTTCCTGCCAGCCTGCCCGTCCGCACCCGCAAACTCTGATACCCACAATATAATAATATTGTGTACAGTACATACTGTAATCAATGCAGAGGTAACATCCCTTCTCCAAATTCAAGTTTCTGGCTATGTTTACTGTAGGTCCCAGGGGAAGGGGTTGCACTAAACCAGTATTTCAATTGATTACGAAAAACCTTAGTGCTTAATTAGCAATCACCGATGGTTGCAGCGGAATTTCTGAAGAGAACCGTCAAACGAGAACAACGTTTATCCAAAATGGGAAATTTATGACGCTTTCACAAACTAGATAATATGAAAAAGAGAACTTTATTTTAAGTATGCAATGTCAGGAGAAGATTCAACTCCGACCTCCAGCAGAGCTTCTCCCATGTCCTGGAGGACGCAGGGGACATTGAGTCCGAATGGGCCTTGTTCCATGCCTCCGTTGTGGAGGCGGCTGAATGGAGCTGTGGTCGTAAGGTGGTCGGTGCCTGTTGTGGCGGCATTCCCCGAACCCGCTGGTGGACAGAGGTGATGAAATGATGGAATGCGGCTTCGGCGGTCATCGAGGCAAAAACTCAGGTGTGGGAGGAGTTTAGCGAGGCCATGGAAAATGACTTTGGGGTGGGGGGTGTAAATGAGGTTACGTACTGGGCATGCTGTTGTGGGCAGATGGGTTTCCTCCTTGGTGGCCATCAGGGACTAACGAGGTGAAGCGTATTTTATGATGCGGGGGTGCGCAGGCACTACGCAGCAGCTGAAGTGTTTTCTGGCTCTGCTCATGTCCTGCGCACGATACCAGCTGCCTGTCCCCGCATCATAACACTCCACCTTGTTTGTTACCCTAAACCCATCGTGGCCGCCCATCACAAACAGGAGGTCGTCCACCACTGCGATGCCAAATTCACTGCGTGGTGTAGACATGGGGGCCACAGCATGCCAGCGGTTTGTGGTATGGTCATAGACCTCCATGGTCTGCAGGTGATCAGACCTGTTGATACCGCCCACCTGAGAGATGCCAAAGATTCATTATCACTTGCTTGCCAAAAGGATGGGCAAACATCAACTTTCCCAAAGTCATGAACTCTTAAGCAATTTTCACCCTATGAAAGCAGGCTCCTTAGAACCTCCCATTGTCTATAAATGACACAAGCTTATATACACATGTCAACCTATATGCAATGAAAACATGGATTTGGGCAACAGAAAACTTGTATGATTCGGTGAAAACTGTGAGCCATCAAAAATGACTCCTTATGCTAATATATTTTGCTTTTTTATTGTTATTACTTAAAACGAACACTTGAAGCTAATCAGACACTGAAAAAAACAACAATCTGACCAATTATATCTAGAACTAGAGAAAATAATTAATAAAAAATCTAAACTTTACAGCCCGAGCTAGTAGCAGAGACCCCCAGCAGATCCATTTATAACCCAGAAATGAATGCAGGGAGGCTAAAGAGGGTAGCATATATGTTTTTATGTGTATTAAGATAAGCCTTTGCAGCAGGTATTTCTGGCATTTAACTGTTATGTTTGGTTTAAATGCATCACAATGAAAGACACAGCAGCAAAGACAAAAAAACCATGAGTCTTACAGGTAAAATGTGAGATTTGACACAGAAAGGAATCACTCACCGCATAGATCTTCCCTTTATACGCCGTGACTCCAAGGCTGTGACGGGGAGTGCTCATTGGAGTGATCAAGCTCCATTCGTTAGTGAGTGGGTCAAAGCACTCCACTGTAGAAAGGCTCTCTGTTCCACTGTGGCCCCCACAGATGTATATCTATGAAAAACAATTTAACTGTGAACACCGTTATACTGTATATGACTGGGGTTTGGAGGTTACAGATGAAGTTCATTGTGACTCAAAAATACAAGTATGTGCTATGCATAGTGTATGACAGGGTTCCCCAGTTCCGGTCCTGGCGGAACACAGTTTGCAGATTTCCCTTCTCAAACACACCATAATCAGCTAATTTTCAGGTTTAGTATAGCTGTTTGAAAAGGGAAATCTGCAAAGAGTTTTCAATTCTGCTCCCCCAGGAACAGAATAAAGGAAACCTGACATGTGAACACCATTTCATCTATCTCACAAGTCTTGGATATGACACCACAGCACTACCCAATGTGCCCCTAATGGAGACCAATAATGCATTTATCCAAATGAACTAAATGAATTATCCAAAAAAACTCAGTAATCTGAAGAGAAAGAGAACTCATGACTGTGTAAAATACTCAATTTCAAGGGGAAGATGAGGGTAAACACAGTCAGACGCCCTCCCATTACCCTACCTTGCCATTCAGGGTGGTGGCACTGGCATCGCTTCTCCTCTCATTCATGGGCTCGATCTGGGTCCATTCGTTGGTTACTGGGTTGTACCGCTCTACTTTATTGAGGGGCCTGAAAACAATATGGCCACCCATGGCGTAGATGAACCCATCGAGCACAACCACACTAACATTACAGCGATGCCAGTGCATGGGGGCCATCTGCTGCCATTCTCGTGTTATCGGGTCATATCTGCGCACGGAATTAATGAAGTGTTGGCCATCAAACCCCCCAATGCAGTACACAAATCCATTATGGTACACCGTGCCATGACCAGCTAGGTTGCTCTGCTCCTCCTGCGTGATATCCACCCAGCGGTCGGCCCGTGTGTCATACGCATCAATGCAGTTAGTAGTGCCCATGTTCCATCCACCGACAGCCAGCAAAACGTCAGAGGGCAAGCGTGGGCGGATCAGCGGGTTCTCAAAGTCAGAGAGTGGACTTTCATCATCATCATATACACAAGTCAATGAGAACATAGTATAACTATACTCACCTTGGGCAACAGAACTGAAATGTGGGCCTCTCGGGTGGCAGGCTCGTGCTCGATCCACCGGAGGATGGCGTGAAACACCACATCCTCTTCTCTGACATTCAGTTCATGCCCCGCTCCATGATGTCACAAAGTTCTTCGAGCGTGAGTTCTAGGAACTCGTTTGAGTTGATGGCAACCTCCTTGAAGTTCTTCAGGAGGAATTTGAATGCAGACTGGTGCAGCTCATTGAGGCAGTAGACTTCTCCGATTTTGACAAGCCCAACACAGTTGTCAAGGCAGAGATGCTCATGCAGGAAGTCACAGCAGCGCTGCACGATGCCCAGGACACTGAGATAATCAGCAGCTGCCAGGAGGTTCTCCACATTGTCAGCTGTGATGACCACAGAGTACGTGTAGGCGTACTCGATGACCTGCCTCAATGTTTCAGGGGAAATGCCTGGGAGTTGGTACTCCCGCTTTCCTGAATCACTCCAGTCACTGGAGAACAGAGCCCTGAAACACAATCCAGAAGTGACTCATCTAATAAATATGGGTTTTGCAGGCAAAGTTAAATAAGGGGTTTTCTAAATCTTCTGAACCAGGGACCCCCAAATGGAAATAAACCAGAGATAAGGACGCCCCGCTACAGATGATCACATAGGCATCTAAGAACTAGAGACCAGGGGCTTTAACTCTTATTTTTCCAACATTAGCTCCCCCTATAATATTTTTCACTTGGGCTGGTGGGCAAGTGCCCCGGAATACTTTGTTTTTGCCTGATGGACATGGTCCCCTTTTTATATATTTATACCATTATTATTATTATTATTATTATTATTATTATTATTATTATTATATGTTAAACGTTAAGGTGGTACTGTATACTTAAAAATATTTCTGATCAGCACTGACCTACATTAACATAATTTAATATAATATATATTAATATAAACTTTCTGTCATCCTAGAGCCTTATTGCCAAGGAGAAGTCATTGCTAACGAGAGAAAAAAACGGACTCCTTGCTGTTTTGGCATCGTCATATATGAGCCACAGCAACTTACTGGAAGTAGGAGCTACAGCCACACAGAATCACTCTATGGGCGTTGAACTGAACACCGTCTGCGATGAGGACCACGTCACAAAGCTGTCCTGCGAGCCGAAGCTTGTTGAACACTTCGAAAGCCGGGGACATCAGTACTCGCTCCATGTCGTGTGCCATCATTATTCAAAAATGTGGATGTCTCGTCTCTCTCTCCTTTTTATACCACTCGAAATGACGTGTACATACGTTCTAATACGCAAAAACCGCACTTTTGCGTCACAGTGTTCTAAGATACCGTAACGTTTATTTTTAAATCTATATTTGAGATTCGAAATTGATTGGGGGGAAAATATTTTCTATGCGCAATCAGCTGTACAAGAAGAACAAGTTAAATGTTTTTAACATCACTTTTGGAAAATGTATACCGTGCTTATCTTAGCATTTACGTTTTGTATTATGTGTGAATTGTCAAATCACGAATTCCCGAAATAAATAAAATAGTTCCTTAATTAATAAAAAAATGTTTTCATATTTTTTCTCCTCGGCTACGTTTCTAAAAATGAAAAACAAAAAAGGTCCTTTACATGACTGTCAGGAACGAGGCTAAAGTTCGTATCTTATTCCCTAGTTTCCACCTTAAACATAAGCCACTGAGCAACAAATGTCCACAGGACATTATTTTATGGGCTAAATCTGGTCGGCCCGTTGTGGCCTTTATTTAGAACAAAAATGGTCCTTGAAAATTGGGCTGCGTAGTCCGTCTGTTTGGGTCCACATTTAGCACAAGGCGGACGTATTTTTCGGACCGCAAATATCCCCAATACAGTCATGAAAACATATTGCAGCAAGTGTGGAATTATCACAATGATTATTGTGCTGTGTACAGTACACTTCACCCAAATCCTGAACACTATTGCATATAATCGATTATATATTATAGAGCAGTTATGTTACAATCAAGGTACAGTGTGCAATATCACTCCATGAGCTATTGACCATTTTCCTGTTTTATGATCTTTTCTTGAGAAATCGTTTTTTTTTTTTTTTTTTTTGTAATTCCTCACTTCTGCCGACTAACTTTAGTTTAATATATTTCCGTGCAGGTTTTTAAGTTTGTTTTCCTGCAGCTTCGCGGCACCCATCGTTCTTGCGCACCCCCACACAGATGGACGAGTTAAGTTAGAAGTGGATGGGAGTAGCGGCAGGACAGATATTCCGAGGGCACCCATTGAACGATGTAAGTAATTATTATTTCTCGTTAGAATTCTCACTTAACACAGAATGTTGTGTTTGGCTGAAGTTTAAACAGTCGAGCTGAATTGTGGCAAGATAAGCTGAAGCTGTTCGCGTCCGTCGCTAATGCTCGCGCCATGACTAGCCAGCACATAGTGAAATGGCGAATGGATTTGGCGACATTTTCCGTTTGAATTGAGCACAGAGACGTAGGTGGTGTTTTATTTGTGGCCCTGCTTTTACAGTGGACGAGTAGCAAAGTGAAGTTGGGATCAGCTTGCGTCTTTTGCAGCTAACATCACACTCGATATAGCCTAGCGCAGTGTATGGTGGAATCGTCATTTTGGGTGTACACAACGCAAGAGCGCACGAGTGTTTTATATATTTATATATATATATATAAACAATTCTACTCTGGCTGAGTTTTTTTATTATTATTATTTTTCATGCTATACTATATACAAACGTTGTACAAGTACATCTTAGGATATAGTTCACTGTGACAATATAAATGGTAGGAGAGAACTGAAACAGCAACGACTGTGTTTATGTAATTATTTAGGTCTGTGTATAATATCTTACTGTATCTAAAATCCCAAAGTAAATTAATTATTTTTACCCACCCACACACACACAAGACATATTAAGGATTGTACATTAACATATTTTATCGTAAAAAAAACTGTTGTCCGAACCATACTGAATTTAACTGGATATAGATATATACACACACAAACAAACATAATAACTAACATATAAATTGGAAGAAATATAACTTTACATATAAAACAAGCACACACAGAAGTCAAAATATGACATACATATAAAATGTATGGTCGGTTGATTGCCAGTTTCTCACCGGTACTTGTGACTAGTGACATGGTGTATTGCAACAGCAATAAAGGGTTCTCATCATCATCTCATCATCAAATAGAACTTTAAATATAAAACAAGCATGCACAGAAGTCAAAATAAGACATACATATAAAATTATTATATTAAATAAGTATAAAAGGCAGATACAATTAAAATGAGGCATTCCTAAATGACACAATTAACATGATTGCACTTCGCACAACACACAGTGATATGAAATAATTGTCATCTAAATCAGGACCTTCCTTGCCTTCCTTGATACAAAGTCATCAATAATGTCATATGAAATCTGGCCAGCAATTGCATGATTAATGCTGATGATGGCAAGGCCAGTGAGGCGTTCCTGAGACATAGTGGACCTCAGATATGTCTTCACAAGTTTCAGCTTTGAAAAGCTCCTCTCTGCTGAAGCCACAGTTACAGGTAGAGTAACTGCAATTCTCAGAGCAATGCACAAATTTGGGTATATTTCTGAGAGTTCGCTGTCATGCACAAAGTTCAGCAGCTCAAGACAGGTCATAGATTTTGATGGTAAGTCAGACGAATTCTTAATCTCCTGTGCAAGCTCTCCGGCATCCAAGTCTGATTGGTCCTGAAAAAGCTAAGTAGCACCGAGGGTCTTACACTGTTCAGTGAGGTCATCATTTGAGAGATTTGGAAAATGTGTCAGTCCTCCAAATTTCTGTCCCACATTTTCCAATGTGGTGAATCTCTCTTGGATGGAAGACACTGCAGCATCAACAACAACATTAAAAAAGGTCACCTCCAGGTTCTTTAAGTCATCACTCAATGGCTCATCAAATGATTTGTGAGAGAAGTGCCGCTTTGTAGATCTCTGTCTTTTCTGCTGTAGAACAGCCTCTACGTTCATGTCCTCACACATATCCTTGGCTGACATTTGTGCAGATGCAAAGCCTGTTGCCCTGTAGTTGCGAGAGAATTGAATGATAGCAGTGAGACGAGTCAGCGCCGCTTTCCATCTTATTTTCTCAGCCTGCAGAAGTGCCATCTCTTGTTTGTTAATTGTTTCACCATTTTTAATCCTCACTACCAGCTCTTTCCATGCTTTCATGGAGTTATGGTGTTCAGGACTATTGTCACGTGAGGTGAGAAGAGAACTGGCATGCTTCCAATCTATCAGCCCAGAACTTGTTAAACTGATGTGTCTTTTAGAAAACAAAAAAAAGCAAAAAAGGCTGTTGTTTTTCTCAGAATATACTAGCCAGCTTTTAGGCATCTTTTCACCGCTAACTAGTGTTTTCTTAAAATACTGCTGGTGGCAACTTCTTCCATCACCCTCATTTCTAGGAAAAACAAAGTCAGGTGCTCCCTTACTTGGTCCTTTGCAAACCAGCTGTATTCGAATGCTGTCAGTGATATCTGAAGGCCAGTTTGCAGGTTTTGTAGGCAGGAGCTCATCCTCAGGGGGTTGAGCTCCAGGCATTTCTATGAGCATACATTTGCATTAGTATACACAAGTTATTTTGAATACACAGCATTCATCGTGCCGGAACAGTCGTTGCAAAATATTTTGCGACACACCCACACACTCAGGCTACGCACAATCACACCTGAAGTGGCTGCTATTGGCTCTTCATCCTCGGGATCAGACATTTGTGGAGACACATATGTGGCTGAGGAGGTGGACGGCTCCTCATCTTGGGCGGTGGCAGTGGCAGAGGGTGGTCCAAAATGTTTCAGAAGTGCCCCTGAATAGAAACCCACTATAAAACTCTGATACATGCATGCATCATTTTCATGTTTAAAACAAACATATGATTTTGCCCAATTTATCAAATATTCAGAATTATATGTTTAACAAGCATTTAATTGAATAGTCTATCACAACATCGCTGTTTGGAAGCAATGCATTACTCTGTAATTACACTAAGGTGACTTTCCTAAATAATAAAAAAATAATAATAATAATAATCCTTATAGTGTAAGGGATTTTTTTTGCTAAGTCAGCTAGACTACAACAGAATTCTGTCGTCCGGTTTTCGCATAAGATAGTATGCAAACGGCTAACAAACAGCCATTATAATTCGTCATACACTGAGAATAGGACACAAATCAAAAGTACTTGTCCATCTTCCATCTGTGTTAATTTTGCACTCCAATATCAACACCCATCCCCCAACCCGAGAGTCTGGTGCTTTTGTGTTTGTTTCTTCCGTGTTTTTGGGTTACACGATCAATCTCGTCCCCCACCTGCAAATTTTATTTGTTCAGACCAAATGTGCCAACTTGAGTGAGGATTGATAGTTTGATCAATGAAGCCATGCATCTCCAGGTAATGGGGGCACATTACCTGCATTGTGAGGGATTGTCAGTTAGGGCACTACGGCCATGTGGCGCGTTTCCCTGAGGGTGATCCGGGTCGCAGGATCCTCATTGCTGAGGACCCAAGCGGCTGGACCAGGCCAAGGGGACGCCCACGTACATGTAACACCTACTGTAGCTGTGGCAGATGGATGGCCGATGGATTGGTAGAACTGGACCGTGTATTTGCCTGGGGGATCGCCGGCCAGGATCCCGAGGAGATTCGCTGTGTGGTGGTTGACTCCATACATACAGATTCAATTTTATATCTTACATGAAATGCAAAACACAACAATAATCCTGATGTAGTTTTCTGAAAATCTGTAACAATAGAGTGAAGGAACTGATCAAAGGCTGGGTTACTCATATATGGTATGATGAATATAATTAAGTGTTTGTTTAACCCTTTAGCTAAAAAACACACACACAAATTCCATAGCACAGCTGATTATATATATTTTATATTTTAATCATCCAGCGATATTGTTTAACGTTGTTTCGTTGTTCACATTTCGTGGTGTGTCAACAATGATCAATGAAAAACAAATTAAATTGTTGTTATTCCAGTCCTCCTGCCTGTCGTCTGCCTCAGTCTGTCTGTGGCTGAAGGAGCACAGATGCCCTCCCCAGCTTCCAGATGTCTCTGTATGGTAAAGTGCAGCAGTGTCTATTGGTATCATGGTCTCAGAAAAGAACAGCAGAAAATGACAGGAAAAAATGTCCGTCATCTGATACTCGGACTCCTGGTGACAGACAAGTAGTCTCTTCCCGCCTCCCAGCCCAGCATTCACCAAATAGCTATAGAGACACTGTTGCATATGCATGAGCTCCCACATAATTATTAGACTGAACATGTTTCCTTTGTGTGGTTACATTGCAGCATTCTTAGAAAACTAAGAAAGTATCCCAGTGTTCTGTAAGCACTATACATTTTAGGGAAAGAATTTGAGGGGGGGTGTACTTGAGGTTACCCACCAGGCAGGTGGGTTTATCTCCTCCTGGGTGGCCATGGGACTACCGAGGTGCAGCGTGCTGTACGATGCGGGGGTGCGCAGGCACTACGCAGCAGCTGAAGTCTCTGTTGGCTCTGCTCATGTCCGGGGCGCTAAACCAGCTGCCTGTCCCCGCATCGTAACACTCCACCTTGGTTGTAACCCAGACGTCATCAGAGCCGCCCATCACAAACAGGAGGTCATCCACCACTGCGATGCCAAAACGGCCTCGTGCCGTGAACATGGGGGCCACAGCACGCCAGTGGTTCATCGCAGGGTCATAGGCCTCGACGCTCCGCAGGTAATGTGACCCGTTGGAACCGCCCACCGGGGAGACACCAAAAGCAAGTGATCACTCAGGTACCAAAAGGATAAGCAAATATCAGCTTTACCAAAGTCACAAACTTTTCAGGAATTTTAGTCCTATGAAAGCAGGCTTCCATTGTCTCACAAGCTTATAACTCATTTGTGTTAAAGACATGTGAACCTAACTGTACCAAAGACAGGGATTAGGGTGGAGGGAAAACCAGCAGAATTAGGGGAAAATCATGAGCCTTCAAAAAAGACTCCTTATGCTCATATATTTTGCTTTTATTATTATTATTACTAAAAATGCCATTTGTAGTTAAACAGACTCTGACAAAAACAACAATTATGTCTGGAACTGGAGAATATAAAACTGTGATCAGAAATCGAAACTTTACTACCCGAGCTTGTAGCAGAGTCCCCCAACATATTCGTTTATAACCCAGAAATGAATGCAGGGAGGCTAAAGAGGGTGGTATATATTTTGTACATGCATTCAGATAAGCCTTCACAGTGAGTTATTCTGACACTGAACATTTTGTTTGGTTTAAGGGAATCACAATCCATGACAGTAGCAAAGACAGATAGGTAAAACTTGAAACTTGTCACCTATGGTTCAAGGTGCAAGAAAGGAGTCACTCACCACATAAATTTTCCCGTGATAAGCAGCGACCCTAAGGCCACGTGGGCGAGTGCTCATGAGAGCGATTATGGTCCATTCGCCAGTGAGTGGGTCATAGCACTCCACAGTAGCATGTGTATCAGCTCCATTGTAGCCGCCACAGATATATATCTAAGAAAACCAATTCAAAAGTGATGAGTGTCATGATGTACATGATTGAGATGGAGATCCAGAAAGTACAGGGTCGTAGTGAACCTGGAGCCGACCACAGGAAGCACATGGCACAAGGTAGGAGATTTACAGATAAAGTTCACCATGACACAAACATAGAAGTATGTGCAATGGATAGTGTAGGACAGGGTTCCCCAATTTCCGTACTAGCGGGCCAGAATCCAATGAGCTACAGAGCTGCACAATGCCCAGGATGTTCAGCTGATCGGCGGCCGCCAGGAGGTTCTCCACGTTGTCAGTTGTGACGAGCACAGAGTACGCGTAGGCGTACTCGATGATCTGCTGCATCGTATCTGGGGAAACGCCTGGGAAGTGGTAGTCCCGTTTTCCTGAATCCTTCCAGTCACCGGTTAACAGAGCCCTGAAGGACAGTACAGATGTGAGTCATTTAATTAAAAATAGGGTTTGCAGACAAAGTTAACAAGGGATTTTCTAATTCTTAAGTTGAGGAACCTCCACTACAGATAAGCACATATGTACTTAAGAACTAGGAACCAGGACAGAAAGGGCTTTAATATTTTTTTTTTTGCGGCAGTGGGTCCCCATTAAATTTTTCACTTGGATCTGTGGGCAGTCCCCTGCAATATTAGTTTGCCTTTGAATGACGTGGTCCCATTTCAATATTTTTATACTACTACTATAATAATAATAATTATTATACTAATAATTTTAAGTATTATTTTTATTATCATTATATGTCCAAAGTTAAGGTGGTTCACTTAATAACTAGCTCAGAAATATTTCTTATTAGCCCTGTACTCTAATTTAACACAATTATGCATTTATGAAACTTTCTGTCATCACAGACGCTCATTGCCGGGGACAAATCATTGCTAAAGAAACAAAACTAACATTGAATGTAAGAAAACAATATATGTGATGTTTAGTAAATTCATTTGAGTTAAAATACCATTCTTTTCATGAATGGTACATGGAGCAGACGTATTGCATGGTGCTCTGTAAAATTGTGTTAAAATTTGTAACACCGATGTTTAAAGGGACTTTAAGGGACTAGTTCATATGTATGCACGGAGCGTATTTTGTGACAAATGTTTTATCACCTTTGGAAAAAGAAATAAAGTACATGTATAATTAAAAGGTTTTAGATTTTTCCTATAGGCTTTTCCTTTGAGTAAGAAAAAGCAGTGAAAACGGGCTTTCAGGTAATTTACCTGGAAAAATAAAGTTTAAATAAATGAAATAAATGCTCTAATAGTACACGTAAGTTAGTGGTTTATTTATTGTTAGTTACTGTAATGTTGTGCTGCTTTATTTGTTTAATCGTCTAGTCTGTGAGGAAGGCATTCAAGTACAAATTGCAATGTATTTTGTACATGACAATAAACTCTTAATCCTTGGAATAAATGTATTTGATCTTTTTCCTGGCAACTCTCTTTTTATACAGGGCCATTATATACAATAGTAAATTTTTTTCACTGCTGAGAGTTTGTACCAGGACTTGGTTATTGTAAATTTAATGTGCATGCAGGTGTTATTTGTATAGATTCATCTACACCCTTCTGGCAGTGCTGCTATCGCAGTCAGGTCTCGCACACTTCGAGCAGTAGTTTTTACTCCACCCCTGCAGCCGCCGGCAGATGGCGCTCCACGTCCCGTCAGCTGCACACAGACCTAAGTCCAAGTCGTTAGTCCAACGCACCCATAGTCTTGTGATGACATGTGATTGAGAAAATGTCATCAGGTGGCTGTTTAGCGGTTCAGAGGATTAGCTGGACTTGATTTTGATTGAATGACACCTGGAGGAAGTTTTAAGGGTAGAGGACCTTGTTTAGAAGCAAGAAGGGGAGAGAGACGGCGGGGTTGTTTCGTGAGGCAGGGACGGTGTTGGATGCTCAGTTGACAAGAAAGGATGTTTTGTGCCATGTTGGATTGAGTTTCGGATGGAGTGACCAGCGAGGGACGTGTGGAAAGACTTTGTGTGCGTTTTCGGTGGGCTTTTGGGACGCAGATACCCACAGACTGATCTACGGACATACGGGATGGTCTTGGCGGCTACTGGACAGAGGGAAGTTCGGTGGTTGTTTTAATCTTAGATCCTGTGAGTGTGTGTGTGTGTGTGAGAGAGAGAGAGAGAGAGAGAGGGGGGATTAGGGAGGTATATTTACTATGGTTTAGCGTGGAAAGTGGGTGGCTTATTGGGAGTGTTTTATGTATTGAGCATTTATTTATGCATAATAACGAGGTATGTTAAAGTCTAACCTATCCCTGCTTTAGACCTTTTGGGGGGTGTGCAACACTGCATGATGGTGGGTGGCGCTAGCTGCTGGCTTGGTGCTCCGTAGGTTAGATAGCATAACCCGTATTCCTGCCTGCATTCACTTAAACCTGGTATCTTTTATGAACAGTATATTTAGTAAAGAATAAAGGAAAGTGTATTTGTTACCGTGTTCTGTGTGGGTTTTTGTGAGGAATCTGGGGACGACGACCTGACCGGTTAAAAGAGGCGGTGGCAGCGTAAGGAAATTGCTGTGACATTACAGTCTATTGGGTGGGTTTCCTGGTAACGGTGACTCTTAGCATCTTGCGAAGACTTCAAAGGTAAACCTTACAACGAGAACACGTGTGTACTTTTCTAGGCGTGCTTCCAGAACAATCCCATAAGACGTTGCTTAAGGGACAGCTTGACTGCGGAATGAAAGAATGTGGTGTTCTCTGTAAATACAACACTGCAGGAAAGCTTCACAATCAGGATTGAGGAGAGCCTAAAAATGAGACGCAATTTGAATAATCTAACCGTAAATTAGATTTTCGCTGATCGGGTGCAGGATCCCGCCTCCCCAGCTTGTAGTATTGTTATATTTTATGTTCGAATTTAATCTGTCTGAATTAAATCAATCACACGTAGACACGTTTTAACTCCTCGCTTCTTTACTTTCCTCCCATCCTGTGTCTCCTCCACAACATTCCCCACTGTTGCAAATAACACCGTTCCCCTGGTTATTTTATTACATTCAGTACATGACATCCCCCCTTCACTTGGACATGAACTTGATGTCATCCAGAACTTTACTTCTATTCAAATCAATATTTCCTGTCATAAGTAGTCTAAACACTCCACTTAACATGAACTCAAATGACCTTCCTTCTTCAAATGGCAACTCCTTATTTTCAACTAAACCTTTTATCATTGTTCCTATGTAACCCAATACTGCATTGAACTAATGGTTTAAAACGTAACTTCTCAATCTTATCCTTAACTGTATTACTTTCGTCTGAACTCATTCAGCAACATACTGTAAACACGTCTGTTGACAAGAGCAATCAACCTTATCAAACAATACCCAAAACTTAGCTAAGGACAAAGTCTTTCAGTCTCTCAGGAGGCTTTCTCTGCCTCTGAGGCCTACAGGTAGGTGTGGAAGGCTCGTCTGTCTCGGCTGGCCCTGCCAGACATTCGGAAGAGTTCATGGCCTGTTGCTGTTCTGGGTAGATTGCAGCCTTGGTATCTTCCAATTCTCCTGCCCCGTGCTGGTCTGTGATGTATCTCTTCACAAAGGTTGTATTCCGACTGTACTGAGCTCCATCAGGCGATTCCACAGTCACTTGGTTTCCTTTCTTTTTGACTACTGTGTGTGGTCTTTTGTTGAAAGTTGTAGTGAACTTGTCCACCTTTTGTTGTCGCAGCACCACTTTGTCTCCTACATTCACGTTGGAGTATTCTGCATTCCTCCGTTCATCTGCATAGAGCTTATAAAGCCCTTTTTGTTCTCCATCCCTGTCTCTCACTTCTAAATCCATGAAATCTGGTGTGATCTCAGGCAGCTTGCCTCTCATCTTTCTGTTGAACAAAAGTTCAGCAGGACTTTTTCCTGTTGTGTTGTGTGCAATCCCTCGGTACACTGTGACATATCGCCTGAGTTCTTTCTGCCAATCCAATCCGGCAGATTGCGCGATTCTGATTCTTTTCATGAGCGAGCTATTTTGGCGTTCCACTTCACCATTTGCCTGAGCCCATTTTGGTGTCGTTCTGAGGTGCACAATTCCTTTTTCTGCACAATAGTCTCTGAACTCATTTGACTTAAACTGTGGCCCATTGTCAGACTTCAGTGTCACTGGAAGTCCATGTCTGCTAAACATGTTTTCAAGACTGTCAATCACTGTTTCAGGTTTTGTAGAAGTGAGCACATCATACTCATAATATCTACTGTAATAATCCACCACAACCAGTATAGAGTGTTTCGACGGCAGGGGTCCTAACAGATCAATGGCTAACGCTTGCCACGGACCTTCTGGAAGTGGCGTTGGCCTTAGTGGCTCGGGTGCATCGGGACGTGATGTAATCTGACACCCGTGACATGCTTTACAGTATTTCTCTGCAGCTTTGTCGATTCCGGGCCACCAAACCTTGCTTCTGAGGTGTTGCTTCGTGCCTACAATCCCTAAATGTCCTTCATGTGCCAGCATAAGTGCTCTTGCACGTAAAGCACTTGGCAGCACAATGCGTGTCCCTCTCAGCACAATGTAGCCCATTACACAAAGTTCACCTGCAACAGGTGCATATGACATACATTTTTCAAAATGTCCTGTCTTTATGGCCTCTCTCACCTCTATCAGTTCCGAGTCAGTTCTTGAGGCTTCTTCCACCTCTCTAGCTGTCAGAGCACTGGGGATGGCATTCACCGTGACAAACCGCACATATTCCTCCGATTCTTGTGTGTGTTTTTCTTTCATGGCTGTCTCCCCCATCAGCCTTGACAGTGAGTCAGCAATGTTTTGACTTCCAGGCACATATATAACTTTGAAGTTGTATGGCTGTAATCGCAACACCCATCTCTCCACCCGGGCACAGGGTTTTGACCGCGGCCCATATATTGACTCCAAGGGTTTGTGATCAGTGACCAGTTCAAATTGTCGGCCGTACACATAAGGATGTAGTCGCTCACAAGCCCACACAAGAGCTAAGGCCTCTTTCTCAGTTTGAGAATATCTTCTCTCACAGTCACTCAAGCTTCTACTCACGTAGCATATAGGAACCATCTCGCTCTGCTGACGCTGAACAAGCACAGCGCCGAGGCCTACTGGGCTTGCATCTACAATCACTCTTGTTGGTGCCTCTTTATCAAAGTATGCTAGAGTTCCAGCTTTCGCTAAGGCTTCTTTCAGCTTATTGAAAGCTTTTCTTTGCTCTGAGCTAAACACAAACCTTGTTCCATTTCTGATCAGACGTCTCAACGGTTCTGCCACCGTTGCAAATCCTGGAATGAATCGACTGCTGTAGCTCACGAGACCTAGAAAGCTTCTCACTTCAGATGCCCTTTCAGGCTCTCTGGCTTCTGCTATTGCTCTGACCCTCTCTGATGTAGGTCCAATGCCTTTGTCTGTTAGCAGTATTCCCATGAACACTAAGCGATCCATATTGAACTCACATTTGTCAGGATTCAAAGTGAGTCCACTCTGTTGTAAACGCTCCATAACGGCTTGCAGACGCTGGTGATGTGTCTCTGGGTCCGCCGCATGAACAACAATGTCATCTGAGATGTTTTCGACGCCCTCTATTCCAGCTAGTGCAGAGGCAATTTCATGTTGGTACTGCTCACTTGCTGAAGACACTCCAAAGATCAGGCGCTTGTATCTGTAGACTCCATTGTGTATGGCAAATGTCGTGATTTCACGTGATGCTGGGGTCAATTCCAATTGGTGATAGCCCCACTTCAGATCCAGTTTGCTGAAGACTTTAGATCCGTTCATGCTCTGCAGAATTTCGTCCACAGTTGGAATGGGGTATCTCTCTCTTACTATGGCTCGGTTTGCTTGACGCATGTCAAGGCACAGCCTTATTTCAGAGTTTGCTTTAGGCACAATGACTACTGGGTTAACCCATGGAGTAGGTCCCCTGACTGCTTCAATTATGTCCATGTCTAACAGCTCTTTTATCTTTCTCTCTACAGGTCCCCTTAAATTGAATGGTATCCGCCTTAAAGGCTGAGCTACTGGCTGAATGGCAGGATTTATATAAAGGCTGATTTGTTTAGTTTTTAACTTCCCTACACCCTGAAAGACATTTGGGTACTGTGATATCATCGCCTGCCTCAGGTCCTGTATTGCTGCAATGTCTGTGCCAATTTTTAGAACCCCCAGTTTTATGGCTGTATCTTTCCCTAGTAGTGGCTCCCCATGTCCTTTGATGACAATAAACTCTGAGTATTCACTAGCACTCCCAATTATTGTCTCACATTTGAATGCTCCTTTTACAGGTAGTGGCTGGTTAGATGAGTATGCATACAACTTTCTTTCTACACCCACAACATATGACTGGCATTTTATATTTTGCTTTTTTAGTTTTTCCCAGGTGTTCTCGTCAACTATGTTACATGTAGCACCAGAGTCTATGAGCATGTTCAAATTTACTCCTCCTAGGCACACATTCAGTCTGTTCTGTACTGAACTGTCCTTTATCACAAATGCATATTCAGCTTGTTCTTCAATATTGTTGACAGTCTGTTTTTTAGCGCTTTTAGTTTTGCACATTTTTGAAAAATGGTCTTTGCCATTACATTTATGGCATTTCTGTCCCTTAGCGGGACACCTTGGGTCTTTGCCAAAGTGATCTTTATTTCCACATCTATAGCAACGTTGCTGCTCAGACTTACTTGTTTGCAGATTTAGCTTTTTCTTATATTTTGTTCTGCTGTGCTTTTGGCTTATGTGATTCACACTTTCTGTCTTTGCACATGCAGACTCCTCCCGAGAGAGAGACATCTGTTCCTCGATCCTCTCACAGAGTGCTGCGATATCCAGTGCACGAGTGAGAGTGAGATCGTGTCCTTCCTCCAGGAGTTTTCGTCTCACGTAACTTGATGAACATCTTGCCATCACTGCATCGCGGATTTGATTTGCCATGTCCCCAGCAAATGAACAATCCCTCGCCGCTTGTCGTAGTCTCGTCGCGAACTGTTGTACAGTCTCCCCTTCTTTTTGCGAAAGTGCATGAAATTCTTGCCGCGCGAACGTCACATTTATCCTCGGCACAAAATAGTCATTCAGAGCCCGCACTGCACCTGCATAGTCGGCCTGTTCGTCTGTGTCCGGCAAAGTCGAGAATATATCTTGGACATCTGGCCCTGCGTGGTGCAAAAGTAATGCTCTCCTCCGTCGTAATGTTGTAGCAGGTGTATCCTCACCGATTATGAGTCCCTTTCCATCCGCAAACAGTTCGAAAGACGTTAGCCATCTCGTCCACCGCCGTCCTAGCGTGACTGGGTCTTTGAAGCACTCAAACATCGGGATACTGACTTTATCCATCTTAATAGTAGTGACTTTCCTCACGTGCATTCGCCCACTACTCGTCGCCAATGTTATATTTTATGTTCGAATTTAATCTGTCTGAATTAAATCAATCACACGTAGACACGTTTTAACTCCTCGCTTCTTTACTTTCCTCACATCCTGTGTTTCCCCCACAACATTCCCCACTGTTGCAAATAACACCGTTCCCCTGGTTATTTTATTACATTCAGTACATGACAGTATCACAGCTTTTTATTTGTATGCATACGTTCTTTAAAATGCCTGGTGCGTATGTCATTGATTTTTGGGATGAGCAATGCCACAATAGCCGAAAGATTGTGTTACTGTTATAACGTAAAAGAATGTACAATGTGCATTGATTACCTCATTAGTATTATTCCAGGGTGCTTTCTTAGGGAAAATATATTAAACTTGTATGAAATGAACCTGCAGTGTCGACTCAACCTTATCAACCAAAGTTTTGTTATACCGCGACAAGGCTGAAGTTGTCTTCTAATTCTCCGGCTTCTTCGCAGGATCCGTGCCTCCTTAAAAGGGGATGCCGTTTCGACCGAATCCTCTAGAGGGTTTCTATTGAAATTGAAGACTCCATAAATGTATTCCTTATCTCTGAAATT
Source organism: Brienomyrus brachyistius (assembly GCF_023856365.1). Taxonomy (NCBI): domain Eukaryota; kingdom Metazoa; phylum Chordata; class Actinopteri; order Osteoglossiformes; family Mormyridae; genus Brienomyrus; species Brienomyrus brachyistius. Next base: position 613,841 of record NW_026042359.1, on the reverse strand, counting down.
TGTTCTTTTAAATTAAATTTGGAATCTGAGCTGTGTATTTGATTTCTCAGATATTATTTGAAGATACGTCACTACAATTTTCAGTTTAATTCCCTCTGAAATTGGAAGTCTTTCATTAAGATGTATTGCACAAGCTGCAGTTTCTGTAACTTGTCGGATTTAAGGTACCGCAGTTTAAATGGACTTCATATTCGTTCACTTACATTTTGCCCAGACTACCTCAAATTCGACAAGATACCCCGATAAGCCAGTAACTCCGCTTCGTAGTACAGGCCGCTGTTCTCGTCTAGCTCCATTTATTTTTGTTCCTTGTTGTCCCAGTGTAGTCTTCAGAGTTAGTGGTTTGTGTTTTCTAGGGTCAGTGCCTGGTAATTGTTCCAATCGTTGCTCGTTGTCCTGCACCCTCTGTGATTGGTCGATTGTCTGATGTCCCACACTTTGATCCTCTTATTAGCCCAGTTGGCTTGTTTAACTGCCTGTCTCTGCTCAGTTGTTTACTCGGTCATTGTGTGTTCATGTTGCTGTGTGTTTTATAATCCTGCTCCCTCTGTTATACCTCGTCTGTGTATATGTATGTGTGTGCGCCGAGACACATTAGGGGATGACAAGAGGTTCAATATTAACTTCAGCTCCGGGTCTAACGCACACACACTCAACTTCACTGTGTTGCCGCCTTCGACTTCCCGCCTGTGCTGCCATAACTATATGCTACTACTGCCCTCTCGTGGTTGAATCCAAGCTATTACAGTATCTATGTATGTGTGTATTTATATGTATGTATATATAATATAGTGTGTGTGTGCAGGAATATTTCAAAGACAAGTCTGGTGGTACCTGAAGCACAGCCGTCTCTGTGTTGCACAGTTGGTTTCAGTATCCAAATGTCCCTTCAATTACAGTACGTGCTTCATTCTGATAACGCAAGATATTTTGAATGATACGGTTTGTTCTTTATAAATGTATATAATTTTATTTCAGTATTTCATTAAACAGTATGATTGAGTGAAAGGACCAGATGCTATAATAAAACATATATTGACCAGTTCTTGTCTTATCAATCTTGGAGGGACTTCCAGTTCTTGGTGACTCTGCGGTGTGTTTCATGGTATCTAAGGCCGTGGAAACTTGCCCTTCCTGCTGACACACCTTTCTGCAATATGATCCTTTTCATGTTTTTTTTAAGCTTTCTGTGAAATATGACTTTTGGTGTAAGATACAACTGAGTAAAGGTCATGAGAGAACCTACCTGGACAGCTGAGCTTTATTTGGGGTTAATCAGTCACTTAACTGATGGCAGGTGTGTCCCCAAAAAGCCTGAATGCTGTAATTAAATCAAAAGGTGCTCCAACATAATATTAGTTTATGGGTGTGCGCACTTAGCTAGCTTATGTATGTTTCTTGTTTAAAATTTTTTCCCCCCAAACACATTTTTGTTTTTCGGTTGAATTGTATAGATTTTAGGTCACGTTAAAAGTGGAAAAAGTTTTGAAATGACTTGTGGTCAATTTTTTTTTTTTACATCATGAAAACCTGGCATGTTAACAGGGATGTGTACATTTTTTTATCTCCACTGTACCAGGGCATAACAGTGTGGAACAACTAAAATAACCAATCAGCACAGGACAACAAGAAGCAGACGGCGTAACAAGGACTGAAAGTAAGAAACCTTAAACACTAGGGGTTAATAATGCTAGAGAAGACTTGGAATAAGAGTCTAAGCAGAACAAAGTTAGACAAGCAGGTTACACCTTAAACAGGGACACAAAGAGAGACAAAAGATACTAAGGAAACCAAAAACCAATAAAACCTTAAGAGGTGAACTCATGACTGGAGGGGTTTAGCCTCTAAGCCATTTACTCAACCCATAGAGCGACGCACCAGGCGGCATGGTGGTGCAGTGGTTAGCACTGTCGCCTCACACCTCTGGGACCTGGGTTCGAGTCTCCGCCTGGGTCACATGTGTGCGGAGTTTGCATGTTCTCCCCGTGTCGTCGTGGGGTTTCCTCCGGGTACTCCGGTTTCCCCCCACAGTCCAAAAACATGCTGAGGCTAATTGGAGTTGCTGAATTGCCCATAGGTGTGCATGTGTGAGTGAATGGTGTGTGAGTGTGCCCTGCGATGGGCTGGCCCCCCATCCTGGGTTGTTCCCTGCCTCGTGCCCATTGATTCCGGGATAGGCTCCGGACCCCCCGCGACCCAATAGGATAAGCGGTTTGGAAAATGGATGGATGGATGGATAGAGCGACGCCTGCTGATCAAAAGGACACAAGACACACAGGACAGGATCGGACAGGTACTGATGCAAACGTTTAATTGTCTGGTAAAATTTAACTTCGTAGAGGTTTAGGAACTGAAGTGGTGTCCATTTAGCCATCCAACAAGATATCAGTAACTTTTTGGAGAACAGAAAAAATTCTTGTTAGTTTTTGTTTTACTTTTTTTTCTGAGCATTTTACTACACTTTCTAGCCACATAAATAGCTTTAAACATTTTCTTTGACTGCCTACGACTTTTCTTCAGTACTGTGTATGCATCTACATGCATTTCCTCAGACAGAAAAATGACCTGGAAAATGTCGTCCTTCGTTAAATTTGAGGCATTTCTGTATGCGATTAGCAGGTAATCTGGGTGTTTAATGTCATTGCATGCTTGTTGATTTTGACTCCACTCTTCTTTGTACACATTATTCTCACAAATAGAACATGACAGCTGTACAGCCAAAGGATTTATAGCATCTGCTTTACCCTGAGACACATGGGGCTCTGAGGCTCACAGCTGGGACTCAAAATGCTAAATGAGAATCACTGAATATTTACTACCACATGTATGTATGATGCCCTTATTCTTTTAAAAGTTGCACAATTTCATTTTCGTAAATACATTAATAAAACAAACCTGAGCAATTTCATAATAGGATATTATGCTTTTGCATGATTATTTGTCCAGCTATGGACATTCAGTGGCACCCCCAGAAAATATAGATTTAGATCCTTCCCTGAAGACACCCACAGCGTGAGGACCAGTAATATTACTTTTAAGGAGGAAAAGTTGCAACTACTTGAAGCTAGTCCATAGCCATACTAACAACTGAAGCATACTTTATGTTCCTCATTGGAGTTGGTACGTTCCAGCGGTCTCTTCTGCAAGCTCAGTCAGTGATGCAAACAAGAGATGTGATTAGTGCGGATATTTCTGGATGTTTGGCGCAGATTATGGTTGAGTTTCGATACAGAGGACTGTCTATACAGCATGCCAGTTACTGATGGAAGAAATCACTGAGCCATTTCTCCAGTTTATTTTAGGAACCTTGGTTCCTGTTTCTGACCTGTGTGTTCCTAGTTTGCATGTTCTCTCTCTCACGTATGGATCTGGCAGTTCTAGATTCCACCTGCAGTCCAAAGACATACAGTGAGGCTGATGGGTATGTCCAAAGTGCCTGGAGGGTGGTTTGCCCCATGATGGTCCCGGGTGAACCCAGCTTTGTGCCCTGTGTTGCCTGATAGACTCTAGTCCAGTCTGTAGTGCTGCACTGTATTCCGTGGTAGGAAGGAAGAAGTGGGGTTTGGTTAGGCTTCAGAAATATTGCATAGAGGTTATAAAAAAACGCAGCCTTGCACAGATGGCACAGAAGGGTGCAGGGGCATGTCAGATGAGCCGTGGTACCTCCTCAATGCCAGTTCTAGTGACCAGTTATCAAGCCCAGTCAAGCGGGCAGAGAGGAAATTATTCTTATTCCTCCATAAAAGTTGGTGCTCTCCTCCATGCATGGATGGATGGATGATTGCAGGAGCCCGACCATGACCTGTAGCAGCAGCGTTTGTCACCACTCAAATCACACGTTTGCCTGTGGCCCCCTGTTGGCCAGAAGCAGTTACTACACTAAATATTATGTATACACATTCCATCCATCCATCCATCCATTTTCCAAACCGCTTATCCTACTGGGTCGCGGGAGGTCCGGAGCCTATCCCGGAAGCAATGGGCACGAGGCTGGGAACAACCCAGGATGGGGGGCCAGCCCATCGCAGGGCACACTCACACACCATGCACTCTCACATGCATTCCTATGGGCAATTTAGCAAGTGCAGTTAGCCTCAGCATGTTTTTGGACTATGGGGGGAAACCGGAGTACCCGGAGGAAACCCCACGGCGACATGGGGAGAACATGCATGGCTCTCAGCGGAGGCGGTCGCACTTCTCTCCCTCTCCCTCCCCTTATCTTCCCTGCTTCGCTCCTCTCGTCTCGTCTAGTCTACTGTCTTATACTTGAGAGACTCTCTCAGCCCTGCTCTCCAAACTACGTAAAACGATGGATTTGATCAGCTGGTCTCTCAACGCAATTGACACCATCTTCTCGATGAGAAGCCTAGGTTCGGGGGAACCTGTCTGGCAGGAACGTATGCTGCTGGCTACACGATGGACGGATGGGAGCGGTGGAGGGTCGTGTGCCTGGCAGCTCTTTCCGTGGAGGACATTGAAGACATCTACCTATTCGGAACCATGATTACAGGTATTATGCTGATTGGATTAAGCATTGCCCTGGTTTATCAAAGATTGAAGAAGACGGTGACAGCCGCTCAAAGCCCCACTAGGCTGGCCGGAATGATTGATGGAGTGGGCAGAGCTGTTAGCACTCAGACTGTGAAACTGGATAACATCATGGAGAAGCTCACAGCTTTGCAAAAATTATTGGATGGCGGAGACCAGCGTGGACATTAGGGGAGTTGGAGATTACAGCTTCTCGCCCGGAAACCCAAACAACCCTATTCTATCAGGTTTTGGCTCCCCCCAATCAGCACTGGCCTCGGCCAAGGCCGCTGCTGAACTAACAACTCCCCCAGAAGAACCAGACAGTGAGACTCTCTTGCATTCCTCTCCCCCAATCCCAAGGACTGACCGCACCCTCCCCCCATCCCACGCCTTCGCTGCTTCATACCCCCAGCGTGAACAGGCGGGTCTGTGACCAGCGCCCTCGTGGCTGCAGGACCGGATGGCTGTCTGTCTGTGCTGGACTACCTCCACCTCCCCATTTCCCTCACCTGTTGCAAGTTGTGTCATTTTATGTTGTAAGGTGTAGTGACCATGTGCTTATGTTGCTGAGGTGTTTTTTTCGGTTTCTACAATGTCCTCCCCACTGGAGTACAGTCTGGGGGCTGTTTTTTTATTCTCCTCCTCTCTCCTCACGTTATTCTGTTTCTTTTCTTCTCTCTGTTTGCCCCTGTCTCCCGACCTGTCTACCCCCTGCTGTGATGTTTGTGTATATGTATGGTCGGTTGATGGCCTGTTTTTCGCTGGTACTAGTGACTAGTGACATGGTATATTGCAACAGCAATAAAGGGTTTTCATCATCATCATCGTCATCACTTTCGTTTTACTGTAATATTTTATGGGTTTTTTGTTATTTCAGTCTTAGTTATGATAATCTATCTTTTTTATATATTTTGTTTTTCCCAGAAGCTGGTGAAAAAAATATTTTGATGCGCATATGTACAGTGTATGTTAGTATATGACATGTAAAATTCCCGGATGGAGTAATGATTAATGATATATACATGTAGACTAAATGAAAATGGAAAAATGGAAATTATATAACGGGGACATATGTGCTGTAAGTGAAAATGTAAATGTTTTATGAAACAGGCCTGGGGGCTGAAGCTAATTCAGTGGTAAAGACATGAGCTCGTCTCTTGGAGGTCGACGTGAGGAGGTCTGCACTGGAAAAGACCACACTGAGTGAGTGTACCCTTATTGGTAACTGAAGGGTAACAGCGGGAAGCTGTTACCCTTCAGTCAACTTCACTATCCAATGTTGTGTCAATAGTCATGATCAGCAAGGAACATTCTTAGATATTAAAGTCGTTTACTCTGGTATTTGCACTCTGGCTGTGAATGCAGCAGCTGTCCACAGTGTAACAGGCAGGCAGGTACACAGACAGACTGACTGGCAAGCAGATAGATAGACAGACAGATGGAGAGGCAGGCAGGCAAGCAGGTAGAGAGATAGAGAGACAGGAAGGCAGATAGACAGGCAGACAGACAGACAGGCAGGTAGATAGACATGTCTAGGAGGGCAGAATGAGGCTGTGAGACCCTGATAAATACTCCTGCTTCCTGTGAGGTTTTATGTATTTCCTCTCCAGGACCAAACAGCTGTCTCCCTTCCTCCATCTCTGAGCTACAGGATGGTATGTGTCACCTAACCTCTGCACACTGCACGCAGTGATTTGCAGTGATTTGCATATGCCATAGGATGCTTGGCCCTTTGCCTCCTTCCTGATCCAAACTTCTAGGGTCTCCATGGGTAACCAGCATCCTGATGCCATGAAGAGGGTGTTGAGGAAGAGGAGAAGCTTCATGGTGTAGTAATACCAGCCACATTTAAATCAACATGTAGGAAAAAAAATCACCTGAGCTGCAAAACACATAGCAATCCAGTGGAGGCGCTGTTTGGCTCATTGAGTTTGGATGCTATGTCTATGATGGGAAGGTCACCTGTTCAATGTCACTACTGGGCCCCTCCGTAAGGCCCTTAACCCACCGTTACTCCAGGCACTGTTTGGCCCTGCTTTCTCAAAAATGTCGCTTTTTATGAAATTGTCTGTTAAATCTAACATTCATTTAATTGATAGAAATGTGCATCACTGGTGAAAGGTAAGCAAGTACTTAACAGTGATAAATTCAGTGTCTTACTTTTAACAGGGTTCTAAATACATATATAAAGCAAGCTGTGATTGGAAAGCAGTTCATACCCAAAATGGTACAATGGCCAAAAAAATCCATCCGTCTGTGTCTGCACTCGTTCTGCCGTCTCATTCGAAACCAAAGCGGGTCGTACCTCCCACTTCACCTGGTGTCAGTCAGAACCATCCATCCATTTTCCAAACCACTTATCCTACTGGGTCGCCGGGGGTCCGGAGCCTATCCCAGAAGCAATGGGCACGAGGCTGGGAACAACCCAGGATTGGCAGCCACCAGAACATTCTGGACACTCTTTGGATGCTTTTCCCAAACTGTGTCAGCTGGGTTTGGCCCAGGTGACTGTGCTGGCTGGTTCCATCACTCTCCTCACATAGCCAGGAGACGTGTTTTGGGTCACTGTCCTGTTGATTAACAAAGAACAGGAGGTGTGTCCAAACTTTTGAACACTGTATGTAACAGAGCTACGAATCCTGAGCCTTCTGATTCTGATATACAGAAGCCCCCCCCCCCCCCCCCCCACCAAGCCCAAACCAATGCCATGCGTGTCAGCTGCATGCGTGTAGTACTGGCTGTAACGACTTGCCTGGTGACAATGTCTGTACTAGACTCACGGCCCTTGACCCCGACCCTCCTTGGTGACACAGTGGCTGGTATGACAAGAATCTCTGTTCTGTTCTTCCTATACTTGGCCAAGTCTAACCCCCCGCCTCCCCAATTCAACGCATTGACCCCATGGTCATGTGCGAAGTACCCAGTGTCTCATTCCAGGACCTAAAATATGCACCTTGGCCGTCCAGGGAGTCATGCTCCGCAAGACAGTGTTTATGTCATAGCTATGTCATGGGGGAGAGCCATTAAATAAAATGAGTTATTGTCAGACACAATTTCTAAATGATTTTAATTAATGATCCACTTTAAAGAACAAGAAGAACTACAAGAGCCTCTTTCCAGAAAATACTCAAATTGGACTTCGGCTGTGTTCAAAACGTCCGCTTGTTTGCTCGTTCACTCACTCTATAGTTTTCGCTACATAGAACATTCGCTAGAGGATAAAGGCAGATAACGGTGGATGTACTTCGTACACTAGGAGGATGTTATTTTGTAATTTTGCTACATAATTATGCACCAGAAATTTTTAATTGCTATCTCTGTCACAGAAACAAATGCCAGAATATCCCAATATATAGTGTGAAACTACAACGCTGAAAAATGTACTTGTTGATTTGTTATATATTTTGTAGGGCTGTCGAAATTAACGCGTTAATTGCGATAATTAAATTTTGGAATTAATTACGTTAGAATATTTAACTATAAGCGCAGATGAGTCGCTCCCATAATTCCAATTGTTTTGTTTACCGCGCCACTGAAAATGGAGAAGCAGGAACAGGATGGCCTTCTGGATGGGGAATTTAAATACAAGAAGAACACAGACGGGACAATAAGCAAACACGTTGTAATTTGCACTCACTGCAGTAAAGAGTTTCAGTTTCACCGTTCATATTCGAGCTTAAAATACCACCTTAATGCCAAACACGCGTTTGTCGGGGCAGCAGCTTCACCCAGCCTGCGTCAGACCACTCTGAGTGAACGCAGGCCACTCAGTAAGTCTTCTTTGGACAAACTGACCGACAATATAGCTAAATGGATAGCAAAGGACTGTAGACCGCTAAGCATTGTGGAGGACAAGGGTTTCGCGGATGTTTTAAAGGTTGCATCTCAGGACGCGTCCTACAAGCCCCCAGCGAGAAGCACAATAACTATTCGAATCCACGAACTGTATGAAACAGAGAAAAAGAAAAAAGAAGAGGCTTTAGTTCACACGGAATGCGTGGCTCTGACAGGAGACCACTGGACAACAGTGAGTAATGACAATTACCTGGGAGTTACTGCGCATTTAATCACTGAAGCCTGGGGTCTGACATCCTTTGCGCTGACTATAATGAAAACGGAAGAGCATCACTTTGCGGAGGCTTGTGCAGAGCAGTTCCAGACTGTTGCTCGCAATTGGAGCATTGAGGAGAAGGTGACAACAGTAGGCACGGACAGTGCGCGCTATATGATCGCCGCGGCTCGCATCATGCCATTCAATCACATGCCGTGTACCGCGCACATTCTACAGAGATGCATCACAGTGAGCCTCACAGACAGCTTTGTCACTGCACTGGCCAAATGCCGCAAAATTGTTGGCCATTTCAAGCACAGTCCAGCAAACACAGCAGAGCTGAACGCAGAGCAGGTGTCACTGGGGCGCAAGCAGGAGCCGCTGGCCCAGGACGTGCCTACGCGCTGGAACTCCACGCTGGAGATGGTGAAGCGCTTGATCCGCAACCAAACTGCAGTAACCGCGACTCTGGATAAACAGAAGCATAAACTTGTCCTCCTGACGCCTCCAGAGTGGGACAAACTCCAGAGACTGGAGACACTTCTAGAGCCCTGCAGGTGAGCCTGTCATTGTGACCATTATTGTAGGCTTAGATTAAATGTATCAAACATGCATCTTAAATCAGTTTTGTTATTATGAAAACGTCTTATTTAAAAAATAAATGAAATCAAATATTTTATTAATATTACCTAGTATTAAAATAAGCTTTTTAAATTTGCTGTCTTATCTGTGTGTGTGTGTGTGTGTGTGTGTATTCCACTGCAGATATGTGACTGAACTGCTAGGAGGAGAGGCCTACGTCTCCTGCTCTGTAGTTCTACCTGCCTTCTGCCACCTGCGGCGTGTCATGGAAGTAACTGATGAGGACCCTGCATATGTGGTGAGGTTTAAAGAGAAGTTTAAGGAAGACCTCGCTTCCTGGCACAGGTGTAATATTCACTGTCGAGGTGTCACTTTTCATTCACGTTGTAATTATGGAGACCCCAGCTGCCTTACTGTGAGGTCAAAGCGAAACGTGGCTTTCATGGGTTTTTCAAATGTTGCCACACGAATGCAGCAGTGCTATTACCTGTCAAAGTTTACAGGTTTTCAGTGACTGACATTTCAGTCACATTTAACTGATTTTACTGGGTCACATGATCGGGGGCGGGGCCTCAGGATTGCATTTCTCTCCACAGTGGGATTTCAGTCACTACAGTCATTGATAAAACAAACACCCAGCAAAGTATTTTTATTCTGTTCTTCAGCTGTATGATCCACTGAGGTGAAATATCGTTCTCGTTGGTTATAGAGCAAATGGAATGATAAATAGAATATAAATAGAGACATATAAACGTGATATTTTAAGACATAGATAAATAAAATGCAGTTGAGCCACCTGAGTTACTAGTCCTTAAAACAGACCCAGTCTTAGACTTGAACTCTCAACAAAGACACTGTGCTTTCTGTGAACTTTCCGAGGGAACCCTGGGCTTTGAGTTAAAGCCAGCGGTTCATTTTCAAATAATGCCAGATAAAAATAAATTCCCCCATGCCCACTGGCCCCCTGCTCCTCAATCACATCAATGCAGTGTAACGGCAGTAAGCTTTATTACAGTGTTGGCGTTGTGATGGGAAGCATACTCAAACTGCAGAATCATGTGTATGCCCCCCCACCCCCACACACAAAAACCACCCCCTGCCCTCCAAAGTATTTACTACTCAGCAACCCAAAAAGGCCAACCTCAGACAGCAGACATATCACTCAATACTGACTCTGAAGGCAAGAGGGGCCACGAGAGAGGTGAGTGGACTTTCCTTTCTGTTGCAGTGGCGAAGAACGTGCTGTAACATCTGTGTGATTTGGCTACGCTGAGCAGTAGGTTGCTTCCAGGTTCAAAATTTCTGAGACAGCAGTACCCAGGAACAATTTGAGGAGACACTGGGAACGACCAGAAACCAGCCAGGTAAAGGGCGGAAGCGACATTCTAATGGCAGAGATGACCGTCAACTTATCCGACAGGTTCTCATGAATCGTAGGAAGACATCAAGTAACCTTCAAAAGGAACGGGAAACAGTGTTTGTGTGTGTATCACTAATGTGCCAATATGAGAGAGTATAGTGTGAAAATAGAGCAAGAGGTAATACATTAAATTCTAGATTTTTTTTGTCTTCAAAATCAATAAAAAAGACATTGAAAGTCATTATTGTCAATTATCTGTCCGTCAAATAGTATCTCATCACAAGCCTTTTAAAGGCAAATCCTCATTTTTTTCTAATTTCTTATGTGTGCTGATTAATGGTGGGTCAGGAGGACAGCGGCAGTGAGCTTCATGTGATTACCGTACATCTCAGATCTCAGAGTGAGGAGAACAGAGGGACAATTTTCCTCCAGTGATATGAAGTCACAGCACAAACTCTTGGTGTGAAAGGTGACCGTCGAGGGGTGTGCTGCTGTGCACCTCAGTGGGTCAAGATGCTATGCCTGTGATCAGAAGGTTGTTGGTTCAACTCTCACTGCTGGCAAAATGACTTCACCCTTAACCCCATACTGCTCAGGGACGGGCTGCCCTTGCTAACTCAGAAAAAGCTGTTATTTTGTATAAAATAATTTGCTATGTAAATTAAGATGCCCTTTTACTTCACTGGAACATCGCATGAACATTCATGTCTTACTGTGTAATCTTACTGGGACAGCTAAGTACAGCTACACAAGCTACAAAGCTACTGTACACATATAACAGCAAGTATTACCTAATTAACAGTTACTTACTAAGGTGTTCACTAACATTTACGTATATGGCTTTAAATTATACCTTACTGGTTAAAATATTTGTTGATTTATTACAGTTAAGTGACGCCTTGATCCGGAAGCACAAAAAATGCTTTCTCTCACAAACTTTTTTATCAACAAATATCAGAAGTTTGTCACTTAATCGAGTTTCTAAGACCATCTTTTACTGCACCTGTCTATGTATGATGTATTAGACTAGCACAAAATAATTATGAAGCTTATAAATAGAAATGAAAATTCCTATGAAACCGGAAACATAAGCTTGCCGGCAGCACTGTGTCGCACGGCACACAATTTGCTCATTTTTAATTTGATTTCTGCCTCTACTGACACATCCCTTTTTGGCTGTGTCACCCTGGCATCGGGCTCCGATTGTGGGTCACTTATATAGTGGGTGTCACTCTGTCACTCTGCTTCCTGGTGAGATGGAAGCCAGCGTGACTGTCAGGTAAAAGAGAGTCAGGTTCTGAGACAGAGAGCCTCAACCTGCGTCTAAAACGGGGAGCCTCCATCCATTTATAAAACAGAGCCTCCGCCTTCCTATAAATCAGAGAGCCTCCATCCATTTATAAAACAGAGCCTCCGCCTTCCTATAAATCAGAGAGCCTCCATCTACCTCTAAAACAGAACCTTTACCTGCATGCCTCTAAAACAAAGAACTGCCCCCAATTTATTAAACAGAAAGCCTCCATCTACCTGTAAAACAGAAGGCCACTATATTTGTCAAGGGTGACCTCGGCAGGTCTTTGTCCCATCCGCTAGCAATGACATGTGGCAGTATATAAAACCATAAAAACATTCCTTCCAAGTGCAGTTTAATTTTCTGTATACAGTAACAGTGGTAACAGTGCAACAGTGCCCCCTAAGGTGGTATCACGGTAACTACAGAGCTGGGTTTCACTATCCTGTTCGATGCTCTCATAAATACCACAAAGTTGAGAAAATCAATACAATTTCGACCCAACCCACCTTGGACACAAACTTGTTACACCTCTGCCATCTGGTAGATGCTGCAGAACCCTGTACGCAGACACAAACTGGCTGAGGAACAGTTTTTACCTCACATCCATCACACTTCTGAACTCACAGCACTGATCTCAAACATTCTGATGCAATACCCCACATGTGCAATATCCATATTTATGTGCATTTAAAACACGTGATAAGCTCTACTTCTGTGAATTGCTCACCCACCAACTTACCAGCACCGTATTGTGTGTGTGTATGATTCTATACATGTACAGTGTCTGTACATCATTTATTTTCTGATTCTGTTTTATGCCTCGGATTCTATTTAAATGTAAGTTTACTGTGCATCTGCTGGCGTGTTCCAAACTAAATCTCATTGTACTTACAATGACAATAAAGCATCTCTATCTTCGTCTGTATATAAACTAGGCAACAGTAACACTGTTGCCTCACCAGTCAAGTTAAAAGGGTTAAAATTCCACCTCTGCTGACCTTGGCGTGGGTTTCCTCTGGCAGTCCAATGGCATGTACACAGGCTGCGTGGTACCTTTAATAGCCTAGAAGTGGACCTGCATCCTGTCCTCCAGTGCTGTGCCTCTTGGGATGGACTCCAGCACCTCAAAACCCTGACAAGCATAAGTGGCTAGAAGCTGGATGAATGTGCACCTGAAGACACAGCTCAGATATTTTACATCGCTGGATAAAGTATGAATAAATCTGTACCCGCTGAAAGGCAAACTCTGTTGATGTCCATCTAAGAATAAGGATTATTTCTCTGAGCCTCAGTGTTTACTTCTGTCTCTGTTTTTGTCTACAGCGAGGTGCCTGAGTACAAAACCTCAATGACAATACACTGACATTAGGTTTATATTTGTCTTTGTTTTCTTCACCCATTGGCCTAGTCTACTTTTTGTTCCTGGGAAAAGGATTTGCATTCTTAAGTTCATTTCACACCGTTAATCTGGAATGTTGGTATAAGCTATATCAATGAATAGTTTCCCAATAATAGCAGGAAAATCTATTTGGCATAATTTGGCAGCATTTAGTGATCGGAGATGTAAATTCAGTAATTAAGCAGTGTGGGGGTATACTGGTGTTAATTAATAATATGTTCTATATTGTTACAGATTCCAACGGCTTCCTCAAGATTATTTGGACAGTATTGCAGATGTCCTTAAAAACACAGTCCGTTACCTTGAGAATCCAATTCTTGACGACAGTGATTTTATTTACTATAGAATAGAACAGATAGAAACTACTCTAATCAGATCTTTTCTGAAACGTGAAACTGATTTAGTTTTAGAAAACTTGTCAAGAGCAAAGCTGCTCTTGAACTGTGAACCCAAAAATGTCTGCACAGGTTTTGTTGTAACACCAAGTCATACAGGTACTAGAGGTCAACCTAAAATTAATGTCACCAAAGATCAGCTGGAGTTTTTCCTGGACCATAACTTCTCAGTTCCACAGATAGAAGAAATGTTGGGTATTAGTACAAGAACTGTCCACAGAAGAATGGAAGAACATGGACTTTCAATCCATAGCACTTATCAATATCTGAGGAAGACCTGCATAACCTGGTGACAAATGTGATCACAGAGTTTCCAGATTCAGGCTACAATAACGTGTCAGGGTTTCTTTGCAGTATGGGAGTGAGGTAAGTTTTAGATAAATCTTAAGCATCAACCATATTTGTCTATAATCAAACAACAAATTTAGTTTTTTATAAATATATATATATTTGCTTGCCTCAGAACGTATGCAGGTAACTGCAGCACATACTGTACATTCACTACTGTCTGTAGTAATTTGAATTACCAATTCATCTTTTTTATGTCTTTCAAAATTTAGGGTGCAGAAAAAGAGGCTAAGGGAAGTTATGAGGGCTGTCAATCCCATTGGTGTTTTCTTAAGGGGCCTGACAATTAACACCATCAAGTGAGGAGGCTATAGTGTACCATCGCCATGGGCACTCTGGCACATTGATGGCAATCACAAGTTAATCAAGTTAGTAATAAACAATTTACATAAATATTATGAACATTTCTATTACTGAAAATCAAACTGCTGCTTCAATTTGACCAGATCATCTTAATATAGTTACAAAATTAATATAAAATATATATATATTAAATGATTTCTTTATTTTTTAATAGGTGGAGGATTATAATCCAAGGAGGAATTTGTTGTGATCGCCGGTGAAGGGGGTGATCGCACGGGCAGGCAGACGGGCAGGAAGCAGGCAAGCAGACGGAATACGGGGAAAAACGGGAATTTATTCACGGTACAGGGACCAGGAAACATCTGACATCGACTAACATCCATGACGGACAAGACATGGACTGAAATAGACGGGACTGGGCGACACAGCTGGGCAAGATCAGGGAAGCACACGTGGATAATGAGGGGGCGTGGCACACACGAGGAGCGGACGAGCCGGGCGTGACAGAATTGGTGGATACAGCAGAAAAATCATGTATCTAAAAGCTGGCACCAATAACAAAGCCTCAGTTATTAAAAACTTTCTTGAATCTGTGAACCAGTAGTGTTAGTGAAGAATACTGCTGGGTTTTAAACTGTAAAAATTTCATACAATGCAACATCAACTACGCGTAAACAAGCCATTCCAAAACCAGGCGAATTCTTAATTCCAAAGTCCATGTCGCATTTGAAATCTTCATATGAGGCATGGCATGATATTTTTAAGATGTTTGAACAAGTGCTGGCTTGAGGGAACCTTGAAGAATGATGAAGAAAATCAAGTGTAGGTGCAGGGTTACAGCCAAGAGCTGGAATGCTGTCACTTCCGGTGGCAAAAATAAGGATGTCCTCCAGTGTCCGTAAAGGCTGGCTGCTTTTGCCAGGCTTCATGTATAAAGTAAATAAGGCTGAATGGTACTTAAATATATGTGGTTAGAGTGCTGATAGGGGGCGGCATGGTGGTGCAGTGGTTAGCACTGTCGCCTCACACCTCTGGGACTGTCGTGGTTATTTCTCCTTCTCCGCCAAATCAGAAGTCAGAGGTCCGCTTGTGCAGTATCCAGAACTCAATCTTTATTGCAACAATGAAGCTACAACCAAGGCTGGACACGTAAGTGTGTCCAGTACTGTTTTACACCAATTTTTATACAAGTTCTTATCATTTAACAATATCTCGTCACTTAAGTATCATTATTCCTTCAGCCATTCACAATAATTGTTTTTTTTCCCCTTAATCCACACCCCTAGGTGATAAGTTTGTCCATTTTTTTTACCGTTTGGTCTCTCGGCTGAACATAATGGTGGCGTGAGCAGCTCCACTTGGTTTTTTAAAAAATGCTCAGCTGTGAACTCAGGCGAATCCCTTCCTTCAGTAGTAAACCTAGGCAATTTCAGTCTGTTTAAACATTGTCTAACTAAAAGGTTAATAATATATTTGTCCTTTAACATAGTGATAAAATATACGTTAATAATCTTAAATTTATAGATTTAAGACTAACAAAGTAGCTAACAGAATCTGACTAACAAGGTGCAAATACATACTCTGTTGATTACATTGTGTTGGACTTTATAATGTTTATATTGTGGTGATTACATCATGGATATTTGGCATACTCTTTAATATCATAATACTTGTATTCTACGTTATATAGTGCTAAATAATATTCCATAATTGTACAGCAAATGTTACTGAGCATGTGTTATGGGTTTTTTTTGGCAGGCTTCAAAGGGACATCTGACTTTGTCATGGCAAATCACTTAACTGAGGTCTGTCACCACTCTGCCTTTTCCGTCACGGAAGCCCCCAGCACCTGCGAGGCAGATGCTTACGGACGTAGCAGCTTTGCCTGCAGGCAGGAAGGTGCGTTCATGAATAAGCTTCTAATGGCAATGTAGACGTTTTCTAAGACTATGCAATTTCTGCACAAGCAGTTTGGTAACGCAATGTCTGGTTTTCTTTCCTATAGGTAGGTTTGTTGAAGGCAAATGTGGTGGCAGCGTCACCGGTAAAGACTGCCGTCGTGAGGGGCGCTCAGAAGGAGGTTAGGCGTGTCACACTGTGGGACGGCACTGCCCAGATCGTACTTCACATCTGGGAGCGACAGGCTGATGCCGTGGCGCTGGAGTCATCTTTTACTTTCACGAATCTAACTACTCGCCAGTTCGAAGGGAAGGTCGAGTTGACGACAACGAGGGAGACTGATGGAGAAGATCCCCGACTTGAATGTCGGGGAGGCAGAGGACGCAACGGAGGACTTGAGTACCACCGTTGACGCTTCAGTCGCCGGCGTGGAAATAAAAGCCGGCTTCAAGTGTTGCCTGTGTAGAAGCCGGCAAGACTCGATAGACACACAGCCGGTTTCAGAGATGCAATGGCTGCAAGATGCTGCAGAAGTCGGAGTCATATACGAAAGAACTGCGGGGCGTATTAAAGGTAAAAAGTATTGATGGTACGGATTATACTTTAACGGTGGGAAACTCCTGTATGATGCAGTATCTGCAGCTACGCCACCTGACGGCAGTAGAGGAAACAGTCGAGGAGCACTTCCTTGGTGAGGACTGTCTGTCTTTTTGTTTTGACGAGGACTGTAATGTCATCTCTATAGGTATTCCACTCAGCGCGCCTGGAAGTAGCAACACTAAATCATAGGTTTGAAGTTTTGGTATTTGCGTGTTTTTTTTTTAAAAAAAAAAAAAAAAAACCTGTGTTCTGTCAACTTTTTGTACATGGCCTTATTGAACTGAGCGTTTTTGTTTTAACATTTGAGATCTTTGAGTTTTGCAATAAAAAAACTACGACTTTCACTGCATTTCATTTTGAAGATATTTGAGTTTATATGCAATTCCTAAAATGTGCAACTAACGAGTTTCTTCAGTTTGCAGACGGGTTTTCTGTTGCAAGTTATGGTAAGCTTTTTAATGTTCTCAGGTTTAGAGGTTTCAAAAGGCACTAGTCACTTATTCGCCTTTTGCGTGTAGTACTGGTAAGTGAAATTTATGCGTGTTGTAGAAATAGCATGTTGGCTTGTGACCGAAACAATGCATTTGCGACGCTCTTTTCTTGACTGGGGTTCGTTAGGCTTCGAGGTTTATTTAGGAGTGGGGGGTGTGTGGGGGGTGACATTTAAGGACATTTTCCTGAGTACACACCAGTTAACTGGGGACCAAAAACCACGTCCTCATTTGTTTAGCTATACTATCATGTTCAGTATGCTAAACATCACTGGCCAAAAAATTTCACGTGTCCCGAAAAATGACAAAGACCTGATTTGTGTACCAAAAGTGTGTGTGCCTCCCCCCCAGAGTGTGTAAAACGCAGCGCCCCAACAGGAATTCATGTGAACTGCACTTCCTTACTCTACGCGCACATTTTGATCAGGTGATCCAAACAAACCAATGAAAATCTACTTTTTTGATTGGATGATCTAAACCAATGAAATTTTACTTTTGTACTGGAGGAAGCTTTAGGCTAATATTTAGCATAACATAAATATATACAGTATATTTACACATTGCTAGCATGCCCTGGTAATATTATTTCTATCACGCAGTAAAAGTACATCAATAAATATAACAGTTTAATATAACTGTAGCATGCCAACCATAAACATTCTGATAAAGTACAAAAATAAGGAACAGTAGCAAATTTACCTACGCCGATTTATACTTATTTGTAATGTTAGCAATCACTACCATGTAGTCTTCTTAGCAAACCACATTCAGATAAAACAGAAAATTAAAAGCAACATATAGCAAATATGACTCTAATAATTCCATGTAACAGGTCACCACGCATACATAGTAAGTATGCGTGGCAAATATTGTCATACATTGAAAAATAAGGAGCACTATATAACAAATACGACTATGCTAATTCCATACATCAGGTTGCTAGAACCGCTAACATGTAGCGTGCTTGGCATACTACATTCTGATATATTATAAAATAAGGAGCAATATATGGCTAATAATATGCTAATTCCATGTATCAAGCCACTATATATAACGCTAGCATGTATTATGCGTACTAAACATTCTGAAAGCAAAATAAATGTTTATAATACTACCTGTTTTAAGTGGAAGTCCTATAATTTTAAATAGTTCTTTCGGCCGTCATATATATTACATGTGCAATAACAAGCGCGGAGGAATATTTATGTCACACTGCGCAGTTAACAAGTGGACTAAGTGGATTTTGCGGCTATAATTTGGAAAGACGTCACTTTCGCGGGGAAACATCGGAGGAAGGATTTCGCGCCAACAGGTAAAGTTGTTCCATTTCTTATCTACATTAGAATTTTAATTTTTTTTTTACCGAAAATAATATACATTTTGGAAATAATTTCCGCATTAACTTAGTAAGTAAAATGTATGGGAATTAGAAGCGTAACAATTGTAGTTCTTTAAATGTCTTAAAAATAAGAATTTGAACAGACTATAGGCACACACCTGTTTTAAGGAGTATATCATAATTATGCTATTCTTATTAACTTATCTTTAAATTATGAAGTGTAAATGAGATACTGGATATGTAGCACATGACATGTAGCCAATTTGAAACACTCGGTCCATGTACGTGAGCTGCTCGCTTATATACTGTATATATATAAAATAATGGGAAACATAATTATATATAATCTATAATATTATGAAGGTGTTTCCCATTATTTTTAGTCTTGGAAAACGGGACTGGGCGATATATCGAATTTTTATCTTATATTCGATAACTTTTTACATACGATTTGGCTTGATAGTGTATCGTCATATCGATTTTATTTATTAATTGTAAATATACACAATATGATTTGCTCTAAAATGGCATGACAAACAGAGCAGGCAGTGCAAGAATAAGTAACGCAATGATGGCGCAGGTAGTAATTAATGTTCCGTGGTGCGCATGCGATGTTCAGCAGAGATGCATTTTTATGTTTTTCAGTTAGGAAACACTACTTTGAATAAATAAAACCATTCATCAAAAAAAATCATTCTGACTTTCTATCCTAACTTTTCAAAAGTATTTTAGAGATATTTAAAAAATATTTAAATACATTGAATATCGATACAGTGACCTAAGATATCAAGATTTTGTTTTTCAACTATATTGCCCAGCCCTGGAAACCATGTCCTGCACAATATTTTGAGTTTAATTGAGTGACAATTAATGTTTCTATTAAATAATGGAATTATATTTGTTTTTTATGAATATAATTTAAGTGATAACTGTAATCTGCATTGTTACAGAATGAACTCCATTAGGAGAAAAAGATGTCATCCATTGCAGGATGTCAAGTTGCATATCAGATTAAAGTCTGATAAGGCTGTGATTGAAGAGCGTTATATTAATGTTTATAAAGGTATGTATCACAAATGTGGACTGCTTATGTAATATTCTTGGGATGTGTAATATTGTGTCTGTTTAGACTGCATTTATCGATGAATTATTGTTTTCTTGTAGGAAGAGGAGTGTTCAGCACGGTGGACATTTGCAAAGGAGATTTTGTAGTAGAATATAGGGGTGAACTGTTGTCGGAGAAAGAGAGTTTTGAACGAAAGAATGGATATAGTGAGGCTAAAAGTGTTTTTCTCTATGATTTCCAATGGAAAGGGAAGAACTGGTGGTAAGCAGGAACTTGACAATTTTAAAAGTGTTAAAATACTTTTGCTGATTTTGGTTCAGGTGAGTCACCGTATTTTGTCTTCTTCACAGTATAGACGCATCTCAAGAGGACAAGTCTTTAGGGAGGCTTGTCAATGATGAGCACAGGAATCCAAACTGTCGAATGAAAGTAGTAGATGTTGAAGGAAGTCCACATCTTTGTCTCTTTGCTGTTAGAGACATTTTGTCAGGAGAAGAGATTAATTATAATTATGGAGATTCAGATTGGCCTTGGAGAAGACAGGTATTTAGGTTTCCTCTTTTTTGCTTATTTTGGCATTTTTACAACATTTCATATATTACTGTTTGCAAGAGTTGCTCACAGTGTGATAATGGGTTGCATAGGAACAAATTCATTTTACTGTTTTGTTCTAAATAGCTCTAAATTAAAACACAGTAATGCCATTTTAAAGGTGGCTGTATCATCCCCACCAAAAGAGAAAAGTGTCCAGAATGACAGCCAGATACCCCAGTTGGAGTCTGGCTACATAGAGGTGAATATAACATTTTGTTCAGCTGTATATTTCCAATGTTCCTTAGTATTTGGTAAAACCACTTAATAATTAATGATTAACACAAACACTTAACACATTGTCCAGCATGAATAATATGAGCATCCTGTTCCATCATATTCAATAAGGTGCACACTTTAATCCTAATTTATCAGTGTCTCCTCTATACATCAGTGACCCATGTGTGTTTCTGTTCCTTGTCTCAAAGTATAATTTTATCAATCGTGGGCAATTAATCCCTGTTTGTCATCTCTGTGTAAAATTTGTGTTTTAAAAATCTTGATGGCTTAATTCCAGTAAAGAATATAGGCAGTATGCAGTCCTGGATTGTTGTATTGAATTGTTAACACTGGAATTTTGTATCTTTCTTTCTGATATAGTCATTCTTTTTCAGTTTGTTTTCTTTTATAGGCAATGGATGACTCGCACGCCAAAAAAAATAAGTCGCTAATGGACAAACAAATGACCCAGACTAGTGACAGTTTTGGTGAAGTTATGACTGTGGAGAGAAAACGGAAGTCCTCTATGGTAATATATCTGTTTTAGATCGGATATACTTTGGACTTATGTCCCCATTTTGGAATTTGTCAAGTGTGAGGGTCCTTATTTTTCACTATCTTGAGTGTGCAAATTCTCTGAACATAGTTTAATTTCTTGAATCCCAGTTTGTTTTTTGGAGAATGTACTGTATGAGTTTCTTTTATGCAATACTTGACTGTGTTCTTCTCAGAATTAGTCTTATACTGTTTACTGTACTGTATAAGCAAAGCAAAGACTTGCTAACTAGTTCTGCTTGATTAGTTGCTTGTGTGGTATCATGCTGATGATATGGATTAATATAAGCTTTTCTTTGATGTGTCAGTTATCATATAATACATTCTCCCCAACCCACACCTCTTCGCTGGGTTTGCAATAATTCTCTCTGTGTAATAATTACAGCCAAGTGCAAATATCTGCTCTATGTGCAGTATTTTACATTGCTTGTAATTCTCTGTGCAATGTTTATATTATTGGCATTTGTTGCTTAAAAATTCTATATTGTTACCATATTAATTGTATTACCACACTTTGTTAAACATTAGTACTAAGGTCTTAGTAACAAGTTAACTTTTTTATTTAGTCGTTTCAGAAACGCATGGTGTAATGAACATGTAATCATTGTGTGTAATAACACTAAAAGGCTTCTTATTCTATTCTTATTCTTATTCTAATGGTGAAGACCTGTGCAACTTGGGGTGTGTCAAATGGCACTATAATCTCACACTAATTTTAATTCTTAGCATAGTTGTTTGCATATTTTAGGCAAAGAAGAGGAAAAGCTATTGTTAGGTATTACTGTTGTGTAAAATGAGTGAGAAGTTTTGAAAATAGAAGATCGAATCAGCCTACCGGAAAAATAAAAATTAGCCATGTTTTCTCATGTCCCCAGTTTTATCTTGAAATTTAGAGGTATTTGTTTTGGTATTTCCGTGTGTGAAATCTGTTTACATATTTTTTTCTGCTTTTGTCATTGTAGGCACGATTACAGAAACTGAAAAGGCACCATAACAAATGTCTAGAACACTATGTGATGGAAGACAATGAACGAAGGAGACTTGAAAAAGAACGGACCTTGCTATTGTGTAAAGTTAGTCAGATTAATGAAAAGGTAAAAAGAACACGTTTAATTTTATTTATTTTTTTTGAATATTAGGTGCTGTAGGTTAATTTCTTTTCTCCTTACGTAAGCTTGAATCTGGATCTGGATTACCTTCTGCCTCTGATGAATTTGGTCACCTATCAGCTGATCAAGTGGAGGTATGTTCTAAGGACTCATTCAAGTAGACATTTTACACTGTTTTTGCATTGGTAAAAATGTCAGCCTTATATAAAGTAAATAAAAGTATATATGCATAGGTCTATAACATGAAAATTCCAAATAAATTCATTTAGGGTCTAAAAGTATGTTCATAATGTGCATTGAATATTTTCTGCTTTTAGAGTAACAGTAAAGGAAGCATCTCTGAAACGAGTTCACAGAGGACTCTCCAACGATGTCAAAAGTATAAAGTGTAATCAGATTATTAATAATAATAATAATAATAATAATAATAATAATAATAATGGGTTTTCATTGCTAACTAATTTAGAACAGTTTTGCTGCATGCTGGACAATTATTGTTATTGGCATTGTCAGTGTCAGGTTATACTAGTTTTTACAAATAATATACTGTATTCTTTGATTATGATTATTTGTCATTTACACACAATAGTTTTGCTCATTTTATATCTTAAAAATATCAGAGTAATGACCACAGACATAATTAGGATGGTAAATCCTTAATCTATGAAATTTTAAAAATAAATTCTCTGACATTTGCAGTTAAATTCCTAACATTATTTTGACATATTTTATCTAGTGTGTTCTATATTCTCTGTTGTATCTTTCTGGAGGCTCTACGGTAATTACTTCTTACTGTAAGGCTGAGTACCTATGCTGATTGTATAGAGTGGTTACTTACACTGTATATATGAATGAGCGCTGGTTATTCCCATCCCTTCAACAGTTTTGCAATTTGAAGTGATGACATTTTAAACACTGGCTTTTGGTTCACTTTCATTTTCCTCTACCTGCAGTTTCTGAAAATCTGTAAAATTTGAAATACTTCACACTTTTTAGTTGTTTTCAGTTTACATGATAAAGTTAAGCTTACAGATACTCAGTTTAAAATAGCCCAACATAAAGTTTGAAATGTTTATTTTATTTCTAGAGTATTTAAAATAAAGCCAGCTAGTTGGATTTTTTTGCATTTTAAATCAGTTTTCCCTGCTTGGAACAGTCAACAAAATACAAAATTGGTAGTTTTCTGATTTTAAGCTTAAGATGGTGTAATTGTAATTAGCCTCATGTAATTTGAAGCATTAACCATTTAATTCTTATTTCTTTTGCAGGAGACTGTGATGAACACTTACAGTTCATCAGATGTTTCTGAATACACTGACTATAGTGATGTAGACTATGTGCCAGATAGCGACGGAAGCTCCTCTGATGAGTCCAACCAAAGTATTTCTCTATCTCCCGATGTCAAGAAAACCCAAAGCAGCCAAAGATTTCCAGAATTATCAAGACGAAAACAACAGATTCACAATGAGCCTACTAAGACCAGAAAGTCTTCTCAATTGTTAACCCAGGATTTCCCACATAGTGAAGAAAGTGTTTTTACTTGTAACTCCATCAGTGTGCCATCATCTCAAAGTGTACAGGGGAAATACACCAAGAAGCAGTACTGCTTATTTTGTGGAAAACCATATTCAAAAATAGCAAGACATTTAGAATCTGCCCATAGTGATGAGAAAGAAGTTGCAAAAGCTTTACGATTTTCAAAGAATTCAAGAGAACGTCACATCCAACTTAGCATTCTGAGGAAACGTGGAAATTTCACTCATAATGTAGATACTGTTAGAGTAGGATCAGGAAACATGGTGGCTTGTTATCGTCCCACAAAGACCAGAAAAGCTAAAGATTACATACATTGCCTTCACTGTCAAGGTCTGTACTCTAAGGGTACCCTTTGGAAGCATATTAAAATCTGTCCACAAAATCCAAATCCAGATCCATCGGAAGGTGGTAAAAAATATGTACGAACATTATGTGCAATGTCTACACCAGTAGGTCTAGATGTTAGCCAGAGCTTCAAGGATGTGCTTTGCAACATGGCATATAATGAAATTTTTGCCATAGTTAGGAGTGATAGATGTATCCTTCAGTTAGGACAGCATTTCTTCAATAAAATAGGATCAGACAAGGGCAAGCATGATTACATAAGGCAGAAACTTAGAGAGATCGGTAGACTTCTGCAGGAAGCACGAAAGTGCACACCACTGCGCAAGATGGAAGATTTTGTTATTCCGTCCAACTTCCCTCATGTGGTTAAAGCTGTGAAAGTAGTAGCTGGCTACGATGAAGAAACACATTCATACCAAATTCCATCACTGGCTATGAAACTTGGTCATTCTCTTAAGAAAATTGCGAGCATTGTTGAGAGCAATGCCACAATTGTTGGAGATAATGATCTAGCAAAATCTGTTCGTCGTTACCTTCAAGTACATCAAGCTAAGTGGAGTGAGTGCATATCTAGCTGTGCCTTAACTACACTAAGGGAAGCAAAGTGGAACACACCTCAGCTGCTGCCCTTTACTCAAGATGTGAGACTGTTGCACTCACACCTGGAAAAAAAGCAAGAAGAAATGCTTAGGCTACTTAAGATTTGTCCTTCACGAGACAGCTACACTGGACTAACCAAGGTTACCCTCACGCAGGTCATCCTTTTTAACCGGAGAAGAGAGGGTGAGGTCTCAAAAATGCACATGTCCATCTTTGCATCAAGAAACAAAAAAGAACTTCAGGATGATCTTGCCATCTGCATGTCGGACTTTGAAAGAAAACTGTGTCAACACTTTATGCGTCTTGAGATTAGGGGCAAGCGAGGTAGGAAGGTTCCTGTTCTTTTAAAACCTTCCATGGTTCATTCCATGGAGCTCCTGATGGAGTTCAGAGAACAATGTGGTGTTCCAACAGAAAACCCTTTTTTGTTTGCTCGATCGGGGGCACTTTCTGCATACCGTGGCAGGGACTGCATACAGCAGTTTGCCAAAGAATGTGGTGCTAAACAACCGGAAGCATTGTCATCCACTAAACTTCGCAAACACATTGCCACGATGTCCAAAGTTTTAAATCTTGAAGAAAATGAAGCAGACCAGTTGGCTGACTTTTTGGGCCATGACATCCGTGTCCACAGAGAATATTACCGCTTGCCTGAAGGAACACTTCAACTGGCAAAAATGAGCAAAGTGTTAATGGCAATGGAAAAAGGAACTCTTTCAGATTTCAAAGGGAAAAAATTGGATGAAATTGAAATCAACCTAGATGGTATGCTAGTATTGTTTAATGTTTCTTTAAATGACTGTATAGTCATAAATCTTTTTAGAGATCTATTTAGAAAAGTTTATTAAATGTTTGTGTTTATAGTTTTTAGAAATATTCATCAGATAATATTTTTCTGTTATTAAATGTATCTTTAAATAAGTATATTCAGAAATCAGTTTAAATTATTAATTATTATATTATAAATTATTAATATGCTTCTGAAATGTTTGTGATTATAATTCAAAATATTCATCAGATAATATTTTCCTGTTTCCCAAAGAAAAAAATCGACCCAAGAACCATTGATAACTCATCTAGTTCTGAGGAAGAGGAACCTGACAAACAGAATGATGGTCTGTCTGAAGATTATAGATCTTGTGATGTACAGAATTTGTCTGTTGACTCTACTCAGTCTCACAGTGAAGGTGTGGATGTTGGTCGTGGTGGCGGCAAAGCATCATCCAAGCGAACATGGAATGTTGAGGAAGTAAAAGCTGTTGAGAGACATATGATGAACTTTATCAGAATTTGTAGAGTTCCTGGAAAGAAAGAGTGTCTTCAGTGTCTCAATGCAGAACCTGAAGTTCTTGAAAGCAGAACATGGACTGGGGTTAAATTCTACATAAAAAATAGAATAACAGCATTAAAGAGAAAAGGTATGATGTAATTCAAAGAACAAAAGAGTTCATGTTAAGGTTGAAAAATAATAATACAGTCTTATTTTTTTTAGAACAGTAGAGTTGAGAGCTATACGAAGCTTCATATTTTCACTCAGCCCTCACGTCTTTATATTTCAAACAGCAGCTATTTTTTTAAGTTTTAAAAAAAGTTATGACTGTTTATGATTTTGAAATGTATATTCTTATGTCTTGTTTAATGAAAGATGCCAATTTATACCTGTGTGTATATATGTATACCTACATATGTACATATAGGATGGAAAAAACAATAAATAAAAGTTCTTGTTAGTCACAAGTTTTTGTCCCTATTTATCCATTTGTAAGGATGGATAATAATAGACTGCTTATTTTCTGCAATATTTCCATTGCACATTAACACTTTATTTTCCTGATCAGCTCTATAAATTCATGTTTCCCGACCGTGTTATAAATAGCAAACAACTTACAAACTGTTCCTAAAAATCATAAAATGCATTAGATGCTTTTTTCAAATTGTAAACAATGAGAATTACATTTTATTGTAAGTTCTTCTTGACAACTTCTTTTCTGTCCTCATTTGGGGAAAATGTCCTCAGATTAGTGCTGAACTGGAGTTTGTGTGTGTGTGTGTGTGTGTGTGTGTGTGTGTGTGTGTCGCCATGTCCTCAAAATTCACCTAAAAAATACATGACCTCATTTGCAAGGGTTTTTTTCATACTTTTAAAACAGGATTTTTTTGGAAATTTCAACTGATGGGCGTGTATACGGCATGCGTATTAGCCATGTTTAGCAATAATTTTGGTTCCAAAGCACTGGGAAAACCTTGTCCCCAAAGTGAGGGTGTTCTGACATAGGTCCCCAAAAGTGATCTGTGTGTGTGTGTGTGTGTGTGTGTGTGTGTGTGTGTGTGTGTGTGTGTGTGTGTGTGTGTGTGTGTGTGTGTGTGTGTGTGTGTGTGTGTGTGCTCCCCTGATATAAAATAACAAGAACATACAGCTCCGTTCAGCGCTACGTATTTCCCGCTGCTTTTCTCCTCCCCTCTCCCGCGCCAACTCTCTCCTTTTATTTCCTCCGTCACCTCATCTCAGCCCCGTGCTCCATCCCCAACAAAGCAGACCCTCTTCCCCCTCGACACCAAATTACTCTTACACATTCTACAGAAGTTCACTTGGCAGGATTTCCCCCCCGCCCCCATTGCAAAGGTTGGCTTTACAGCCGATTATGGTGTGATTTTTTTTAAAATGTGTATTAAAATGGGATCTGGTTGATTCGCGGGAGGCAATGCCGGTGTGTGCCCGGAGAGATCGCTCTGTACGCTTGCGATTAAGAACTCTTATGTTCAACTGTGTCCTAAGGACCCAGTCTCTCCCCCCCCCCCCCCCAAATTTGAGGCATTTTGCAAAGTTTGGAGATTCAGCTGAGCTTGTATGACTCCTTTCAGGTAAATAAGGATTGTAGCATATGACGGTGGGATTGTATGCCCTAAAATGGTCCATTTAGATAAATTTGGATCCTAAGCACCCATTCAAATAATGGAAATAGGGGAGGAACCCACCTTTAACGACCATAAACAATATCCTAATCATGAAACCAAATGGCCAGGCAATGGAAAGGGAAGGGGCTAAACGTGTGAACCTAAAAATGTTAGCTGGTAATCAACAATTTAACTTTAAACGTGCAGCCGTACAAGCTGGGTCCCGGGGTAATCCATCCTAATTTCTACCTAAGACCATTTCACTCAAACATTCGTGTTATGTCCTACATTTACTAACCTGTCAGATCTACAATTGACAATCTCCATCGTGTTACGGGACTAGTCAGTTCTGTCTGACTCTTTACTATCCTTGCTACTGGTGTCAGTCAGTCCTCCTGCTCTCTGCCGTCCTACCTCTACTACCTGTCCGATTGTCCTACGTTTTGGACCCTTCAGTCACTGCCTGCAGTCACTAGTATTATTATTCTCCTGCCCTAAAACTGAATGGGCAGCCCAAACTGTAAATACTAGACCGACCAAACTTGGTAGGATGATGTCAATTCCTACCCACTACTCAGATAATCCGACCCAATCCTGTCAGCCAGAGGGGGGCGCCGTAGCACCCCCAACGCGTTTCGGTCGATATCTCCTGTCCTGTTAGTCCTACAGTCGAAATTTTTTTTTCTAGATACCTACAGCCTTGCCCTACCAACTTACCATTTGGACTATGAAGCTCCGCCTACTTAGATTTTTTGCTAATTTGCAAATCCTACTTTTTCCTTAAAGTCCTACCCTGTCCTACCAAATCAGACAAATGAGGTGTCAAACGAATCAGAACTCTCAGCTGATCAATAATCATAAAAAAAAAAAAAATCCGGACATTTGCCTATCCTGCAGCCATCAGCCACGCCCAAACAATGTACAAATTTGTCCAGTTTTGGTCTGACTGCTATAACTTCGCCCTGCCTTGTCCTACCTCTACCAAACTTGAAATCCTACCTCCCTACCCCATTCTGAGGACACCCTCCAAGGCGGGCCGCATTTCGTCAATAGGGGGCGCTACAACTAAAAACTGCCAATATCTCCTGACTGCCTTGACCAATCCGACTGAAATTTGGCATACATGTACTACTTTGAAGCCTGAGGTCAGTCCTTTATCATGGCAGTTATTAGTCATAAAATCCTGGCCACCATCAGCCAATCAACACCAAGCAGCATTCTGACAGGCCTTTGACAGGCTTAACAATAGCCCATCTCAATGAAAACAGGGTGATATATTTGTCTTCAGACCCTTAGTATACCCTGCTAAGGACACCCCGATTGGCCACATGGGGGCGCTACAGCTACAGCTTTTGCATTTCTGCTTATTTCACCTGAACTGTTATGGATAACATTGAAATTTGTTACAGGTCCAATGCACTGACCCATGGCAAATTCAATGCCATACAGAAGTTCATCCTACCTAATTCCCCTTTTGCCTGTTTCGTAGGAGTCTAAAAACTTGACTTTTCGTTAACCTCCTTGGATTTTCACCAAACTTACATAAATCTAGTATCATTCCAATCAGGAGACAGTCCTTGTAAATATTTAGAAAAAAAAAAACTGAAAGTTTTGCTAAGATACGGCCAGCAGACACACCCTTACTGTACTGGTGCCACGCCCCTTTCAATCAGACCGCTATATCTCAGCCATGCTTCAGCCAATCATTACCAAATTTCGGTCACTACTGTAGAGCTATACCTTAGACATAAGCTGTGTGTGGCTCAGTGGGCTAACCTTGTATGCTTGCAATCAGAGGATGTCTGGTTCGAACCCAGCTTCGGTGGGTATTTGAGCTAGACTGCCAAACATGCAAAGCGTACTCTCCATAAAGCAAGTCGAAGGAGGCATTGAGGATCAATGAACCAGACATTCAGACGGGCTCAGCCACTCCACCGGAGGGTTCTGCATTCTGTCCGATATCTACTGACATATCATGCCTGCACTAAACCCATCTCCATCCCAGTTCCTACCAACTACTCTGACCGTCTCACCCAAACCAGTCCTGTTCTGTCCTATATCTCCTACCCTGTCTTATCTACACAAGCTGTTATCAGTCAGTCCTCCTGCTCTCTTCCGTCCTACCTCTACTACTTGTCCTATCGTCCTACGCTTTGGACCCTTCAGTCACTGCCTGCAGTTACTAGTTTGATATTATTTTTGCCCAATTTCTGAAATCCCATTCACTTTCCTCTTAGGCTTTTGCCTAGGGAAACATATGCTCTAAAATGTTAGCAAATTACCTACAAAATGACATCAGACTTGCGCTTTCTATTAGTCATACCTCCACTCCATACCCAGAAGCAGGATCTGGTCTGCACAAGTTCAAAAGTCAGTATCAGGAATGCAAAGACTGTACTTGTGATCTAGGCATGACTGGTCTGCTAAGAACGAAAGGCATGACTGGTCGTTCCAAGAACGAAATTGGGGCGCAATGAATAATGGGGTTGTTCTCCTTTGGCAAGGATGCATCCAATGTATCCTTGACGTTTGGGGTGGAGCAAGACCAACATTTACCGTCCTCATGTACTTGTGTTTTTAGTCTTGGAACTGGTCTTCAGCAATGGAAGATGAGATAAAATAGGTACATGAGCACACAAGTACAGTCAAGTATACATACTACGTTTCACCAAGTGTGCGCAGAATTGACTACCTGTTTACGACACTGCCTGGTCTGCCTAACTAAAACTAACAGTACACTCACACAGGCAGAGCTGAAGCAGAATTCAACCCCCCCAACCCTTCAGCTGTGTGCCATCGTGCCGCCTCTCACCATTAATAGTTGGTAAAATATGTTGATGCTTCCAGCAATTAAAAAGGCCAATAGGATGCATGGTTATCTCTCTAGTTGTGTGGATTTTAAGTCAAGGGAGGTGATGCTAAGATTATACAGTGCCTTGGTAAGATCTCACCTAGAATATTGCATGCAGGTTTGGCCACCTTAAAAAGGACATTGATGCCTTAGAAAGGGTTCAATGCAGGGTCACAAGAATGATTCCTGGTCTTATAAGCAGAGGGTAGCTGAGCTGAATCTTTTCAGCTTGAGCAAAGGAGACTAAGGGGAGACATCCATCCATTTTCCAAACCGCTTATCCTACTGGGTCGCGGGGGGTCCGGAGCCTATCCCAGAAGCAATGGGCATGAGGCAGGGAATAACCCAGGATGGGGGGCCAGCCCATCACAGGGCACACTCACACAACATTCACTTACACATGCACTCTTACAGGCAATTTAGTAACTCCAATTAGCCTCAGCATGTCTTTGGGCCGTGGGGGGAAACTGGAGTACCCGGAGGAAACCCCACGACGACATGGGGAGAACATGCAAACTCCACACACATGTGACCCAGGCGGAGACTTTAACCCGGGTCCCAGAGGTGTGAGGCAACAGTGCTAACCACTGCACCACCATGCCGCCTTTGAGGTAAAACAAAAACATTAAATTCACCAGTCACCTTATTACAGTTTGCATTATAGTACATAATTGAACAGTGGCCTATAGGATGTACACACACATGTGCACTGAGACCACTGTCCACCTCGGATATCATTAAGGAGCTCTTGATCTCTTTTTCAGTGGCAGTGGGCAGATACTCGTCTTCCCTGAATTCCTGTGATTTTTGAAATAGCTGCCAAAAGACATTTTTTCTTTTTGCTCCCTCCCTTGCATCATCACCTGATCCAGTTTCTCCATCCATCGGGTGAGCTGAAGCAGGTGAGGGTCCTGGGGTAGGGCTGTCTTCCTCTGTCCCCACAGCCATAAGTTCTCTCGCAGCTGCCGGCGTAATGGCTTCGATCCTGTCGTCGTTATTAAAGCGATTTTTAATCAAACCCAATAGCTCGTCCACACAGTCCTCTGTGTATTTGGAGTTCAAATACTCTAGAATAGTTTGTTTGATATTTTTGGTCATGTCTGTGTCATCAGATTTCAGCACCAAAACATCAGAGTTGAACAAGGCCAGCACAGGTTTTAAGTAAGAAACTGTAACAAGTTGCTCACCTGAAAGAGCATCTGTGAACTCCAGAAGAGGGCCTAGTGCTTTACTTCCTGCTTCCAGCACCTCAACATCTTGCCATGTTGGGACAAGATGCCTGTGCTTTTTGTCTGCAGTCAAAAGACGACGAATGGCTTTTTCTTGTTCAATAAATCTCTCTCTCATGTGCTGTCTTGACCACCATCTTGTTTATGACTCGGTGATAAGTTTATACACTGGAAGTTTGAGTTTCTATATATATATATATATATATATATATATATATATATAATATATATACAGTATATATAGTGTAATGTAATGTATTTTATATATTAAATTATATTTTAGTCATCTACAGCTTTACTTATCAGGTCTTTTTGTATTTGTAAACGTCATAATAAATAAGATAAATACACTGCATTTTATAGAGGAACCCTAAATTACTCACCAATCGCAATATGAAGCCTATGCCCAAAACAAGGTGGCCTCTTCTAGTAGGGGTGTAACGATATAGTCAGCTCACGAGACGAGGCGAGACACGATATTGGATTCACGAGGAGACGAGACTATATTTCAACAATATTTTAAGGAAAACTTCAAAGAGGAAATTATTACTAGAAACCAGAAATATTTCACCACAAACTCAAATGACAGGCTTCTCTCGTATGACTACTCAACTGAACATGAAATAGAATATAAATAAAACAACATAAATAACAAACATACATTTTTTTATGTTTTCTTCACCGGTGCAGTGGATTTAAGTAATGAGCTATGATGGTGCTGCAAATGGCTTTGCACGGTAGTAGCGTTAGCCGCTGTGTACGGCATTATTTTCCTACAATGCTTACAGATGGTTCGTGTTTTGTCTGTCGCCTTTTCGCGTTTACATATTTCGTCGGGTAGCCGAACTGCTGCCGCGCAAAAGATTTCAAAGCGTCTGGATCGTCTGCTGCGGTAATTTCGTCAGACGCCGACAAGCTTACAGCAGCTGATTTGCAGCACCTTTACTAGACCACTTTTCACTCCGACGAGAAATCTCGTCATGCTGTAATATCGCGAGATCTCGTGACGCGAACTCGTTACACTCCTGTCTTCCGGTTACTAATCCGTACCTACGTAGGGCAGTGATAATGTTTGCCCCGATGTCTGTTGTCGTGTAAACCATGCTGTCTTCTCGCAGTGACCATGATGCCAGCGCATCTTTCAGTCCTTGTGCAATGATATCGCCAGTGTGATCTTCTGGGAAGTAGGATATTTGCGAACAGAAGCTTTGCAGTTGCCGGTGTTCGTCAATGAAATGCACCGTCAGGGAGAGGTATGGCTCGGATGTTCGGCTTGAGCATAAATCTGTTGTTGTGGCAAACTGTGAAACCTTTTGCAGTTTATGCGTCAGAGTTTGACGACATGAATCATACAATTTAGGCAAAGCTGTTTGACTGAAATATTTTCGGCCAGGCAGTGTGCACCTTGGTCCTAAAGTATCCAAAAGTTGTTTAAAACCATCTCTCTCAAGCACTTGAAATAGCACCATATATTTTGCGATGTAATTGGTGACGGCGTCACGCCATCTGCTGCTTTTCTTGTCCTAAGGCACTTTTCTTGCAGAATGAGTCCGCTAAAGTTTGCTGAGTGTGTTTTTGCGCTTGTTCCTTGGGTAATTTAGACTCGTGCTCCTTAGGTTTTTCGTATTCTTCGTATTCTGTGAGGTGGTTAGTTCGCAAATGGTGAAACAGGTTAGTTGTCGAGCTTTCACGGCAATCGATTTACCACATAGTCTGCAGATTGCTGTCTTTTGAGCAACATCGGTCTTTTCAAAACCAAACCACTACCACGCCAACGCAAATGAACCACGTCTGGCAATTAACTTTAACGACGTAGATTGCGAGGCTCTTTTATCGTCTGGCGCTGTTTGTTCACTCATCGCACACTGGTCTTGGACTACCCTCATCTGTTCATTCATATTTCTTGGGTTTTTGTTTCCCAGTGTTACTATAGAAAACTATTTTTCTTGTCCTAGGTTTTCCCTGCTTATGTTCTGTTTTGTTCCATTCTGGTTCTGTTTAATTATGCTTGCGTTCCATTCGTAATGTTTAATGTTGGCTAGTCTTTGGAATTTGTAACGCTCCATAGTTTCTGTGTTGACACCATACTGCCTTGGTAGAATGTGCTACACAGGTTTGAGTTGAGCATTGCTGTCTTTAAGTTTTTTTTTTAAGAAATGCAGTCGTTACTCTTCACTTACTTAAGTACAGTTAAGTACTTGATGTTAAGTAAGCGGTGTTGACTTATGGCCTGATATTTGTGCCACTAAAACCTAAATATGAATTTTGTATATTTGAATCTGCATTTGCGTGTGGCATTATTTTTGGTAAGATGGGACACTCGTGCTGTGTGAAAGGCTGTCATACTAAATCACATGGTAGAAATGGCAGAAAGGTGGACCACAACATGAGATTTTTTTGGTTTCCCACTTGGAAAAGAGGATATGGACAGCAGGTAGAGAAGGTAACGAAGAGGCGTCGGGTGGCCTGGGTCGCAGCAACTAGACGGAAGGAGATCACTTTCAACACGATATCTCCCTTAATGCGTGTTTGCTCTCGGCATTTTCACAAATGCGAGTAAGATGTTTCTTAAGTAGTATTACTGAATATGCGTTCTAAAGTCTTAAGTTGGTGTTTTCACATTGGTTAACCTACACTAGCAAGCCAACCTCACTGCAGAGGGTAGCAGAAATGGGTTCATCTGTTTGTGTGAAACTAGGGTTACAGAGTGAATGCTTTTAAAAGACAGAAGTAAACAGCAGAACTGTAATGAGACGTTAATCAGTGCATGTACAGTATGTGTATATTCGCGTGCATGGATTATAAGCCACAATGCTGGGTAAGGCTGTCACTGTGTGCTGTGCCCTGACAAACCAATGCCCAACTATAGTTTAAAAACATTTGCAAGTACGGTTTCTAACGTTTCACATGATGTCTGGAAGGATCTGTATATACTCATTGTATACTAGGGATGGGCATTTTTGATCATATTTCATTTCGAGTAATAAACAGGTTTGAGAAACGAGTACTCGATTAATCGGGGGTGGAGTTTAAGCAAGGGGCGGGGCGTTTGCGTCACAGTATACAGTAAACATTTAAAAGAAATAACAGCATGAGGTGAAGCTGAAGCACCTTTTCTACATGACACATTGTGTATAAAATTAATCACATAGCCTAGATACCTAAATATGTAAATGTTATATTACAAATTGTATTTATCTACACAAAATGCATACGAGCTTGAACTACGTGCCAATCATAAAACAGTGGATGCGCTTCTCCCGTTACTTTAAAACAACGGCAACTGAAGCCCCACAACCCCCCCCCCCCCCCCAGACCCACTCTCTCTGATCAGTTACCTTTTTCTATGTTTATAAAACAAATAAAACACACATGATACTCTGCTTTTCAGTTATTTTATTCAAGTGTTATTTTTAACAAAACAATTTTTATTTCAGCAGCATCACAACAGCTGTGTATCAAAAAAGTTTTCTGTTAAAGGTTCGCAAAAATAAAGTATAATATAACTTCAAACAACTGTTAAGTTAATAGCCTAACAAAAATTAGAAGCCAGCATAATTTGGCTGTGTAAACTTAAAATAAAAATAGCTTGAATATTTTTACCACAGCTATAAAACTTAAAGATTAGGTAACATAACTTTTCTTTCAAAATGATCAGTCGGTGAAGGTAAATTTATTGGCGCCATAAAGCTGGGATAATTTAACTATGCTGCTTAAACTTAAAACAAAAACAGCCTGAATAGTTTACCATGCATGGCTAAGAAAAATTAACATAAGGACGACATATTTTTATTCAAAAAGATCAGTTGGTCTACATGCTCAGATGAAAGCCGAGTGCGGAGTCTATTTACAATTAGACCAGCGGTGGAAAAAATGCGCTCAGCAGGCACAGAAGTTGCAGGAACAGCCAGGTACCACTGGGCAAGGGTGCTTAGCTTTGCAAATCGAGACTCATTTACTTTCCACCACAAAATATGATCCTGGTTTACAGAGATGCATGGCTCCCTGAAGTAGCTTTCGATTTCGGTGTCATGCGGAGAAACATCACTCATGCCGTAGTTCTCGCCGAAAAGAGTGTCGAGGGCCGTTGCTGAGTCGGCTTACTTTGTATGGGTCTGACGGGATTTGGGATTGTCTCGCAAAGCTGCTTCAGATTCTCTTTTACTCTCTCCCGAAGCTCTGTCTCAAGAAACTTGAGATATTTGTGTCTTGGATCCAAAGCCGCTGCAATCAGAGGCAGATACACTTTCTCAGCATCCTCACCAACTGCGACTATGCGCCGTTTCAGAAATTCGGCTACGGCATTTTTAAATTCAGACACTCTTGGAGACTCACTCCTCTGTGTGTTTAAATGTCTAGTGATGAGACTGTGTGATCGGATAGACCATTGAACTGGAAACATGGGTCTCACTGCACATTGTAGTTGTGGCACACTTAAGAGACTTGAGAACAGGTGTCAGTTCTTCCACAGTCTCCCAGTGCTCATCTTTTAGGTCAAGTGTCCTCGCATCTGCAAGTTTTGTAACATTGCGATCGGACAGAACAGCACACACATACCACCTCTGTTCCAAAAGGCGTTCAAACATGTCACACACAGAATTACATCGCGTGCGACAATGCTGAATAAGCTTATGGTCGGGTATATTTTGTTCTTGTTGTTTCTGCCTTAGCGCGGCTGTAGCTACTGTGCTGTGGTGAAAATGTGATACCAAGCGGCTACTTGCAGCTATTACATTTTTTACAGTTGCAACACTGAAGCCCTCATTGATTGCAAGCTGCAGGGTGTGTGCGAAACAGGGCACTGATTCCCAAAGACTTTGATTTGCCAGAACCATGTTAGCAGCGTTGTCGTGCACACATGCCATTACTTTTTCAGAGCTTAACAGCCACTTTTCTGTTACATATTTCAGGTAGTTGCCAATGTTCACAGCTGTGTGTCTTTCCTCGAAAGACTTTTCGCGATGGGACAGTCATCTTCTCTGCCCTGCCTTTGTCGCATTTCTGTCTGATGGTGAAATCTCTTATGCTCGTCTGACTGCTGCTAGTGGCATCGGTAACATCTGCTTTTTTGTGTTTATGTGCAAGATGATAACGCATCGAACTCGTTGTGGAGTTGTAGACGAGTGTGGCGCTGCACATCTTGCACTTGACTGTTTTTTCGGCAAGTTTTTCAAAGTGTTGCCAGACATCGCTGCGCACTTTAGAAGCCATTTTCGCTCTGTTCTCCGGTCTTGTCTCTAGACCGCAACTTCTCACAGCCGTAACCAATCAAATATTAGACTACCGCCCAAATACCAGCATAACCAATCAGAAAGAATGAAAGTAGTTTAATTTTAAAACATGCATTTTTAGAGCCAATCGATCGTGCTCTATCGTCGCTGATGGGTTCGAGTAATCGATTAATCGAGTACTCATGCACATCCCTATTGTATTCCAAGCCTGTATTCTGCTTGCCACTTAACTTTATTGGCCATATCCATCCATTTTCCAATCCGCTTATCCTACTGGGTCGCGGGGGGTCCGGAGCCTATCCCGGAAGCAACGGGCATGAGGCAGGGAACAACCCAGGATGGGGGGCCAGCCCATCGCAGGGCACACTCCCACACCATTCACGCACACATTCACACCTACGGGCAATTTAGCAACTCCAATTAGACATGGGGAGAACATGCAAACTCCACACACATGTGACCCAGGCGGAGACTCGAACCCAGGTCCCAGAGGTGTGAGTCAACAGTGCTAACCCCTGCACCACCATGCCGCCCCCACTGCAGATTCAAATATACAAAATTCATATTCAGTTTCTAGTGGCACAAATATCAGCCCATATTGACTGTCCATGAAAGATCCTGTGATATTTGCATGTCCAGAAAAGTTTTGCACCCTCTCTAACATGGTCATGGTTTGGTTTGGAAGGCAGATGTTACATTAAAGGCAGGCGTCTTCGCAAAGAGCTTTGGCGCATTTTAGCCCTGTTACTTGTTACTGTCAGCATCACGTCTGGGTCAGTGCCGTCCGACTCTGTCCTTCATGTGGTGGATCGGTGTCATTGGCTTTGGATGAGCTGAACTGTCAGTGCTGTCAATCTAGCTTCACACTCCCTTGTGGAATTGGAGTGCTGACATTCAGGGACTCCCCATGTCTGCGTTCCCACCTGCCTCTCCCTCCTACTTATGCTCCCATAGTCATGTCCCTCAGAGCTTACATATTGCACCCACTTAACTGTTTACACTGCATCTAGTCTTTTCTCTTTCGGCTAATTGCACATTTAACTGATTTTTGGTTCAAAGATAGTTGGTTTTCTAGTTCTGCTCCCCATTTATCCCAGTTCCTTAGTTTTTTGCGCTTCGTTTTTTCCAGCTTATTCTTATTTCTCCCAGTTTATTAACCCCTTGTGCTCTTTATTTTGTAGTTTATCCCTTTGTCTCCTGTTTGTCTTCAATAAAACGTAAGTTGGAGCCGTAAGTAGGTTGTCACCCTCATTTCCACCCCTTCGCAAGCCCTGCCGTGACACATCAAGGTTTGAAAACAGTTTCCAAGTGTACCTTACAAAAATACAGTATTGTGGAACACTACTAACTAGGGTTGGGTATCGAGTTCGATACTTTTTAAGCACCGACCGAATCGTCTCGATACTATTGAATATCGAAAAAATCATTTTCGTTCGGTACCAAATTTCGATACCTAAGGGTATAATCTTATCAACGCCAGTGAGCTAGAAAACGTGCGGCATCCTTAGGCTATGTTCACACTTAGCGTCTTTTTTCAAACTGCCAGCGTCTGTTTTACATTATAACCCTATGCAGTAACCCGTTTTTTCAAAAAAGTCCTGAGCACTTTTTTAAACGCCACCGCCGGCGTCTTTTACTGCAGCTCAGAGCGTCTTTTCAAGTTGAAAGTCTTTGACAGCCGACCAATGACAAGCGAGTAGCGAGACCTGTCGTTTCGATAACAACAAGAAAAAATGGAGACGTGCCGGTAGATAAACTGAACCGACATTCTCCTCCCTGGTAACTTTCTCTTTCTTGACATTTTTGCATCACACAGCACTAGGCTACTATTGCAGCTGTTGTTATAGCAACAAAAGGCGCTCGGCTGCTATTTGTAACCGAACGCTGCCAGCTTTTTTTTTTTTTTTTTTTGCTAAAAAAGCGCCGTTGTCGGCTTTTTCTTGTCAAAAAAGATGCCAAGTGTGAACACTCCCTTAAAGTACCTGGATCAAATGCTTGCCTTGAAAATCAATAGTTTACGGCGGTTACGCCCACACGCCCAGAGCTTGTCTAATGTGAGGCTGTAATGTATACTACACTTTAAAGCATAGCATAAATTTAATGCAAACGATGTTTAAGCGATCAAAAGTATGGCTACATTATGCTAAGATTGACGGCAACAGCGTGCGATGCAATATTTGTAAAAAGGTTATCGCGTCCAAGACTGGCAACACGTCAAATATGATAAAACACCTGACAGTACACGGAATTAATTTACGAGCAGAAAGTTGTTCCGTGTTTGACTGCAAGAAGATCACGCGGGTGCAGTCATCATCATCCTCTCAGTATTTTCCTGACTCAGGGCCTC
Organism: Brienomyrus brachyistius; assembly: GCF_023856365.1. Lineage (NCBI taxonomy): Eukaryota > Metazoa > Chordata > Actinopteri > Osteoglossiformes > Mormyridae > Brienomyrus > Brienomyrus brachyistius. Next base: position 574,676 of record NW_026042359.1, on the reverse strand, counting down.
CAACAACATGCAGCTGTAAATTATGTTGTAATATTACCATTAAGGCTGTTGACCAGGTTTGTAGGTAGTCTTATTTCATTTAACTTTTTATAGTAAGCAACAATTATAAAATAATGGTAATTTTACTTTTTTGTGTTTGATGTCAACTATAGGGAGATGATGCACCTTAAACCCCAGATATCAGTCCCCCAGCCGAGACATGCTCTCAAATACCCTCATACCTGCATGGTATGCAGTTGAAAAAGAAAATGTCAAGAAAGAGTTGCAAGATGTGAGGGATGTGGCTGTGACTGCTGATGGCTGGACCAGCATTGCACAGGACCACTACCTGACAGTGTCAGTTCACTATGTGAGAGAGGATTCCATGAAAGAGAAGGTCCTACATACAAGGTCGGTATACACATCCCAGACAGGGGACATTGTAGCAGAAGAGAGAGGAGATATTCTTGATGAATTCAATATAAAGGACAGAGTAGTTGCTGTGACAGTGGACAATGCAGCAAACATGGATGTAGCAGTAAAAAAGATGAGTATTAAAAAAAATTTGCTGCTTTGCTCACTCTCTCATTATTGCTGCTCAGAAGCTTTACACAATTACCTCAGTCTCACAGTGGGCAGGAAGGATCCGAGCAATGGTGGTGTGGCTAAAAAGATCCAGCCTGGCTAAACCTGTCCTTAGAGAGAAGCAGCGTCTTCTCGGTAGGTAGAAATCAGAGTAGATGAACCTTAGTGCAAAACTCTTTGGCCAAATAGTTAATAAAAATCCTTTGCTAAATCATGCAGTAAAACATTTCTGCAAATAAATAGCCACTTTGTGTGTGTGTGTGTGTGTGTGTGTGTGTGTGTGTGTGTGTGTGTGTGTGTGTGTGTGTGTGTGTGTGTGTGTGTGTGTGTGTGTGTGTGTGTGTGGTTATCAAACATGAATTTCTCTTTCTCACTTTAGGTCTTCCAGAACATGCGGTCATCCTTGATGTGAAAACAAGGTGGAATAGCTTATTCCTCATGGTGGAGCGATTCCTGGAGCAGTTCCCTGCCATCCAGGCCACCTCCAGTTCTTATTCTAAATGCCATTTTCAGTGTGAAGGATTTTGCTCATGAATGTGATTATATTTTACAGACTGCAGAGAGTTTCTGATGAGGATTTTAGAAAAGCAGAAGAGTTTGTCAAAGTTACAAAGATACTTTACACTTCAACCCTCTGCGTCTCTGCTGAAAGGAGCCCAACTTTGGGTCAGATTCTTAACTAAACTCCAGCACCACTTCACAGTGAATAAAGAGGACTCCTCCTTCACAAAGACCATCAAGGACACTATCTGGAATGACCTCTCAAAAAGATACCAGGTGTGCAGTGTAATCCTGTTGAATTTGGACTTGTTTTCATTAGAATTATTCAGTGATTGACTCATAGTGTTTTTGTCTTGAAGGATGGCAATATCAGACAGTTTTTGGAGGAGGGCACAGCCTTAGATCCCAGATTCAAGTTAAAAGTGACAAATGAAGTGTGGACCACACTGGAGGAGGAGCTAATGAAAAGGACCTCAGAACAGGTGTTAACTCATATTGATAATCTTCTACTCCTCTTGAATTGTAGATCAATATGTGTGACCTATGTTTGTTATTGAATATAGACTCCGACTGAGCAGATAGAACAGGTACTTGAAGAGAGAGCAGGTAACCAAGATGACAGCTCTGATGAAGACAGTGCATCTGCAACAGCACTGGTAAGAAAATATAAAGAAATCCTATTTTTCCTATTAGCTTGTTTGCATTTATCTTTATAGAGTTTTATATTTTTCTTTATTTCTTTACTTATTTGTAAATAGAAGAGGCCAAAGCTTTCTGCCCTTGAGGAGCTGTGGAGGACATGGCTGTTGAAGCAAGAATGCAGACCACTGTCAGTAGCACTACAGAGAGGATGCAGGCAGAGATAAATAAGTACAGACTGCTTCCATCTACACTGTCCTCAGCAAGTCCAGTAACCTGGTGGTGGGACATGAAGGATACTCTGCCAATGCTTTCAGAATTGGCATCAAGGTATCTTTGCGTGCAAGCATCATCCACACCCTCAGAGCGTACATTTTCCACTGCTGGGGACATTATCAGCCAGGAGCGGGCTTGTCTGTCTCCTGAAAAAGCAGACATGCTAATTTTTCTGAAGAAGAACTGTTGAGTGATTTCAGGTGATCTTAAAAGGTTAGTTCACCAAAAAATGAAAATTCTGTCACTAATTACTCACCCTAATGTTGTTCCAAACCCATAAGACCTTTGTTTATCTTCAGAACACAAATGACGATAATTTTGGATTTAATCCAAGAGCTTTCTGATCCTCCCATAGATTTACTGGATATGCAGTTTTCAATGCCCAGAAAGGAACCAAAAACATAGTCAAAATAAGTCCATGTGATACTTCTGTGCGCAGGGTAAACAAAAATAACTTTATTCAACGATTTATCTATGGCAGGATCAGAAAGCTTTTGGATTAAATTCAAAATATCTTCATTTGTAGATAATTAATGACAATTCAAATTTTTGGGTGAACTAAACCTTTAAGCAGCAGTGAGCCTCACAAACCCTTAAAATTGATTGACTTAAAATGGCTTGAACTTTATTAAAACGGTTTGCACTGATATATTGTGCTAGCTACACTTTGTTCATTTTGTGCTTTTGTTCCTTTGTTTATTGGTCTTACAGATAAGCCTGCTGTGAAAAGTGTCACAAACATCCTGAAAAAATAAAACCAAAGTTTCTCTGAGATTACGTGTTATGTAATCTTGTTAAAACATATTTCTTAAAATAAAAGTATCGAAAAAAGTATTGTTCGGAACCGGTATTGAATTCAGGGTATCGGTATAGAAAATTTTGGAATGATACCCAGCCCTACTACTAACAGTACTCACTTTCTCTGCTGGCTTTTTTCAGATTGCATTCAAAAATCCATTCAGGGAATGCTTTGGCCACCAGATCTGGTAATTCTGACGTATATTATTTTGTGGGGTTTTCTTTTTTGCCCATCACTTTACTCCATGTTTAATAATCCGTTAAATGCATCACAGGCCATTCACTTCCCCCCTGAACAGCAGCTGCATATATACTGTGTGCTGGCAGCCAGAGCACTCTGTGGATTGAAACCAAACAACATGACACACTTGGAACAAAGTCCACCCATCCATCCACCCATCCATTTTCTGTAACTGCTTGTTCTATTCATGGTTGCAGGGATTTTGGAGTCTATCCTGGAGTCTACAGGCAGGGAACAACCCAGGATGCAGCTCCCAAATCCCCTTTTTGCTAAATTCAACTTCCAACACTAAGGGTGCCTTGTCAACAGCAGGTGTTACGGGAGAGCAATGGGAGAAAGACAGTTGCCTTATCAGGCTGGAGGAACACAAGCCACTCTGTTCAGACATGGAACGGGAAGCAACAGATGATTATAATAAAGGTATATTTGGATCATTAAAGAGCTTGTGGCACTTGGCAGTATCTAAATTAGTCTCTGAAATGCCTAAAAGCCTCTAAAAGTCACAACATATGAAATTGAATTGTTAAACCTTAGTACCGAAGACTAAAAACAATATGCAGGAACGCCTATAAACTTATGTAAACCTTGAGTAGATTTTATATCAGTTATCTGTGATGAATGCAAGTCTGTGTCCATTCTCTCCCTCCTCTTATCTTCCCTGCTTTGCTCCTCTCGTCTCATCTAGTCTACTGTCTTATACTTGAGAGACTCTCTCATCCCTGCTCTCCAAACTAAGTAAAATCATGGATTTGATCAGCTGGTCTCTCAACGCAATTGACACCATCTTCTCGACGAGAAGCCTAGGTTCGGGGGAACCTGACTGTCCTGCAGGAACTTATGCAGCTGGCTACACAATGGACGGATGGGGGAAGTGGAGGGTCATGTGCCTGGCAGCTCTTTCCTTGGAGGACATTGAAGACATCTACCTATTCGGAACCATGATTACAGGTATTATGCTGATTGGATTAGGCATTGCCCTGGTTTATCGAAGATTGAAGAAAACGGTGACAGCCGCTCAAAACCCCACTAGGCTGGCCGGAATGATTGATGGAGTGGGCAGAGCTGTTAGCACTCAGACTGTGACAATTGATCGCAAACTGGATAACATCACTGTGACTATGGATCGCAAATTGGATAACATCATGGAGAAGCTCACGGCTTTGCAAAAATTATTGGATGGCGGAGACCAGCGTGGACATTAAGGGAGTTGGAGATTACAGCTTCTCGCCCGGAAACCCAAACAACCCTATTCTATCAGGTTTTGGCTCCCCCTAATCAGCAGCGGTCTTGGCCGACTAACTAACAACTCCCCCAGAAGAACAAGGCAGTGAGACTCTCTTGCATTCCTCTCCCCCAATCCCAAGGACTGACCGCACCCTCCCCCCATCCCACGCCTTCGCTGCTTCATACCCCCAGTGTGAACAGGCGGGTCTGTGACCAGCGCCCTTGTGGCTGCAGGACCGGATGGCTGTTTGTCTGTGCTGGACTAACTCCTCCTCCCCATTACCTTCACCTGTTGCAAGTTGTGTCATTTTATGTTGTAAGGTGTAGTGACCATGTGCTTATGTTGCTGAGGTGTTTTTTTTCGGTTCCTACAATGTCCTCCCCACTGGAGTACAGTCTGGGGGCAGTTTTTTTATTCTTCTCTCTCCTCATGTTATTCTGTTTCTTTTCTTCTCTCTGTTTGCCCCTGTCTCCCGACCTGTCTACCCCCTACTGTGATATATGGTCGGGTTGATGGCCAGTTTTTTCGCTGGTACTTGTGACTAGTGACATGGTGTATTGCAACAGCAATAAAGGGTTCTCATCTCAATGTGCATTTATTTGGCAATTTTTCCAACATTAGGGCACACAAAGCATTATTAATTGGTATTAATTAATCAATTGGTGCAGAATGCTGCAGCCAGAGTTCTAACAAACACAAAAAAAATTGATCGTATTACACCGGTCTTATCCTCCCTTCACTGGCTGCCAGTTAAGTCTCGAATTGACTATAAAATACTGCTATTAACCTATAAAGCACTGAATGGCCCTGCACCAGAATACCTTAGCGATCTGCTGACCACATACAACCCTCCGCCCTTGCTTCATTCTCAAGCCATGGGATATCTGTTAGTGCCTAGGGTCAGTGTTGGGCAAGTTCACACTTTTCATGATCTAGTTCAAAGTTCAGTTCACACATGCTCAAAGTGAACTGTTCACATTCATAGCTCACAATTTTAATTTTTGAACTAGTTCAAAGTTCAGTTCATTTTATTTTTAGGTGCGATATATAGTCTAAATGAAAATGTATTTTGTTTTAACATACATCTATAACCTACCTACATTCTTGCATATATGGACATGAATAGACAAAGGACACAAAATATGATTCTTATTTATGGTTTCTCTTGCCCCAATACTAGACAAGGGAAGGAAAAGAAAAGTACTGTAAACACATATCGGCATCATCCATCCATCTCAAATGAAAACTAGACAGAACAGAATATTTAATATTCAGCAAAATATCTCTTTAGTTTTATTTTAAAAAAAAAAAACTCTCACGCTTCTTGAAGGTGTGTGGCACCATCTCACTGAACTATTAAAAATAAAAACTTTCACATACGGAACCCATTGTTGTAAGTAATGAACACTCCACAGACCATGCCTACGGCTTCAGTCCAAACTGTTTTTTGTTCACGTTTAACAGCAGTTGCTTTTCAAAGTTGGCATCTCCCAATCGGTTTCTCCTGGGCCTAAATATCTGGACAGATGGTGTGCAGAAGGAGTCTGTCATACTCAGGAGTGGCATCCAATGGCACTGTTAGATTGCTGGTCTGGGGAGTCAAGGTGGCTATGTGAGCCAGGCGCTGCATTGAGAGGAACATAGAATTCCAACGTGTGTCGTTCGGAGTGACAAAGCCAATCTTTAGCTTTTCCTCAACAAAATCTGAGGCTTTTGCACTCCTTTTCACCCTGTTCCACAGAGCAGATGCCTTGGAAAATACAGGCCTCGCTAATTTGTTGTACAGCCTATCCATTCTTTGCATCTGTGGCAACAAGATTTAAAGTATGGGCCATGCACCTTCTATGAGGTGGGAGGCAGGGATCCTCTAACTCTGACAGAGGTGCAGGCTCAAGACCATCGTCCTCATCATCGGAGCTCTCAGCAGGGGTAGATCCTGTGTCACTGCCTTCAGTCACCTCATCAGCTGCTCTAATAACAACACTGTCTCCAAAACAGCTGAATGCTTTGACAAAATTGGAAGCATTGTCAGTCACTGTGCACACAATTTTGTTTTGAAATTTAAATTCCTTGTACACATCTGTCAGCACTTTAGCCAGGACATCATATGTGTGTGACCCTCTGACACGACGACATGCAAGGGCTGCTGATCTCCTGAGTGACACATCATTTTTATCAAGCCAATGAATTGTGATGCCCATGAATCCTTTGTTGACAGCTGACCAGCAGTCAGCTGTTGTGCATACAAAGTCAAGTTCAGCTTTTAAATTACTGATAACCTCAATGAATTCCTTATTCAGTAGTCCCTGCACCTGTCTTCTTGAGGGCACATGTCTGCCTGGTTGCAAACCAGTTACTAGTTTTATGAAGGAGGGTTTTTCAACCTTACTCAGTGGCTGTAAATCTCCAACAATGTAGTCTATTATTAATCTGTCTACCTGTTGCTGGGAGATTATACCCCTGAAGGCAGCAGGCGGTGTGACTTGAGTCGTTTGGGGACTTTGGCTGGGGGTTTTGCCCTTCCCCCTATGACCTTGAAGGGCTTGCATATATGCTTTCACGCTGGACGAATGTTTCAACTCAACGTGTCTTTTCAAATTGGAAAATGAGGTCATTGATGTTCTAACTTGTTTTTTCAGCGCAGGTGGACAAAGCTTGCACAGAAAGGTTAGGTTTTTACCGTCAGAGTCTCTGTGAGACAGTGTGTAAAATGCCCATAAATTGTCCAAGTTACAGCCAGCATCATCCGTGTTTTCTGTGCCAGCTCCACTGGTGGTTGAGCTTTCCTCCTCTGCACTTGCCATGGTTACTGCTGCAGCAGTTCGCTTCGTGCTCATGCGTTGCCAAGGCTGTGCCCTTTGAGATGTGTGTGTGTGTGCATTATGGGAAACGTAGTGTGAAGCTAAAGACATTAGATTCGACTGTCCTTGGCTTTACACTACGTTACCCAAGATGCACTGCACACAAGCGCTGAGCAAGAGTCAGCCTGTGCATTTTATTTTTCGAGTGGAGGAGCCCTTCGCTAGTGCTTGAGTGACAACGCAACATGCTGTTTAAATGTGTGAGCCGACCTTGTCACTCGACTCATCAGGTGAAAATAAATCCCGATGTTTAATTGCATTCTAACAGTGAATGACGTCTACGCCGTTCATCACACATAAAATTCACGTTCAAGTTCTTGATTTACTAATATTTACTAATATTCAGTTCAAAGTTCACTGAAATATGAACGTGTTCAATGAACGCGTTCTTTTGAACTCGTTCATGCACAACACTGCCTAGGGTAGACAGAGCTACGGCAGGCTGCAGAGCTTTCTCCTATAGAACTCCTCAGCTGTGGAATGGTCTTCCACCGGATGTGTGGGTTTCAGGCTCACTCTCAATATTCTAGTCTAGACTAAAAACACACCTGTTTAGTTTAGCATATAGGGACACTAGTTATAGCTCTAGCTAACTCCTCACTCCCAGGTAGACCTATGGTGTGAGGTGATGAGCTGGGTCTGGATCGGTGCCATTGGCTTTGGATAAACTGGACAGTCAGTACTGTCACTCTAGCTTCACAATCCCTTGTGGAATTGGAGTGCTGACATTTCAGGGACTCCCCACGACTACATTCCCACTTGCCTCTCCCTCCTACTGATGCTGCCATAGCCAAATCTGCCGGACCTGGACATTGCACTTCATATTGCACTCACCTAGCTGTTATCACTGCCTATAGCTTCCCCTACTTTTACTAATGGTACATTTTATTTCCCATACTCCTCCTGGGGGGCTGCTGCCTGAAGACCTCAATTGATCAAGATGTCCAGCACACCCTGCTACATGTGACGTCGCCACCTCCAGTGACGTCCCTGCATCCAGCTCGCCGTTCTGCCTGTGTGATCTTCCATGTGTGACCCGCTGCCTTACCTCTAGTTGCCTGGCGACTGGAAGAAGACTCGGCACTGGCTTGTCATCCTTCCTGCTCTGCAGTTATTCCTCAAATCTCATAATTTGGACAGCGTGACTTGGCACTTAACCATCTCTCCTATTTGACTTTCCCTGCCGGCCCCTGGAGGTTTGGGCTTCCCCTTTGAGTCTGGTGCCTCCCAAGGTTTCTTCCTTCTAGGGAGTTTTTCCTTGCCACTATCGCCTATGGCTTACTCACTGGGGGCTTTGTGTGGGGATGCTGTAAAGCACTTTGAGACAATGTAATGTGATAATGCGCTATACAAAAACAAACTTGTTGTATTTGTTGAATAGCTTTGCAGTGTTGATTCAATCAATTATCACAATAACCATACTATCAATTTGCCCTTTCTATGTATGCATGTTTCTTTTAATCACTTATATATATATATATATATATATATATATATATATATATACACAGACACCTATAATCTCTTGTATTGGCAGTTTTATTCTTGTTAATGATATATGTATATAACTATAATTATTAGATATCACTTGTGATACGGGACTATTTTGCATTGCCTTTGATCCAATGTTTTGGTATTGATTTTAATTCAAGGTTATTTTGTATTGCTTGTAATAAATAGTTTTTAGAAGTGAACCTAAGTGTGCCTGCTTGTCCCTTCGAGAGCTCTATATCCCCCTCACATCATCTTAAAACACCATGGTATTCGGGTGGAACACACATCTATTATCCCTCAAAATCCTCTACTTTCATTAATACAATATAGCCTCCCGTCGTCCCCAGCTGCAAAGTACAATATCAGACGTCCTATCGCCCCGTTATCAACAACAATATTTCTTGACCAACTTCCATAGTCCTTCAACCAGTGGCGGAAGAATTACATACAAGGCCCCGGGGCGAAAAACCGATCACACACACATATATGTGGTGGCGCTGAAACAAGTTTTAAAGTGTGGGTGCAAGAACACAAAAAACTTAACGAGAGAATTCGACTGTCCCTCACAAAAACTGTGACGTTTTAATGGCTAAATTGCGTTTCCTACGCCTTTTTCAGACAGGAGGAGATTTGTGTGGCTATGCCTAGAAAACAACGTTGTTACCAGTGTGGAGACCATCAGAGTTTTACCAAGGACAAAAATTCCACCTCCAGCTGCCTGCCCATCTCATCCATTTCTGTTGCAAAAATGACAGTGTATTGTCTAAGTGAACAGCGCATATAGGTTAATTAGTGTGCACGCGCCGTCTCTCTCATTCTCATAGTGCGTCCATGCATTCGGGTATAGCTCATTCAAATGTCATGTAGCCTAACTTTTTATACAATTTAGACAGCAGAGAATCATTAACCTGCTTTAACGCATTTATTTATACAACCACATATTTCCCACATTTTGACATGAGTGATGCAGTGAAGATACTGTCTCTTTATTTCTTGACGCCAACCCTCCCCAGTAATCCGGGCTTAGGATCGGCAACTAGTTGAGCTGTGTTGCTCCGTTAAGTGGCTGGGTTAGTCTAAACTATATACATATTTACAAAGACTACAATAAAACATGCCGAAATATGTAGTCTAACAAAACGCAGTTTAAAGAAGGTAGCCTACCTGGCGAAAATGCAAACAAACAAAAGGCCCGTGGAATATAATCAGGCTATATCCAACTAAAAGCAAAAAACTGCAAGCAAGCAGAAGGCCTGCGGCATATAATAGCCTATTAGAACAGAACTTGCTCAAAGTTGTTTTTCTTTTCCTTCCTCTTTTGTGCCCCACTTTCACTTTTGAACATGTTGAATTACGTTTTGGACCAACAAACGCAACCAGGAATGAACATTACGCATCTTCCTAGTGTTGATGTATGTCGTCTGACGGATGAGGACGTTAGGCAGCTTTTACATCCTACCCATCATGCACTGCATGTTTTTGCAAATCCCTCAAACGGAAAACCATTTAATACAAAAGGAACAGCTTAGGTTGACTTCAAAACATTACTATATATTACATTAGAAGTTTGTTGTAGGGATTTTACAGATTTATTAAAAAAAAAAAAAAAAAAAAACACCATTCACTTACCATAATAAGAATGTATACCAAAAATCACAGATATATAAACATACAAGTCAAGTGAAAAAAAAACTGTACAGCATTTTAAACTATAAAAAATACTTTTTTTTATATGATCTTTTTATATCTCCGATTTTCACCTACGGGTTTAACATGTGGGAACGGTATTTTAAGGTTTAAACTATATATTTTTTAATTATATGGTCTTTCCATATCGTGGGTTTTCACCTATCGCTGATGGGTCTGGAACGTAACTTCTGCGATAGGCGTTGGATCGCTGTAGTACATTTTTTTTCGTATCAGTTGATGGTTAATAGTCAATTAACAAGTGTTGACCATGGTTGAAAATATCTGAAATGGTCATCCCTAGTTAAAGGTAATAATTATAGCAATCCGCCGTAGATCATGCAGCGCTGCTTTTAAAGGTAAGGTAACGCGTCATTCCGATTGGTTCATTGCATGTTACGCCCAAAACACACCTCTGAATAATTAAGAGAGTTAGGACAACATTTTCCCGTCCAGTGCTGGCGCAAAGTCTGGGTTTTCCACACTTAAAATAGCCATGTGAAGCTTAGTTCTTTCCCTGACTCAGCTCAAGAAGTTGTGGTAATTAGCACAAGGATTTGCAAGGAGTTGAATCAGGTGTGTTAAACAAGGGGAAACCCAAAAATGTGCAGAGCTCCGCCCCTCCAGGACCAGGGTTTGACACCCCTACTGTAGACCTTCAGCATGACATGCACTGCCACCCTTCCATACTTTTAACCAGATGGTACGAACCTTATCTGACCCATCGCGTGATTGGTCGCACGCGATGAATTCTAGAATCTTGAGTTAGTGTACACATGTATTTAAATTCAACCAAGCTCATTCTGAACCATTCTGGACAATGATGGCACGGTGAGTTATGCCTCTTAGTACTCCCGTATAATTGCATGTATTATTTTGCATGTAGCATTTGTTAAATCTGAATTTTTATTGAAATAAGTTATCTGCAATATATTTTGTGTTTTGCTATTATGTAAAGTTAAAATTTTTCTTTGTGACATATTTGATTGTATTTAAATTTCAAGTGTAAGCTAGCTAGTTTCATGTGAGATATGGCCGTGGGCCACGGACTGGGTGGTCCTTGATTCTGCTGTGCCGGTGGGGGGCCCTGGTGGGCGGTCCGGGGATTATTGGGAGACTTTGGACCCTTCTAGGCGACTTGGGGGGGTTGGGTTTGGGCTGGGTGGGGGGCTCTGCCACTCTCCGGGGTTCCGCTCCCGGCTGGAGGAGGGCACTTTGTATGTGGCTTCCTTCAGTCATCCTGTACTGTTTTGTTGTTTGATGTACTTGTAACGGGTCTTTTGTGTGTTATGGTTGTTTGTACTCTGCATTACCCTACACTTTGTTTTCTCCATCCCAACTTTATTATTGTTATTATTTGTATTTTTTCTTATTTATTTATTTTCCTCTCCCCCCCCCATTATTGTTATGATTGTTGTTTCTATGCCCCCCCCCATTTTCTGTTTAATTAAGTAATTAATTTATTTTATTTATTTAGAAAAAAAGAATAAAAAGAAAGAGATAAGGCAGAATGTGCAGGTGTAGGTTTGTGCCCCCTTCTATACCATGTGTTATGAACGATGGTGTAGATTTGGGTATAGACAGTAGGCACATGTCCCTACCAGTATTGTGGGAGTGCTGCATTGGTTTAGGGCAGGGGTGGCCAATCTTATCCACAAAGGGCCGGTGTGTGTGCAGGTTTTTGGGATAACCTATAGGTCAGCTGTTCAACCCAGGTGTGAGGAATCATCAGCCAATCAGTCCTCTAATTACTAATCTAATTAGGGAGCTGCAGTGAAGACCCGCACACACACCGACCCTTTGTGGATAAGATTGGCCACCCCTGGTTTAGGGGGTTGGGTGGTTCGGGGCTGATTTGGTCACTACCAGTTTTACATCCAAACCTACACCCTTGATGACGAGTGACTGTCAGCTCCTTTGCATTGTCTGCATGCTGTTTTTCCTCATTCAACAGCAAGCGAATGCTGAAAGCTGTGGATTGGACCGATGATGACTACTGGGCAGCCTGGGACAAGTGGCATGAAGTCATTGACTGGGAAGATGACACTGAGGAGTGCTCCCCAGAAAGACCGCCTTCTGACCAGGCTCAACGTAACACCTCCTCAACCCCTGGAGAGCAAAGGAAAGAGGAGTGCTCCCCACCAACTCCAACCCCTAACAACATGGAGACATGCATTGAGGCCAATACATGTCACGTAGAAGTTGTTGACCTGAACAGAGGGACCATACGCATACAGCTTCCAAAACACTGTCAGGACCAGCTTCAAATTGAAGCTCTACTGCTTGACATTTGCCAGGTGGAGCTTCAGAATCTAAATCACTCTGAGATTCAATTTGAGATTGAGGAGCTGGACATTGGGGAAGTGGTAGTGGACGGTACCCAAGATGGAGCAACTTCCACTTTTGAAGTGGAAATAGTGGACATAAAGGTGGAAGTTGCTGACAAAGAATGGGAACACAAAGTGAAAGTGGAAAGTCCACCAACTTTGTTTTGTGAAGCAACAGTAGAAGAAGTGGCACTTGATGATCCGGACACAGGCAAGGTGGTGGTGTCAGCCTGTGGAACTGTGGTGAATGTGCCCCTGCCAACGACCTGTGGCAGAAGGAAGAGGAAGAAGAAGAAGAGAAGGCGTAATTAGAACGAAAGTGTCATCCATAAGAGTCTGAGGCTGAGCAGAACATCTGTCAGTTTGATTCATTTCTGCAAATTTTATTAAATAAATATGAATTAAACATTATTGTGAGATTTAAATTGATCGATGGATGGATGCATGGGATGGATGTGCAATTAGAACAAAATGAAAATGAAATATCTCATTTATCACTTCGTTAAACCTAGAAATTAGAATCAGATGCACCAAATCACATGCAAATGATTTGGTCTTCATTACACAATATTTTTGAGATTCACACCTTATATGAAAAACTGTTTCTCATGTACAGGACGCGGACAAAAGCAGAAGTGCTAGATTCCCTAAGCTTTCTTAGGGAGCCGAACTGGTGACATAGTCATAAATCCAAATCTAACTCATATCGGCACCATTCATGCATTCGTATTTCCAAAAGGGCTCAGTGAAACACCCACTGAGACGCCTGTTGGAAGTGCTCTGGTAATTGGCGAATCTATTTTAAGAAACGTGAGAGTTGTGACTCCACCGACCATAGTAAATTGTCTCCCTGGTGCCAGAGCGACCGACATCTCAGGAAATTTAAAAGTGCTGGCTAACAGTAAGTGTAAATACTTTCAGATTATTTTCCACATTGGCAATAATGATGTCTGATTGAGTCAATTGGAGATGACTAAGATACATTTCATAGAGGTGTGCAACCTTGCAAAAATGATGTCTGTGTCTATAATGTGTTTTGGCCCCAACTCTGCTAGACGTGGTGATGAAATGTACAGCAGATTATCATTGCTCTACCGCTGGCTGTCGGAATGGTGCTCGATAAATGGTGTGGGTTTTATAGACAATTGGGCGACATTCTGGGGTAGGCCTGGGCTTTTGAAGAAGGAAGGTAATCACCTCTTGTGGGCTGGTGCCGATCTCCTGTCAAAAAGCATTGCTCATAGTCTCGAGGCCAATCGCTGACTAGCCAGAGCCAAGTCCAGGTGGCAGCAAACCGGCGTAACCAACCATCTGCTAGTTGCTTAGAGTCGTCACCCAGAGTTCATGTTATTGAGACAGTGTCTGTTTCCCGCACTTCAAACCATGGAGGTGTATTCCACCATAGTGGATGTCATAATAACTTAATAAAAACTGAACTGAAATCCAATGTTAGATAACAGGTGTAATGTGAGGCTAAAATCCTGGACTTTTAAATATAAGATCACAGGCTCCTCAGGCATTACTAATAAATGAAATGATTACTGATTTTAGTCTTGGTGCGTTATGCTTTACTGAGACCTGGGTTAAACCAAATGAATTCATGGCACTAAATGAATCTACTTCAGCTGAGTACAGTTATAAGCATAACCCTCGACCAAATGGCAAAGGTGGTGGTGTTGCTGCAATATTTCAGTCTAATCTAGGAGTGTCCAAGAAAAGTGGTTACAGCTTCTGAACATTTGAAATACTTGTTCTTAGTTTTGCTGGCTCATCTCCTTGTGGTCCTTCACCTCCAATCATCATCATTGTATAAACACCACCTGGTCCGTACAGTAATTTTCTTATGGAGTTTTTTTTTATATCTGGTGGTCACTACTGACAAAGCCATGATAGTTGGCGATTTTAATATTCACAAGGAGAATGACAGTGATCCTTTAACAACAACGTTTCCTGCTACTCTTGACTCTGTAGGTGTATGTCAGAAAGGAGTCTGGCCTATTCATGCTTGTAACATGGGACGTCGTAAGGATGTTAAGATGATTCAAGGACCCCGGGGTGACAGGAGCCCTGAAAAATTGGAAAATAACTGGATTGGTCTGGACTGGGGGGCCCAATATGATATGCTTTTGTGGGGCTAAAAATCTTTGGCAACACCCCTGCCTGTAATGATACCCTGCATTAGATTATTAGCCATGTGTATTAGGATGAATTTGCGGACGACTACGTTGCCTAGAATTAATCATTTTCCTCCTGTTACAGACATACATATGAGGTGATTGAGGTGTGGATTGATTCTGATCCTGTATGGACTGATCATCCTGAGATTCAGATACGTCGTCCATGAGTCACCTATAATATTATTGTATTAAGGATAAAACCACATAAGCATGGTTTTTTCCCTCTTTGATCACTTATATAATTTGTTTTTCACAAATGGTTTCAGAGTATCCTTATCTTATGTGAAAGAATCCTTATCTTATATGAAAGAATCCTTATTGTATGTGAAAGAATCCTCGTTCTGGGATGCTTGCCCTATTCAAGGACACTTACCATGTTTTCTCGGGTTTTGGAGGGACATGCTGAAGACAGGGAAAGGTGCTGCTCAATATGTTTTATACATCACTGGTCAGTGTACGAGACACCTGCCTTATCTTCAGGGGGAGGGAAAGCACTGCTCAAGAATACTCCTTTAATTATTTTGGGAACTGCACCTAGTCAGTCAGTGTGTGTAGAACACTTACCCCCATCCTTAGGAGGAGGGGGGACATTAATTATAGAAACTTTCTGATTGAAACTGCAGGCAGCATTGATGGGGGGGGGGGGGGGGGGGGGGGGCAGCTCGTCCCCTGCCCACATGTAATGCCCAAAATTTAGTATAGAGGAAGGGGGAGATCTCAGTGTTGACCAGAGCTCAGCTGTAGGATAGAACGCGCATCGCCCGGCACTTTCTCAGGACTTACGTGATGGTCTCCTGCCAGGACTGAAAAGGGCTCCCCAGTATAAGAGTGAAGGTAGGTGATGATGGCACGTCCGAGTGTGAATAGCTTTGCAGTGTCAATGTGTTGATTCAATCAATTATCACAATAACCATGCTATGAATTTGCACTTTCTATGTATGCATGTTTTTTTAATCACTTTTTATATATACCTATAATCCCTTGTATTTGCAGTTTTATTCTTGTTAATGATATATGTATATAACTATAATTATTAGTTATGACGTGATATGGAACTATTTTGCATTGCCTTTGATCCAGTGTTTTGGTATTGATTTTAATGCAAGGTTATTTTGTATAGAATACGGGGAAACCTGGGGTTTTATTTGGGGTAAGATAACTACGGGGAGAACAGGACATCTCAAAGATACATTAATGACGGAGAACAAGGCGTGGACGCAAATAGACAAGACTGGGTGAAAATAATCGGACACAGCTGGGCAAGATCGGGGAAGCACACGTGGATAATCAGGGGGCGTGGCACACACGAGGATCGGACGAGCCGGGCATGACAGAACCCCCCCCCCCCCCCAAAGGTGCACACTCTGGGTGCGCCTCCAGGGAGGTGACGGACGGGACGAGGGATACAGGACCTGGAAAACAAGAACCAAACCATTAACAAGAAACAGGGAACAGAACGGACAGACAAAACTGGCACAGGCAAAAGCCACGACAGGACCTGACACAGGACGGGGAACACGGACAGACAGATCAGGAAGGGAGACAACGAGGGAACAGGTGGGACGTGAACCAGGAGTGAACAGAGGGAACACAGGGGGACGAGGAGCAGAGACAGGAGCAACAAAGGGACGAGGAACAAACATAGGCGGGACAGAGACGGGAGACCAAGGAGGAAATGACGGGGGACTAAGGGGAGCCCAAGGGAGCCAAGGCGGCCGGGAGGCCGGAGCAGGAGGGGACCTCGGAGGAGCTGAGGAGGCAGGACGAGGGACAGACACAGGGGACAAGGAGGAAGTCGGAGGGGGCACCAGAGAAGGCAAAGAGGGAGCTGAAGGGGAAACCGGGGAAGACAAGGAAGGAAGGGGAGCCGCAGCAGGCGAAGGCAAGGCCACAGCCGGCCTAGGCGACGTCTTACGACGCGCCGGATTGAGGGAACCCGCAGGCGATGGAGGAACCGCAGCGGGGAACCTGCAGGCAACCGACAAGAAGTCGGAGGCGGGACCGAGGCAGGGTGACGAGGCATTCGGAGGGGGACCTGCAGGCGACCGCCGACCTGGAGTCCCAGAACCCATAGGCGCCACCAGAGCCCTAGCCAAGGTGAGCGAGGGCGCCTGTGTCCTCTCCCCTTCCGGGACACAGACATGTGGGGGTCAGGCTTGGTTCGACCTCGCCGGGGCGAGGGACGAGGAGTAACGAGGAGTAACGAGGAGTAAGACTTAACATGCTCATTGTGACTCGTACAGATGTTGGTTGTTGTTTTCTCTCATCAGCAGGTATTGTAGTAGATTATCTGTGGTTTTCTTTCTTCTTTTTTTTTTTCTCTTTTCCCTCGCTTTCTCTCTATTTCCCTTCTTCTCCGTTTTCGTCCTTCTGTCCCCCTCTGGGGGGGAGGGAATATTTAAAAAAAAAAAAAAAAAAACCAAGAATGCCAGGGTTCTGCGAAACTTATTCAACGTGCCCCGATTTTCTTGTCCAAAAAAACTCTTGCTGACCAGGTTATATCCTTTACCAACATTAATTTTTGTAATTAAGTCTACGTGCGCCCCATGAAATGAGGCTGGGTGTGTTCGGCCTCCAATGCCTAACACCAGTGTTTTAGAAGGTAACGGAAGACTTGATGTACTGTAAGAGTTGTTGTGTCGTCTTTGATCGAAATAAATGGTCAGGAATTCGTGTCTTATCGCTTGTCTAATAACATTTACAACTTTTTGGAATATGCGTATTAACTCCCTCTTCTGTTATGTTATCACCTTATCACCATTTTTATCTATTTAAATGCAGTACAATAGTATGCACTCCTCCTTCCTGTACAGTTCACATATATGCCACTAGATGTCAGCATTATACAAGTTTTCTTAAGAAACCAGAAACTCACTTGTAGAAGCTGCATTTATATGATGTATCAGACGAATCCAATGTCAGTGTCACAGATAGTAACTTGATAATGCATCAGGTATTATCAGATGGTTTGTGAACAACAGTCAACATATTTTGAAACACTGATTTCAGAAGTGTAGATGTAAAATTTTAATTATGAACTTACAAATATTGAGATATTGCTGTAACATTGCGGATTTCGATCAATAAACCTTCAGTTCCTGCATGTTTCATAACACCCATCGAATAAAGTTAATTATTATATAATATTCAGCTCTTCAAACAAGACGCTAAAATACAAGAGCCAGAGGTCCACCTGCAGTCAAAAGAAAAATATTTATATCTCCTGCAATAGTTTATAGTTTCTGATTAATTCAATATTTAAGTTTTAAAAGTTTCTATTTAACATTTTAACTTACAGTCCTGCAAGGGAAGGTGTGCTGACAGAAGTAAACTTTGTTTTAAATTGTAATCTGGTTTAATTTGTTATTACCATTAGCTGGCATTACTACTTCATTTTCAATAGATTCATCTGCTTTTGATTAATTTCATATGTGTTATATTTATATTTAATATTATTTACATTGCAGAATGCAAGGGGATTTTATTTGATTAAGGGTTGTTTCCTTTAAATATTTTGCATATATTTTAACTGTTTCGGACGTATATTTTATACGTCATTTCCTGTGTGCTGGCGGGAGAGGAATAAGTTTTGCGAGCGGCGCTGGAGTTGTAGACTGCATGAAAAATTAAGAGAATATCCATAAGCAAGGATTTTCAAACATTCCCTCTTAGCTCACAAGCAGGCAAAAGTGGTATGTTGTACTTTGAGTTTATCGTTGTATGTATGTTATTGTTAGCGAATATGTAATATGTATTTTCTTTGTATTTGTCCTGTATCTTTAGTTCTACGGTGTTTACGTCAGTGCTAAGT
This sequence comes from Brienomyrus brachyistius, assembly GCF_023856365.1. Lineage (NCBI taxonomy): Eukaryota > Metazoa > Chordata > Actinopteri > Osteoglossiformes > Mormyridae > Brienomyrus > Brienomyrus brachyistius. The sequence goes on along the minus strand of NW_026042359.1, from coordinate 556,076 downwards.
GTGCTGTAATTAAACATCAGTGTGCAAGACGCTTGGAACTTCGCATTGTGACTAAGAGCGGCATAGAAGGAGTAGCGAATTACGTGTGAATTAGCTGCTTTCATGCCATAATTTTTGAATAGCTGAAGCCTTGAGTAAGCTTTCAACGTTGATGTGTAATATTAGTAAAAAAAAAAAACTAGCTGTGAAATTGTTGATGCTGTTGTTGATCTGAAAGATGCTGCTGCCTTAGGATATGCCTCTATAAACATAAGTGAGGGGTGGATGCACTATTCTATGGAGGCCTCTGAAGAGAATAATTATCCCAATTTTATATTGAGAAAAATGGTTAATTCCTTATTAATGCAGACTGCGTTCACGGCCCCTGTTCTGCCGTTGATCTTTTTTTAAGGCAAACTATCATGTATTAGTTTACTCTAAATTTTGATCACATGTCAAACTAAGCCACATGGCGGCCCGAGCAACAGGCAAACACACTACGAGCTAAGGAGCTACAAGACAGAGGAGAGAATAGGATGGCCAGTGACATGTGCTGGCCAAATGGGAACAAACAAGAGAGAACAGGACAAGTCAGGGATGGATTCTGACACTAAATACGCCCAAATGCTTAGAATGGTTTAGTGCAAGTCTTAGACAATGGTATCTCTGAATGAGGCAGCAGTTTGACTCCTGAAGGCCCTATAACTGTCCTGAGAAGTTGTTTGTATGCACTTGCTGCCTTGACACTTGTTGATGTGCGTGAGCCCTGCTCGAGCAATAAAGGGGAGATCGCATGCAGAGCTGATTATCTATAGCTTCTTACTCTGAGTAAAAATAAAATCTTCTCATCATATAGGAAGCAAGTCTATGGCTGGAAATTTCTACAACAGAGGCATTTAGTTATTTCTAGAAAAATATATAGAGCCAATGAAGGAACCAGATGTTACAGTAACACTGGTTACTGTCCATGGTAATGAACGAGCTGGTTCAAGGGGTAATTTTATGTTCAAACATTTTTTTATCTCTTCCTGTATATTTTGCCAGTACTTTGACAGTTTTGGACAATCCCAAAAAATGTGGGTGTGGTCTCCTACCAGGTCACAACCCCTCCAATAAACCCCTGATTAGAGGTGTTGCCAAACGTAGAGGTGAGAAGGGGAGTCTTAAAGTATCTCATCTTAACTTTCCAATCAAATTCCCACCATGTAGGACTGTTTGTTATTCTGTGTCCTTCTTTACATGAATGAGTCCAATCTTCATCGTTAATGATAGTATTCATCTCTAGTTCCCATTTTTCTTTGATATCAACACTGTTGACTCTTTTTGTAATATTTTATAAATATATGATATAATGTTCTTTTTAACCAATCCTTTAATTGTTCATATAAACAATATATTTGTTGACTGTAGGTATCTAAAACAGTTGGGCACTGGGAGGCCACATTTGTTTCTAAGATGTTCGAAGGACATTAGATCTCCTCCATTACACAACTGATCCAACTGGTTAAACCCTTTTCTCCCCATGTCTTAAACCCTGTATCTAATTTAGATGGTAGAAAATCAACATCATGTGCAATTTTCATTTTTGATGAAGGGCGTCCCAGCCTCTCTCTCACTTTTCAGAGTGTTTCCTATCCAAATGTTATTGATTTTATTTACTTTCCATGTATCTTGATTAAAAATAATTGCTATGTGTCACGCTGGCTCTCCGGGGTTAAAGCGGGCGAGCAGGCAAGCGGGCAGGAAACAAGCGAGGTAGCCAGAACTCAGGGAAAATGGGGGATTTATTTAAGGGAACCGGGGAAGGAGACATCAGACACTGACTAACATCAATGACAGACAAGGGGTTAATGCAAAACAGGGACTTAAATACACGGAACAAGGCAGCAGGAAACAAGACACGACTGGGCACAATCAGGGAATCACACGTGGGTAATTAGGGGGCGTGGCAGACACGAGGAGCGGACGGAGCGGGCGTCACACTATGTCCAGCGGCAAATTTGGGCAGATTGTTCCGTTCCCACCCACTGAGCCTCCCTGTCCTGGGTTATCCATACCACTACTGATATAAGTTGGGCTGCCAAGTAATAATTTTTTAAATTAGGTAAGTCCAGACCCTCATTCTCTTTTGGGTTTAATAGTCTTTTCAGTTCAATCCTGGGTCTTTTGTTTTGCCAGGTAAATTTGGATAACCATTTATTGAGCGTTTTGAATGTGGATATAGGGACCCCTATGGGCAGGGACTGGAACATAAAGAGAAGCCTAGGTAGTATGTGTCATGATCCGGCTCGTCGGCTCCTCGTGTGCCCCCTGATTACCCGCGTGTGCTTCCCTGATTGTTTCCAGCCTTGTCTGATTACTTTGCTTAGTCTTGTCCTGTTTTAAGTCCTGGTCTTGCTAGTTACCCTTGTCTGTCATTGTGGATTGTTGTTAGTCCCTGTCAAATTTTCCCGAAACCTCGTCCACTTAATAAATCCCCTTTATTCCCCGTACCTTGCCTGCCTTGCCAGTTTCCGGCACGATCGCCGCTACAGATATTTCCTGATCGTGACAGTATGTTCATTCTAATGCTCTCCACTCTACCCAATAAGGATAGAGGGAGGATTTCCCATCTTTGGAGATAATTCTTTATTTCACATAGTAATTTACCATAATTAGTCTTGTATAAGTATGATATACCAGGATCCCTAGGTATCTAAAGCCATAACTGTGGAATCGAAACTTAATATTTGAGAGCTTTAATGCAAAAACTTTCTCTGTAGTATAAGTGTGGGTAGGTTACTGTAAAATTTGGACGAATCTTAAACTTAAAGCAACAGTAAGGTGTAGCGATCAGGGAGTTCAGTATAGGACTAAACATGCAAGGGAAGAAGTAGATAATTAGTGAAACTTTTGACCGGACTGGAGATCTGAGGAGTCATACACAGATAAATGGCACAGCAGATATTTTTGTCTGCTTTTCAGATGGTTGACGTGACATATTTTCCGACGAGCGCTCTCTGTCCGCTGGTGGGAGTGTGCTCACCTGTCTGCATCGGGGCGGAAGTCCGCCATGCACAATACAGAGAGCAGAGGAGAATTGTAAATACACAACCGTGTAGACGAGACAAAAATGACAAGCATTTGTGTAAATAAGATAAATAGCATAAGGCTATTTCGTTTGTTTAATAAAAGGACAATGTATAGACTTGTTCTATAGGAAAAGTAACCTTAAGAACATAAGAAATTTACTAACGAGAGGAAGCCATCCGGCCCATCAAGCACTTTTAGGAAAAACTTACCTAACAGCTCAGAGTTGGTAAAATCTTATCTAGCTCTGATTTAAAGAAACCCAGGGTTTTAGCTTGCGCTACACTAGTAGGAAGACTATTCCATACTCTAACTACACGCTGTGTAAAGAAGTGCTTCCTCAAATTCGTTTTAAAATGTTCTCCCGCTAAATTCCACTTGTGGCCACGAGTTCTAGTATGTCATGTCACTCACCATCCAGACCTGTTAGAATCTTATATAACTGGCTCATGCCCCCACTTAGTCTCCTTTGCTCGAGGCTGAACAGATTCAGCTCAACTAACCTGTCCTCATAAGACATTCCGCTAAGACTGGGAATCATTCTCATAGCCCTACGTTGCACCTTTTCCAAGGCAGCAATGTCCATCTTAAGGTATGGTGACCAAACCTGCACACAATATTCTAGGTGGGGTCTTACCAAGGAATTATATAATCGTAGCATCACTTCCTTTGACTTAAACTCCACACACCTAGAGTTGTAACCCAACATTCTATTTGCCTTTTTTATTGCTTCCCCACACTGGCGAGAGTGGGACATGGAAGCAGCAACATACACACTGAGATCTTTCTCATAATCAGCTACCTTTATTTCAGTGGAACCCATAAAATATCTGTACTTTATATTTCTGCCATATTTCTGGATGTGGCAGTGTGTGAGGAGATGGAGACTCTGATAAAGTATCATAAGGCTAATAAGAACACAGAAAGGTGTAACAAGAAAAGGAGTGAGCAACTGGAGGTTCTGAGGTTAAGGCAAAGGGAGAGGCCTGGAGAAAAGAGCAGAAAGTGATGAGAGAGTGATGAGTGAGAATCAGGCAGGAGTCAAAGGTGAAACAGAGCAGGAGGAGTTACGACTTCCTCTGTATCAGGGACTGTATCTGTTAGTTGAAGGGCCACCTCTGATATTTAAGGGCCACTTTCCAGTAATAGAGGGCAAGAAAAAGTTCAGAGGGGAAGAAACAGAAGGATGAAGAAAGTTGTTTATATGGGTACAGGGAAGTGAGCGACCTGTGGCGGCAGACCGTGAAGGAAGGACTGCGAAGGAGTGATATAATAATAGAAGGCCTGGCATGTGGGTTTAAGAAAAAGGGGAGTGATATAAAGGTGGGGTACGGAGCAAGTGGTAGGGCTGCAGAAGGGCTGATGCATCTGATGGACAGTCCTAACCCTCCATGTAGAGGATGGAGTCAGTTTCAGGAGAAGGAGATAGAAACGGATAGTGAGGAAGGAGTAGAGGAGGATAATGCAGATCATAGAACAGTGGGAAGCAGGAGGGCTGTGAGACCCCCGATAGGGACACTCTGATGCTCCCCCTGGTGGCGAAAGGAGCACAGACACAGTATGTACCATGGGCAGAACAGTCCTGGCAGACGGAGCTTGAAAATGGATGAAAGTATTTGAGGAGGAAACTATGGGACGGCTCTTGGTGATGGGGGACATAAAAGCGGTTCAGGCTTGTGTCCTGGGGGTAGACGGAATGGAGAGAATGCTGGCAGTGGTGACAGGGACTGGGTGTGGCTGAAATGAAGGTGGAGCCCGTAAAGGAGGGGGAGAGCCCAGCTGCCTATCTGCAAGCCCAAGAAAAGCGGTGGAGCACTGAGGCAGAGCAGGACCTGCAGGATTCGGTGTTCAGAGGTCTGTACCGGAGGGCACTGCAGGACACGCTCCCGAAGCCAGTGAGAAGCAGGCTAAGGCAAGTGGTGGGGCTTATTACTATTCCTGAGGAGCAGCTGATCCACGCTATTGACTTGTACAGAGAGGAGGAGGACTCTGCTGAAGAGCATGAGAGGGAGCTGACGAAGAAATTGAGTCAGTCACCGCCAAAAAAACAAGGCCACTAATTGGCCTCCGGTTCCTAATTAAAACAGGTGAGTAGATACAATGGATGGGGGTTTCCTCAGAGGGCACCCATTTACTCACAAATTTGATGATCCTAGACCCTGGGGAGACTGGGGAACAGGCTGATTCAGCTGGTGTGCTGGAGCTGTGATCAGCATAGACACACCTGTCCAACCTGCATGTTCCAGAATCTTGCATGACGACAGACTGGATAATATTAGGCCCTGAGGGAGTAGCCATTCAGATACGGAGGACTGGTGGGAATGGTACAACACACCAGAGGAGGATCCCCCCTTAGCAGTGGCTTTTAATCAGCCCACGCTAAATCTGGGAGAAATTATGGGGCGAGCAAAGCAGGTGGTTTGGGTGCCGACAGAACATGAAGGAGTGCAGGCAGCGGCAGGAGAGAAGCTGGTAAGGAGTCAGTCGAGTGCAGAGAGTGTAGGAGATTTCAGAGGTTTATGGTTGTGGAGCATGATTGGAGTGCAGTGTGAAGGGAAATAAAGGACAGAGGAATGTTGGCAGGAGATGGAAGTGCCTGAGGAGGTGTGGTTCCGCTTTGGAACCCCGCCCCTCCCATCTGTGGTCAACCTTCCCCTTCTCAGTCTCTTATTTCTGGCCAGACGCGAGATCTTCATGGTTTATGCAGCGTGCAAGCGTTTTCCCCCTCCTTGTGTTCCTGTCTTCCTGTGTACCGATCTCTGCTTCGCCTCCTTGGCTCCGAGTCATGCCTGGCGCGCTTACTGCCATCTACGATCAGCCGACCTGGATTACCGACAGCGTCTGCCGCTTCAGCCCTCTGACAGCCGACGCCGGACCCCCGGTTACATAGGATGGATGGATGGATTCGAGCTTGTATTTGAAATAAAAATATCGCAGCGGTTCTCAGGCAACAGCTGGACATATTTATTTTTCAGCTTGTTTTTGGTAAAAGCAAGAAATATAAGCTTTGTGCGTCTGTACTCTGGTCTTACTCCCTGCACACATTGATGGCACGGATGGACAGTCACTGCAGTCACCTATTCTCACAGACTGACTTTCTCATCATTTGCTTGCTTGCTTAATAACCACAAGCACCCATATTGCAGAATGAATGAGACTGAAGTGGATGGAAGGCCACGTCATTCTGTCTGCAGTGAAAGAAATAATAGGAGTTGGAATTGATTATGATTATGGAGAAAATGGCTGGCTATGGTGAGAAAGCTGTGGAAATTTGTGCCAATTCACATCGGTGAGGGCATAAAGGGTAATTTCTTTCAGTATGGGACGAATTCACATATTTGTGCGAGGAAGGTAACAAAAGTTCACTAAAGTACACAATATTAAATTTGAATATCTTTAATTAAAATGTTATGTACAGTATAACACTGCACCTTTTAACACTTTGCATGTCTGGCAGTGAAGGTCTGTTAGGAGAAAGCGCCGTAGCTTTCACTCTTACAATCTAGTTATGTTGGAGAAAGCGCCGTAGCTTTCACTCCTACAATCTCCTGTGTGAGGAAGCGCCGCAGCTTACTACTCACACACTTCCACTTCTAGGACCCAGGAATAATCGAGACAGCACACGTCTTTCTGTTTTACTTGCGCAAGGGTGCCCACTTCAGGTGCAACAGATAGTATCTGCGCCTCTGTTGAGTGTCACACCGGACAGTCCCTTGGCTTCTTTATTTATAGGGTAGGGGAGGGGTTACATGGGTCTTGTCTTTAACTAGTCAATGCTGTGTGAGGCCTCCGTGAAACAGGGTTAATACAAAGCATTACATATCTCAAGGTGGGCCCCCTGCTATGTTGACAGAATCTGTTTCCTTTCTCAAGGTCTCTTATTCCTGCGTCACAATCTGGTAGGCCCCTGTGAGGACATCTTGTCTGCAACCCTTTCTGGGCCATGGGTTAGTTGTTAAGGGTTGCACGTACACATATAGGAGGATAATAATATGATAAAATACACAGATACACTCTAACAAGGTCACATTCAGTTTGCTGAATGTATTCTCAGTTTTAAATGGTCGGCCTATTTTTCCTTCTGCTGGATGATGTACCCAGTTATCTTATAACCAAAGAGTATAATGAACAAGTTGATGTTCTCTGTGTCTGATACCTGTACCTGTTTGGCAAAGCAGTATATAGTTACTGCCTACATTTTTGGCTGTGCATGTGTGATTTTGATGGGAATATTATATTTTTATATCTGTGTGTAGATTTTTTCAGCAATAATTGAGTTTATCCTTCTGTACAGTATTTAAGGTTTTGGTAATTCATCATTTATTTGTATTTGTGCAGTGTGCAGTTACCAGGTTATAAATAAATAAATAAATAAATGTGACATCAGAAGAGATGTACAATCACAGTAAAATGTGTGAAAGTAATGGAATGTGAAAAATGTGTGTGAGTCTCCACATGTATAAAGCGGCTGTATACCATAAGGAAAAGGAGCAATGGATGAATTACATAAAGTGCTTACTGTCCAAAACGACAATGAGTCATGTTCGGCGTAACATAAATATTCAGTGAGTTAACCCTTCGAACTCGACAAACGCAAGATGCGTTTTTCGCACCTATTAATCTGAAGCTCTTAACTTTGGATATGCATAATGCACAGACAAGAATCATATGTCTTTGGAATCAAGAGAACTATCAGCTAACTTCACCAAGTCACCATATGGATGCAAAATCAAAGATTTCTGCCTGGCACTAAGCATGTATTCCTCTGTCACGTCACCGGTGGGAAGTAGGACCCAAATGCAAGCTGTAGGGCAGAATCCCCTTCGTGGGGAGTTTTATTGACAGGCAGGTTTGGGCACAGAGACGCAAACAGACAAGGACACAACTGGAGAAGATAAGACTGGGCACTTTACCAGACTAAGGAATGGGAAAACACAAGGAAGCTGATAGTGACTGACAGAAGGGGAGGAAGGTTGACTAAATGGGCAAGACATGACAGTAAACGCCCCCCTCCCAATCCTGTGCCCTCCGGGTACAAGGGCATCATTAAGGGGACACACAGACCAGGGCAAAACCAAGGACAACAGGGGAGACTAACCCCCAGGACACAACTCATGACAGGCCAGGTAATCCAACAGGGATGCTGACTATGGACCAAAAGACAGACAGTGGGTGTCAGTGGGTAAGTGGGAACAAAGGACACAGTAGAAGGAGACAAAAGGGAGGGATTGGGCATCAAAAGGACCAAAGATGGCACAGGGACAGACAAGGCAGGACACAACCAGACAAGACAGGCAAGCAATGGAACCAGTGCAACAATAATATGGCCAGGAGAGGGGAACCTAAAGCGGGAAGCAAGAGTGACTGGAGTGGGGGCTGGAACAGTGAAATCAGGCTAAGAGGTGAAACCAGGGAGAGCCACGGGGAAGCAAGACTACAGACCAAAGACTGAGGTATTAGGAGGGGCAAGACACTAGGTAGCATGGGAGGTAAAGTGAACAGTTCAGGGCCTCTGATGGGCTCCGGGGTGCCGCAGAAGGGTCACGGCCAGGGGGGCCTTTGGAATCCTGTCTGGGTCTGTAGAAGCTCCACTCGTCTGCGGCAGCCGAGGGAAGAACAGCATCGGTAGACGGCGAGGGGTTGGCAGAGTCGGAGGGTGTCGAGGGTCAGGCAGGACAGGAACTGGACCAAACCAGGGACCCTGCAAAACAAAAACACAGGCCAGTACCAGCGCCATGAGGAGACCGGAGGTGGTTCCTTTTGGGAACCATTGGATGGGATACCCTGAAAGACCATCTTGGACCAAGCCTGGATCAGGAGGCAGGTCTGGGTAGCATACCCTCGTTTTTTCCTCCCGGAGCTGAGCCCACGACTGGATTTCCGTTGACCCTGCCGTTGTCGCGGCGATAGCCTCCTCGGCTGGGGAAACTTTGGCCACGGGGCTGACACCACGGAGTGGGACTCAGGGCAAGACCTGGAGGCTCCCACTCCATGTCCTCCGGGGGAATGTCCTCCAGGTCAGCCCCCTCTGGGCTGGCATTGTCCGGAGAGTCTGATGCCAGGCTGGTGATGCCTTAATCCAGGCTGACTGTGCCTTAATCCATACTAAATGTAATTAAACATAATGAAATTTTAAAAAATAAAATGGTAATTAGAGGAAAATTTAACGTGTAAGTTTTAAAAAATGGGCTTTTCCTTTTACCCAGATGTCTGCAAGCGCTGTGACTCTGTGATGAATGGTGACGTATGAGATCCTGAGAATGGGCGACGCTTCCAAGGATGGGTGGCAGGTGGCATTTCCCAGGAATTATAGGCTGGAGATGCCTGAGGAGCTCTCCTGGAGGGAAGACAGAAAGAGAAGAAGGGAACAAGCAGAGGCTGTGGGGAGAAAAAGACTGCAGAACCAGTTTAAGTTGTACAGGTGGATTGTACAAATGCCCTCAAGTCTTGGTCCACGAGGGTTCCTGTTTTTAATTTAAAAAAGACAATAAATTAATTTTAAATTAAGTTTAATAAATTAAACATCTGTCTAGTAGTTAAAACACATACAATCGATTAACTTACCTAGTGATTTCCGACTCCAAAGCAAAATAATAAAGATTATTGCAGCGTTCTACTTGGGGAAAAGGGATAAATTAAATAAAGGGTTAACTTTGGAATCTAAATCAAAAACAGCAATATCATATCAAGGGTCTTCAATACCTTTTTCCTGTGTCTGCTCCCTTTCCATGTAGATACTGATGTAAACATGTACCTTTAAAATATATTGTGTTTAGTTTATAAGCTTATTTCATTATAACAAACAAGCACAATCCATAAGTGCACTAGGCCTAACATACGGTTCAGAATCCTCCTACCCCACCTTACACCAGCCACATGGACACCATCACACTAGACACTAAACAAAAGTACCAAATGTGTTTTTCCTGGTATCACTGGGCCCCACAAACTCTTACCATATGTTGTTTATGTTAAAGTTGTCCAGCTCGTCTTTCTGCATATTGCAGACTAATAGACTGTGAAGTCTGTCTTGACCCATAGTAGCCCTTAGCCATGTTTTTAATCTGCGCAATGCACTGAAGCTCCTCTCAGCTTCACATGAAGACACTGGAACCACCAACAAAATTCTGACAAGGAACTCAATCTGGTCAAACAAGCCTGAAGGGCCAGTGCTTTGGACAGGATCTTAGTCCGTATTCAATAAGCCTTTAGGTGAAAGGAGGTGTAAGAATGAGGATCTTTCCCCTTTTTTAGCATGAGAAATATTAGCTTGGGCAAGAGGTTCAGGTTGTTGAACATGTCCAATAGGAGAGAGGACAACTGGGGCCATAACTTTTTATAGAACTCTGAAGGAAAGCCATCAGGTCTGGGACATTAACCACTTTGCGAAGCAGCCGCCATGGTGGTCAGTTCAGTTACAGTGATAGTGTCATCTAAATCATTCACAGCCACACATTCCTATGAAGGAATGGCTAAATCCCTAAAGAAACTATTGAACTCTAGACAACAAGTGAGAGGAGAAAAGCTTGAATGCATTATTCATTTCTAGAGGATTTGCTCGTAATAATGAGACCTTGTTTGCATCAGTAGTTCAGCAGTATGTTGAGACACTAGAAATTCATACTCTGCTTGTATCGTTAGGTGCTCCTTATAAACATCAGCAGATGGGGAGAAACATATCAATTGTCAAGATCTGCTTCACGCTGTGTTAAATATGCCATCTTCTCCTTCCACAGCTCTCTATTATTGCTTACATATCAGATAATCTGCCCACTGGTATCAGTCTGCAAGGTTTCCAGCGATATGGAAACAAATACATCTGGAGATTTATTTAAAGAAAGAAAATTGGCAATTTGTTGTGAAATAAAATCAACAAAGAAAGCAACTGAGTGTTGAACCGTCAAGGACACCATGTTCTAACAAAATTTTCGAGGAGACTGGAGCATGATCTGAGAAAGCTATTTTATCATAGCTACTTAGATATTGAGCAAGAAGTCTTATCAACTAAGAAATAGTCAATTTGGGTAAACGTGTGATGAATCTGAGAGAAAAAAACTATACTCTTTTCGAGTGGGATTAAAGAATTGTGAAAACACCTGACACATTAAATTCTTTGGTAAAAGAATTTATCATTTCGACAGATTTTGAAGGCAGAGCTATCTTGGGGGATGGATGATCTAATTTTGGATTAAAGCGACAATTTAAATCACTCCCCAAGATAAGGTGATATTTAGAGGTATCAGGTACCAGTGAGAGCAGACGCTTAAAGAAAATATCATCGCAATTAGGAGCACATGCGTTAACCAATAGTACAGGTGTAATGAACAATAAACTAGTAATTATGACAGATCTCCCATTTGGATCGGGAATCCACATCAGATATGCAAAGAACAAAGGGAATAGATGTATGCAACAATATTGTTACATCCCTTGCTCTACAGCAGAAAGACTGTAGAATGATAGATGTGATCTGTCCATCCACAACTCTGTCGTCTGATGGTTTAAAATGAGTTTCTTGAAAGAGCATCATACGAGCCCTTCAGTGATAAAGGTATTGCAGTATTTCACAGTGTTTAATAGGATTATTAAGGCTGTTATAGTTAAAACTAAGCAATTTACAATAGTATCCCCCCACACCTCCCTGGTGAGTCCCAGGTTAATCATTACTAAGGCGTACTCCTAACTGAAGTCTGCTATGAAAATTCGGTTTGAAGGCTGTGGCGCAATATGTTAGACTGACTGAAATAAAGCAGAGAAAACGTAATATAAAGAAGTAAGGAAAATTAAAGGTTAAAATGCACGGTAATTTCTTGTCATATCGCCGCAAATGCACATAAAGTACGTACGAATTCACACTGTTACAACAACCGATTGCTGCACATATCGCTTTTAAAGGTGAATGCGTACTTGCTTACCAGTTATATCCATCCCTGCGTATATAGCTAACAGAATGTCAAACACCATTGCTGTGCTCTAGAACTTGCAAAGTAACTTGCTTGCCTGCTAGTGGCACTCCAGGACATTTCTAAAAGCCTGCTCAGGCAGTGCCATCTTGTGGTTTGTCATATGTAGAAGCCTCAACAAGCCAAAAATCAGCTACTTTTTTTTTCCAAAGTACAAAATTAATTTGTATCAGCTAAATGTATGAGTTTTTATAGCCACCGAGCTTATCTTATTGGAAGACAAAGCAGGACATTCACGTATCATGTAATTAATTTAAGAAAGCGGTATTTTGCCTCATTACGCGTGTATTTAAGCTGCAGTGTGGTGGAAGCTTATTACCTTTGAATAACATTCCTTTAAATATTATGCCTCAGCTCCATTTGCTTGAATAAAATAACGCTTCCTATTGTACTGAACATTCGCTATACAATTTGTTTTTATGAAACTTCTTTTAACATTTAAAAGAAACGTAGAACTTTCTACATCTGAACTACATAGCACGTCTTCGACATTCCCCGGTTAAATGGACGTTACGCAAGAGTTATGACGTAATACGCACGTAGCGTAATACAACTCATTAGCCAATTTCAACGTACGTACTATTACATTAATGTTAAGCGGACAGTGGGAGTAGTTTCCATAGAAACAACGTAAATATTCTTTACCGTTTGCAGCACAGCAAACTCTACGAATGAAAATGGCGCTCAATTGAGCAGTTTGTTAGCTCTCCAAAATTTCCTTTTATTCTTCAAATTATATTATGCTACTTTGATTATTTACTCTTTTATACTATACTAATGTAGTACATGTCGATAAAATTATTGCATGTTTTTAATGTCATTAAAACTTGTGGTCTTTATTTTTATTGGGGGTGCTCTTATATCGAAGTGATGATGATAGACAGCTATTTGGTTAGTAAAATCTTCCCAAACTTCAAAAAATGTCACTGATCCCTAAAACGGCGGTGTAATTTGCCGGGGTGTCCACGATGAAATATGCGGAATGGTGGGAGATTGGCTATGCGAACGGAAATCCGGCACTAAACAATACAGACAGTTTTCTTTTTAATACGGCGCGAACCCGTAATAAACAGGACGGTAGGCACAGCCCGCCTCCCCCTGAGCACTGAGCGCGGACTGTACCGGTACACTGACCGGGGGCTGGGAACCCTTACGGTAATGGATGGTAAAATGTTTACCTAAAATGTTTAAGTAATTTGGGGCATTGCTTTCGTAATAAGGTAAATGCTTCAAGCTGACTATTGCATTTTTAAAAAAACAATGTTGCACAGAATTAAAAAAATACTCTTAGTTTCATCAGTGTTAACACAGTTCTCAGTAGCATTCATCTGGGTTTTCACTTGTGGAGCGCTGTTGTTTCCTATTCCATGTTAGTTATAATCGCCAGCACAGTTTTTTTTTCTGTAAACCCCACAATTTCCATTTTCCAAACCGCTTATCTTACTGGGTCTCGGGGTGTCCGGAGCCTATCCTGAAAGCAATAAACCCCACAATTATTCATTATAATCCATCCATCCATCCATCCACTTTCCAAACCGCTTATCCTACGGAAGCAATAAACCCCACAATTACTCATTATAATCATGGGCGTAAATCGCGGAGGGGACGGAGGGAACATGCCCCCCCATCCGAGAGTTGTCCCCCCCCCAATAAATTATTTTAAAAAACGCACTCTCTATTATGAAAAATATATATACGTATACCTAAAATAATTGTGTAAGTAGAAAATAAAACAAACCCAAATAATGCATTTAGAAACAGTTGCGCCCCCCCCCTTCCTCACAGTGGTTTGGCCCGCTGCCTGCTTTCCCAGTTCATCTCACCTACTCTACACACACGAGTCAGGTGTGTGGCTGCGGATCTATTAACGTTGAATTCCAGTAAGTAGGGTATTTTATTCACTTTAAATAAAGAGATTATCTTTAATGTAGTTAATGCATACTCATTCATAAATTAGTTTCGGCAAAAAATGCTGATTACCGATGTAATTTCCCATGAATTTGATATATTAGCGACTAAAATATTACTTGTGTAGTTAACGTTCGCTTGTTTACAATAACTTGTTCCATAGTGCACTGCAACTAACGCGCCAAAGCAGTTTCCAATGCATTGTTTTATTTGTGACGACTTGGCATAATATTAACTTAACATTAACGGCCACAGTTAGCATATTGTTTAGCTGTGCATTTACTAAATGAGCACTGTGCTACGTCCAAACTGACCCCACTGTATTTTTTTGTATAATCAGTTTCTATTCTGTTCTTAAGTGTCTTAATTCATTTTAAATACAAATTGAAACGTTTTTTAATTCCTTGTTTTTATTGTTGTGATTATTTTATGTTAGTTTTACTTTCTTTGTGTAAAGCACTTTGAATTACCATTGTGTATGAAATGTGCTACAGCATAAACTCGCCTTGCCTTGCAGTGTCATAGACTAGGTAAAATGACAGAGAAAAGGAAAATGGACATAGGAACATTTTTCAGTGCACCTAAACGCCAAGTAACGAAACGAAAAGTTCACATATTATGGCAATTTGGCTTTAAGAATGGGTACTTATGACAATACTAATGTCACAATATCAATCGCAGGCAAAGGAGACAGAAATTATTGAGGGACAGGTAGAGCAGGGTCATTCAGATGTACAGTGTCAGGTAAGTGTGTTGTGCTTTTATTGAAGGGATAAGGACAGAATTTTTTTTTGGATGAACAATTTCTTTAATGTTTTCTGAGTTGTGGCTGTTCAGTAGATGAACATCACAGGCTCACCAATTTACAGTATGATCTGTCAATTTAACAAGTGTAATGTAAACAAGTTGAGTATTATGAGTATGGAAAACATCTTTTCCTGCATTATTTCTGCTTTAGGAGTCAGTCTGTTCTGAGACAGTGAGAGTAGAGGAAGGGGCAGATTCAGAACCAGGGAGGGAGCCGGAGACAGCAGAACAAAGAGATGATATTGCCAGCAGCAGCACAGGGAGCACAGTTTTTAGTTTAGATCTCAGTGCCTGCACAACTACCTCCCTAGTGTATCGAAAAACAAATGTTTTCAAAGAAGTCATTGACATTTCAAGAGAAAGTCCATCAGTGTAAGGGGTGTTATGTTTTTACTTCAGCAAAGGTGTTTCAAACCAGTCCTCTTTAGGTCATAGACCTGATGCCGCTTTCGTTAGCACAGGCTTTAGAAATTGGAAGAAAGCCACTGAAAAATGTACAGCACACCAGACCTCTCAAGCCCACCAACATTATGTGACTGTCACTTAGGGGTGGGAATCTTTAGGTACTTTGCGATCCGATCCAATTACGATTCTGGGATCCACGATCCGATTCCAAAACGATTCTTCATATACAGTACATTTTTTTTGCAAATATGCTTAATTCAAATTTAAAATTATATGTTTTTTGTTCATAGTTAGAATCTCTGTTTGACAGTATTTCAATTTTAAAAATGACAAAGTGGAATAAAGACTTGTATTGCTTTTATTTTAACAATTATATTCAGGATGAGCAATTACTAAGGACGATTGTAACAACAAATGGGTTGTTTTCAGTTTGTTTAGAACCTTTTAACAAAGGAAGGAATGTCTTTTATTTATTTTTGTTTAGAACCTTTAGAATTATCTTCAGAGCTGCAATGAATTATCTTTCAATCAGACTGCAAAAAATATCAACATACAAATTAAATAACTTAAATATCCAACATCTCACTATAGTTTATCTATTGTCGATAAGAGCAGTTGATAAGAGACTTCTTGCTCAATATCTGAGTAGCTATGATAAAATAGCTTTCTCAGATCATGCTCCAGTCTCCTCGAAAATTTTGTTAGAACATGGTGTCCTTGACGGTTCAACACTCAGTTGCTTTCGTTGTTGATTTTATTTCACAACAAATTGCCAATTTTCTTTCTTTAAATAAATCTCCAGATGTATTTGTTTCCATATCGCTGGAAACCTTGCAGACCGATACTAGTGGGCAGATTATCTGATATGTAAGCAATGATAGAGAGCTGTGGAAGGAGAAGATGGCATATTTAACACAGCGTGAAGCAGATCTTCACAATTGATATGTTTCTCCCCATCTGCTGATGTTTATAAGGAGCATCTAACGATACAAGCAGAGTATGAATTTCTAGTGTCTCAACATACTGCTGAACTACTGATGCAAACAAGGTCTCATTATTACGAGCAAATCCTCTAGAAATGAATAATGCATTCAAGCTTTTCTCCTCTCACTTGTTGTCTAGAGTTCAATAGTTTCTTTAGGGATTTAGCCATTCCTTCATAGGAATGTGTGGCTGTGAATGATTTAGATGTCACTATCACTGTAACTGAACTGACCACCATGGCGGCTGCTTCGCAAAGTGGTTAATGTCCCAGACCTGATGGCTTTCCTTCAGAGTTCTATAAAAAGTTATGGCCCCAGTTGTCCTCTCTCCTATTGGACATGTTCAACAACCTGAACCTCTTGCCCAAGCTAATATTTCTCATGCTTAAAAAGGGGAAAGATCCTCATTCTTACACCTCCTTTCACCTAAAGGCTTATTGAATACGGACTAAGATCCTGTCCAAAGCACTGGCCCTTCAGGCTTGTTTGACCAGATTGAGGTCCTTGTCAGAATTTTGTTGGTGGTTCCAGTGTCCTCATGTGAAGCTGAGAGGAGCTTCAGTGCATTGCGCAGACTAAAGACGTGGCTAAGGGCTACTATGGGCCAAGATGGACTTAACAGTCTGTTAGTCTGCAATATGCAGAAAGACGAGCTGGACAACTTTAACATAAACAACATATGCCAAGAGTTTGTGGGGCCCAGTGATACCAGGAAAAACACATTTGGTACTTTTGTTTAGTGTCTATTCATTAATGTAAGTTTGCTTTAAATTGCAGATGGCTTTTTTGCATAGAACAGTTACTGTAAATTGATTATTTAATTGTTGATTTTGATGCAAAACATTACTTATGTGATATCTTTTTCACAATAATAGTCATGTTTAAATTTTATTGTATGTTGATGGCTTGACCGTAAACAACATAACAAAAAATGCAATAAATAGTTTTGAAGAAAAATCTGCTTTGTCATTTAACCTGAGAAAAACTTTGAAAATAAGCATAATGACACAGTCTCCCTGCTACAATAGTAATGACAGAAGTAATGTTTTTCACTGTGAGGACAAATCTTCATAAGTACAATTTGACTGTATTATTTGTGTCCCCTTCAAAAATTGCTTATGAGAAATGTTATATTTATTGTCCCCCCGTACTGTTAAATGAAATTTACTCCCATGATTATAATAATTATAGCAACTGTTTTTTTATGGTTGAAGATCTGTCTGGTCTTTATTCATTTAATTATCACTGTAAATAGTTGGTTAACTATCTATCATTTACTCCTCAGAAAGCAAATTCAGACAGCGGTTGCCTGGATCAACACCCAGTACTGGGATGCCTGGAACCTGTGTGACAAGGTGATCGACTGGGGAGACAGTGTGGAGGAGTGCTCACGAGCGACACCCCCACTGTCCAGGTTGGGGGGGATAAGGAGGGATTGGGAAGGGCTACTTGGGAAAATGTGGAGGTATCAGAAAGGGGCCTCCAATGGTGAGATGGAGGGGGCGGAGGCTGGTATGAATGGAATGCATATGGTAAATGGAGGTGAGGAGAATGGATGTGAGGTAGGAGTGAATGTGGAGGAGGTTAAGGGAGAAGGAGAGAAAAGTAGAGGGAATACTTTTGGATCTATTGTGTCACAAGGAGGCAGATCATGGCTGGAAACCATTCAGGAAGAAGGATGTGAGGAAGAAGAAGAAACTGAGGTGGCGTTTCAGGAGGCACAAGACGCTGAGGTTGCCCAGTTGGACAGATGGTGTCCATGTGGCTGGTGTAAGGTGGGGTAGGAGGCTTCTGAACCATGTGTTAGGCCTAGTGCACTTATGGATTGTGCTTGTTTGTTATAATGAAATAAGCTTATAAACTAAACATAATATATTTTATAGGTACGTGTTTATATCAGTATCTACATGTAAAGGGAGCAGACACAGGAAAAAGGTATTGAAGACCCTTGATATGATATTGCTGTTTTTGATTTAGATTCCAAAGTTAACCCTTTATTTAATTTATCCCTTTTCCCCGAGTAGAATGATGCATTTACTTGTAATCTGTATTATTTTGCTTTGGAGTCGGAAGTTCCAAAATCACCAGGTAAGTTAATCGATTGTATGTGTTTTAACTACTAGACAGATGTAAATGATAAGCCTTAAGATTTATTTTAAATTAATTTATTGTTTTTTTGTAAATTAAAAACAGGAACCCTCGTGGACCAAGACTTGAGGGCATTTGTACCATCCACCTGTACAACTTTAACTGGTTCTGCAGTCTTTTTCTCCCCACAGCCTCTGCTTGTTTCCTTCTTCTCTTTCTGTCTTCCCTCCAGGAGAGCTCCTCAGGCATCTCCAGCCTGTAATTCCTGGGAAATGCCACCTGCCACCCATCCTTGGAAGCGTCGCCCAGTCTCAGGATCTCATACGTCACCATTCATCACAGAGTCACAGCGCTTGCAGACATCTGGATAAAAGGAAAAGCCCATTTTTTAAAACTTACACGTTAAATTTTCCTCTAATTACCATTTTATTTTTTAAAATTTCATTATGTTTAATTACATTTAGTATGGATTAAGGCACAGTCAGCCTGGATTAAGGCATCACCAGCCTGGCATCAGACTCTCCGGACAATGCCAGCCCAGAGGGGGCTGACCTGGAGGACATTCCCCCGGAGGACATGGAGTGGGAGCCTCCAGGTCTTGACCTGAGTCCCACTCCGTGGTGTCAGCCCCGTGGCCAAAGTTTCCCCAGCCGAGGAGGCTATCGCCGCGACAACGGCAGGGTCAACGGAAATCCAGTCGTGGGCTGAGGTCCAGGAGGAAAAAACGAGGTTATGCTACCCAGACCTGCCTCCTGATCCAAGCTTGGTCCAAGATGGTCTTTCAGGTTATCCCATTCAATGATTCCCAAAAGGAACCACCTCCGGTCTCCTCATGGCGCTGGTACTGGCCTGTGTTTTTGTTTTGCAGGGTCCCTGGTTTGGTCCAGTTCCTGTCCTGCCTGCCCCTCGACACCCTCCGACTCTGCCAACCCCTCGCCGTCTACCGATGCTGTTCTTCCCTCGGCTGCCGCAGACGAGTGGAGCTTCTACAGACCCAGACAGGATTCCAAAGGCCCCCCTGGCCGTGACCCTTCTGCGGCACCCCGGAGCCCATCAGAGGCCCTGAACTGTTCACTTTACCTCCCATGCTACCTAGTGTCTTGCCCCTCCTAATACCTCAGTCTTTGGTCTGTAGTCTTGCTTCCCCGTGGCTCTCCCTGGTTTCACCTCTTAGCCCGATTTCACTGTTCCAGCCCCCACTCCAGTCACTCTTGCTTCCCGCTTTAGGTTCCCCTCTCCTGGCCATATTATTGTTGCACTGGTTCCGTTGCTTGCCTGTCTTGTCTGGTTGTGTCCTGCCTTGTCTGTCCCTGTGCCGTCTTTGGTCCTTTTGATGCC
Source organism: Brienomyrus brachyistius (assembly GCF_023856365.1). NCBI lineage: Eukaryota > Metazoa > Chordata > Actinopteri > Osteoglossiformes > Mormyridae > Brienomyrus > Brienomyrus brachyistius. The sequence continues at coordinate 536,536 of NW_026042359.1, read as the reverse complement.
CAATCCCTCCCTTTTGTCTCCTTCTACTGTGTCCTTTGTTCCCACTTACCCACTGACACCCACTGTCTGTCTTTTGGTCCATAGTCAGCATCCCTGTTGGATTACCTGGCCTGTCATGATTTGTGTCCTGGGGTTAGTCTCCCCTGTTGTCCTTGGTTTTGTCCTGGTCTGTGTGATCCCCTTAATGATGCCCTTGTACCCGGAGGGCACAGGATTGGGAGGGGGGCGTTTACTGTCATGTCTTGCCCATTTAGTCAACCTTCCTCCCCTTCTGTCAGTCACTATCAGCTTCCTTGTGTTTTCCCATTCCTTAGTCTGGTAAAGTGCCCAGTCCTATCTTCTCCAGTTGTGTCCTTGTCTGTTTGCGTCTCTGTGCCCAAACCTGGTGGTCAATAAAACTCCCCACGAAGGGGATTCTGCCCTACAGCTTGCATTTGGGTCCTACTTCCCACCGGTGACGTGACAGAGGAATACATGCTTAGTGCCAGGCAGAAATCTTTGATTTTGCATCCATATGGTGACTTGGTGAAGTTAGCTGATAGTTCTCTTGATTCCAAAGACATATGATTCTTGTCTGTGCATTATGCATATCCAAAGTTAAGAGCTTCAGATTAATAGGTGCGAAAAACGCATTTTGCGTTTGTCGAGTTCGAAGGGTTAACTCACTGAATATTTATGTTACGCCAAACATGACTCATTGTCGTTTTGGACAGTAAGCACTTTATGTAATTCATCCATTGCTCCTTTTCCTTATGGTATACAACCGTTTTATACATGTGGAGACTTATACGCACAAACAATTTTCACATTCCATTACTTTCACACATTTTACTGTGATTGTACATCTCTTCTGATGTCACATTTATTTATTTGTTTATTTATAACCTGGTAACTGCACACTGCACAAATACAAATAAATCATGAATTACCAAAACCTTAAATACTGTACAGAAGGATAAACTCAATTATTGCTGAAAAAATCTACACACAGATATAAAAATATAATATTCCCATCAAAATCACACATGCACAGCCAAAAATGTAGGCAGTAACTATATACTGCTTTGCCAAACACGTACAGGTATCAGACACACAGAACATCAACTTGTTCATTATACTCTTTGTTTATTAGAAAATTGGGTACATCATCCAGCAGAAGGAAAAATAGACCGACCATTTAAGACAGAGAATACATTCAGCAAACTGAATGTGACCTTCACTGCCAGACATGCAAAGTGTTAAAAGGTGCAGTGTTATACTGTACATAACATTTTAATTAAAGATATTCACATTTAATATAGTGTACTTTAGTGAACTTTTGTTACCTTCCTCGCACAAATATGTGAATTCGTCCCATACTGAAAGAAATTACCCTTTATGCCCTCACCGATGTGAATTGGCACAAATTTCCACAGCTTTCTCACCATAGCCAGCCATTTTCTCCATAATCATAATCAATTCCAACTCCTATTATTTCTTTCACTGCAGACAGAATGACGTGGCCTTCCATCCACTTCAGTCTCATTCATTCTGCAATATGGGTGCTTGTGGTTATTAAGCAAGCAAGCCAATGATCCATCTTCTTCTGCATTATCAGCACTTAAAGGAGAAAGTCAGTCTGTGAGAATAGGTGACTGCAGTGACTGTCCTTCCGTGCCATCAATGTGTGCAGGGAGTAAAGACCAGAGTACAGACACACAAAGCTTATATTTCTTGCTTTTACCAAAAACAAGTACCTCTGCTTCAATGTAATCGTTTAAAGCCAGACAACTCCAAGCTGAAAAATAAATATGTCCAGCTGTTGCCTGAGAACCGCTGCGATGTTTCTATTTCAAATACAAGCTCGAATCCATCCATCCATCCTATGTAACCGGGGGTCCAGCGTTGGCTGTCAGAGGGCTGAAACGGCAGACGCTGTCGGTAATCCAGGTCGGCTGATCGTAGATGGCAGTAAGCGCGCCAGGCATGACTCGGAGCCTAGGAGGCGAAGCAGAGATCGGTACACAGGAAGACAGGAACACAAGGAGGGGAAAAACGCTTGCACGCTGCATAAACCATGAAGATCTCGCGTCTGGCCAGAAATAAGAGACTGAGAAGGGGAAGGTTGACCACAGATGGGAGGGGCGGGGTTCCAAAGCGGAACCACACCTCCTCAGGCACTTCCATCTCCTGCCAACATTCCTCTGTCCTTTATTTCCCTTCACACTGCACTCCAATCATGCTCCACAACCACAAACCTCTGAAATCTCCTACACTCTCTGCGTTCGACTGACTCCTTACCAGCTTCTCTCCTGCCGCTGCCTGCACTCTTTCATGTTCTGTCGGCACCCAAACCACCTGCTTTGCTCGCCCCATCATTTCTCCCAGATCCAGCGTGGGCTGATTAAAAGCCACTGCTAAGGGGGGCTCCTCCTCTGGTGTGTTGTACCATTCTCCCACTACTCCCATCCTCCGTATCTGAATGGCTACTCCCTCAGGGCCTAATATTATCCAGTCTGCCGTCATGCGCATCCCGTCTTTCTCTCGGCCAGGCAGCGGATCTGTCATCCGGTCCCACTCATCCCTCACTCCAGGATCACTGAAATCTCCCATTGCCACTAACAACTGTATTTATCCTATTTCCAATTTAGCACATTGCTATATTGTTCCTGTAAAATTGGTCCCCACTGTTCTAGGATTTCCCAAACTTTTCCAATAACTTCTTCTAATCCGTATAAGCTATACTATCCCTGCTGGACAACAACCTTTGTTGCAGAAGGGTGAACTGCCCACTGAGTACCTCTACTCCCCCTTCGTACATTTTATGTCCATCTGCAGCTGACACACAGCATCTCTGCCTAACAAATTCACTGGGATATGCTCTGATGTTAGTTTAGACATATTTACATTTTTGGCCCCTATCTGAACATCTACTAAAGAAGATTCTGGAACATGCAGGTTGGACAGGTGTGTCCAGGCTGATCACAGCTCCAGCACACCAGCTGAATCAGCCTGTTTCCCAGTCTCCCAGGGGTCTAGGATCATCAAATTTGTGAGTAAATGGGTGCCCTCTGAGGAAACCCCCATCCATTGTATCTACTCACTCTGTTCTAATTAGGGACCGGAGGCCAATTAGTGGCCTTGTTTTTTTGGCAGTGACTGACTCAATTTCTTCGTCAGCTCCCTCTCATGCTCTTCAGCAGAGTCCTCCTCCTCTCTGTACAAGTCAATAGCGTGGATCAGCTGCTCCTCAGGAATAGTAATAAGTCCCACCACTTGCCTTAGCCTGCTTCTCACTGGCTTCGGGAGCGTGTCCTGCAGTGCCCTCCGGTACAGACCTCTGAACACCAAATCCTGTAGGTCCTGCTCTGCCTCACTGCTCCACCGCTTTTCTTGGGCTTGCAGATAGGCAGCTGGGCTCTCCCCCTCCTTTACGGGCTCCACCTTCATTTCAGCCACACCTAGTCCCTGTCACCACTGCCAGCATTCTCTCCATTCCGTCTACCCCCAGGACACAAGCCTGAACCGCTTTTATATCCCCCATCACCAAGAGCCGTCCCATAGTTTCCTCCTCAAATACTTTCATCCATTTTCAAGCTCCGTCTGCCAGGACTGTTCTGCCCATGGCACATACTGTGTCTGTGCTCCTTTCACCACCAGGGGGAGCATCAGAGTGTCCCTATCGGGGGTCTCACAGCCCTCCTGCTTCCCACTGTTCTATGATCTGCATTATCCTCCTCTACTCCTTCCTCACTATCCGTTTCCATCTCCTTCTCCTGAAACTGACTCCATCCTCTACATGGAGGGTTAGGGCTGTCCATCAGATGCATCAGCCCTTCTGCAGCCCTACCACTTGCTCCGCACCCCACCTTTATATCCCCCCCTTTTTTCTTAAACCCACATGCCTGGCCTTCTATTATTATATCACTCCCTCGCAGTCCTTCCTTCACGGTCTGCCGCCGCAGGTCGCTCACTTCCCTGTACCCATATAAACAACTTTCTTCATCCTTCTGTTTCTTCCCCTCTGAACTTTATCTTGCCCTCTATTACTGGAAAGTGGCCCTTAAATATCAGAGGTGGCCCTTCTACTAACAGATACAGTCCCTGATACAGAGGAAGTCGTAACTCCTCTTGCTCTGTTTCACCTTTGACTCCTGCCTGATTCTCACTCATCACTCTCTCATCACTTTCTGCTCTTTTCTCCAGGCCTCTCCCTTTGCCATAACCTCAGAACCTCCAGTTGCTCACTCCTTTTCTTGTTACACCTTTCTGTGTTCTAATTAGCCTTATGATACTTTATCAGAGTCTCCATCTCCTCACACACTGCCACACCCAGAAATATGGCAGAAATATAAAGTACAGATATTTTATGGGTTCCACTGAAATAAAGGTAGCTGATTATGAGAAAGATCTCAGTGTGTATGTTGATGCTTCCATGTCCCACTCTCGCCAGTGTGGGGAAGCAATAAAAAAGGCAAATAGAATGTTGGGTTACAACTCTAGGTGTGTGGAGTTTAAGTCAAAGGAAGTGATGCTACGATTATATAATTCCTTGGTAAGACCCCACCTAGAATATTTTGTGCATGTTTGGTCACCATACCTTAAGAAGGACATTGCTGCCTTGGAAAAGGTGCAACGTAGGGCTACGAGAATGATTCCTGGTCTTAGAGGAATGTCTTATGAGGACAGGTTAGTTGAGCTGAATCTGTTCAGCCTCGAGCAAAGGAGACTAAGTTGGGGCATGATCCAGGTATATAAGATTCTAACATGTCTGGATGGCGGTGACATGACATACTAGAACTCGTGGCCACAAGTGGAATTTAGCGGGAGAACATTTTAAAACGAATTTGAGGAAGCACTTCTTTACACAGCGTGTAGTTAGAGTATGGGATAGTCTTCCTACTAGTGTAGCGCAAGCTAAAACCCTGGGTTTCTTTAAATCAGAGCTAGATAAGATTTTACCAACTCTGAGCTGTTAGGTACGTTTTCCCCAAAAGTGCTTGATGGGCCGGATGGCTTCCTCTCGTTTGTAAATTTCTTATGTTCTTAAGGTTACTTTTCCTATAGAATAAGTCTATACGTTGTCCTTTTCTTAAACAAACTAAATAGCCTTATGCTATTTATCTTATTTACACAAAAGCTTGTCATTTTTGTCTCTACACGGTCGCTCATTTACTATTCTCCTCTGCTCTCTGTATTGCGCATGGCGGACTTCCGCCCTGATGCAGACAGGTGAGCACACTCCCACCAGCGGACAGAGAGCGCACGTCGGAAAATATGTCACGTCAACCATCTGAAAAGCAGACAAAAATATCTGCTGTGTCATATATCTTTAGATGACTCCTCAGATCTCCAGTCCAGTCAAAAGTTTCACTAATTATCTACTTCTTCCCTTGCATGTTTAGTCCTATACTGAACTCCCTGATCGCTACACCTTACTGTTGCTTTAAGTTTAAGATTCGTCCAAATTTTACAGTAACCTACCCACACTTATACTACAGAGAATGTTTTTGCATTAAAGCTCTCAAATATTAAGTTTCGATTCCACAGTTATGGCTTTAGATACCTAGGGATCCTGGTATATCATACTTATACAAGACTAATTATGGTAAATTACTATGTGAAATAAAGAATTATCTCCAAAGATGGGAAATCCTCCCTCTATCCTTATTGGGTAGAGTGGAGAGCATTAGAATGAACATACTGTCACGATCAGGAAATATCTGTAGCGGCGATCGTGCCGGAAACTGGCAAGGCAGGCAAGGTACGGGGAATAAAGGGGATTTATTAAGTGGACGAGGTTTCGGGAAAATTTGACAGGGACTAACAACAATCCACAATGACAGACAAGGGTAACTGGCAAGACCAGGACTTAAAACAGGACAAGACTAAGCAAAGTAATCAGACAAGGCTGGAAACAATCAGGGAAGCACACGCGGGTAATCAGGGGGCACACGAGAAGCCGACGAGCCGGATCATGACACATACTACCTAGGCTTCTCTTTATGTTCCAGTCCCTGCCCATAGGGGTCCCTATATCCACATTCAAAACGCTCAATAAATGGTTATCCAAATTTACCTGGCAAAACAAAAGACCCAGGATTGAACTGAAAAGACTATTAAACCCAAAAGAGAATGCGGGTCTGGACTTACCTAATTTAAAAAATTATTACTTGGCAGCCCAACTTATATCAGTAGTGGTATGGATAACCCAGGACAGGGAGGGTCAGTGGGTGGGAACGGAACAATCTGCCCAAATTTGCCGCTGGACATAGTGTGACGCCCGCTCCCTCCGCTCCTCGTGTGTGCCACGCCCCCTAATTACCCACGTGTGATTCCCTGATTGTGCCCAGTCGTGTCTTGTTTCCTGCTGCCTTGTTCCGTGTATTTAAGTCCCTGTTTTGCATTAACCCCTTGTCTGTCTTTGATGTTAGTCAGTGTCTGATGTCTCCTTCCCCGGGTTCCCTTAAATATAATCCCCCATTTTCCCTGAGTTCTGGCTACCTCGCTTGTTTCCTGCCCGCTCGCCTGCTCGCCCGCTTTAACCCCGGAGAGCCAGCGTGACACATAGCAATTATTTTTAATCAAGATACATGGAAAGTAAATAAAATCAATAACATTTGGATAGGAAACACTCTGAAAAGTGAGAGAGAGGCTGGGACGCCCTTCATCAAAAATAAAAATTGCACAGAATGTTGATTTTTCTACCATCTAAATTAGATACAGGGTTTAAGACATGTGGAGAAAAGGGTTTAACCAGTTGGATCAGTTGTGTAATGGAGGAGATCCAATGTCCTTCGAACATCTTAGAAACAAATGTGGCCTCCCAGTGCCCAACTGTTTTAGATACCTACAGTCAACAAATATATTGTTTATATTAACAATTAAAGGATTGGTTAAAAAGAACATTATATCATATATTTATAAAATATTGCAAAAAGAGTCAACAGTGTTAAAAAAGAGAAATGAGAACTAGAGATGAATACTATCATTAACGATGAAGATTGGACTCATTCATGTAAAGAAGGACACAGAATAACAAACAGTCCTACATGGTGGGAATTTGATTGGAAAGTTAAGATGAGATACTTTAAGACTCCCCTTCTCACCTCTACGTTTGGCAACACCTCTAATCAGGGGTTTATTGGAGGGGTTGTGACCTGGTAGGAGACCACACCCACATTTTTTGGGATTGTCCAAAACTGTCAGAGTACTGGCAAAATATACAGGAAGAGATAAAAAAAATGTTTGAACATAAAATTACCACTTGAACCAGCTCATTTCATACTAGGAATTATGCCACAGAATATAGTGCATGAAAATAAGGTTGTATTACAGAGAGTTCTTCTTGTAATTGCCAGGAGGATGATAACAATCTCCTGGCTAAAACCCCAGCCACCCACGACAGTACAATGGAAAGAAAGAGGAAAGAAAGTGTATAATATGGAATTTATAACTGAAAAATTGTTAACGAGAACAGAGTGTTTTGTGGAAGAAATTTCTCGAAGTCCGATGTTTAAGTGTTTGACAGAACTTTATTATTCGATGAGCTCACAGGGAACAGACACTCAGCAATCATGCGTCTTGTGTTCTGCTCCCCGAGCAACAAATGCATACATCTTTTATGGCCTAAAATGCGACAGTCATCTGACAAATCAAGGACAAATCGGATTTTTGGACGTTCCAGTTACTTCTGCCTTTCAAGGTCCAGGCAGTACAAAGAAAGTTTGGCCATTTGGAGATACCAGTTTCTTCTACGTTTTCAAGGTCCACCTATCAGCTTAGAACAAGTCTATCTATTTGGGACTTTTCCTTTTGCTATATTATTCTAGGACTCGTTGTTCTCTTTTTCTACATTTTATATTATCCAATACCATGCATTCATTTTATAATATCTTCTGCAACAGCTTACTTCTCAGGTCAAGCCTTTGCTTTGACCTGGGCCTCTTGCTGATCAAGCAATATATGGCAAACATGTTAGTTCCTCTATAGAAAATAGAAATTTCTTACTTAAGCAGATTTGCATTCTTGTTTGATACATTCAATTAATGACAAGTAAATTACATTGTTTCAACCACTATGTGTAAATCAACAACACATTGTAAACTCAATTGTTAATTACTGATTAGGTAATGCATTTTGCATAATCATCTATATTCCATTATTGATTACTGATTAGCATAATCAAGAATTTTCTATCACAGTTTCTTTATTAAAAGGTTTCCAATCTGTAATTTTCTTTTTTCAACAGAAGTATGGCACTTAGGAAAGGATAGGGTTGAATTGAGACTTCCATATACAGCACTGTGCAAAAATCTTAGGCAGGCAAAGAAAACGATGTTTAGATTGTCCTCGTGTTGGTGTAAAACTATGATATTATGCCTGTCAAAGTGTCTCAGCTTAGCCATTTCAGAACCTCTGCTAACATCATCCTAGTATTTGTAGCGACCGTCCAGTGCAGCCATGTATTTTTTGACTTGGCCACTAGCACACCTCATACAGCTAGTCAATCTGTCAAAATCATGGAACGGCTGAGGTGCCCCTGAGGAGAAGTTTGGGAACTGAAGCGGTGTTCATCTAGCCATCCGACTAGATATCAGTATCTTTTTAGAAAAGAGAAGAAATTATTACTAGTTTTTATTGTGTTCCTCTTAATTTACACGTTCTAATGTTAAATTGTGTTATTTGTTCTAAGCCAAAGTACACTTGCTACCCAGATAAACAGCTTTAAACATTTCTTTGGACTGCCTAAGACTTTTGCACAGTACTGTATATCTTAGAACATAAGAAATTTACAAATTAGAGGAGCCCATTCGGCCCATCAAGCTCGTTTGGGAAGAACTTAACTAATAGCTCAGAGTTGTTAAAATCTGATCCAGCTCTGATTTAACCATCTCTCTCAATATAATATTGGGATCATTTATTCTCTTCAGAGGCCTCCATAGAATAATGCATCCATCCTCTCAATTATGTTTAGACAGACGTATCCTAAGGCACCAGGGCAACAACAGTCAGAATAACAACAGAATCATCAATTTCACAGCTAGTTTTAAAAATTGCTTTAATGCAGAGTGATTACAGAAAAAAAGATAAGCAAATTAGGTAATATTAACAAAATTATTAAAACATGTAGAGTAATAGACATATTTGTCTTTCAGACATATTGTGCTTTTTTAAGAGCAGAAGGGATACATTAAATCAGGATTATATTTTGTTTTTAATGATATATATATATATATATATATATATATATATTATTTTTTTAAATTTACATCATTGTAAATGAGAACTATAAGTGATTGCTAATTACTGTTAACTAATTTCCTGTATGATCTTTCTCCCCTTCAGTGTTAAAAATAATTATATGTCAGGGGGCCAATCAGTGGAGGCACACGGACACGGTGGCCGGTTATCCTATTTGTTCAACAAGTAGAGTATTCAGAACCATGGACAGTGATCTGTGCTACTATGACGTCAGGTACTTTCATTGGCTCCATATATTTTTCTAGAAATAACTAATTGGCTCTTTTCTAGAAATGTCCAGCCTATATGAAGAGAATATTTTATTTTTATTTAGACTAAGAAACTACAGAAAATCAGCTCTGGATGTGATCTCCCCTTTACTGCTCAAGGAGGGCACACGCACATCAACAAATATCAATGCAACAATTACAGAAGAACAATTTCTCACAGCTTCAGAAGAAGTCAGATTTCTGTGTAATTCAGAGATTGTCCAAGACTTCTGCTAGAACATTTTCTGCACTTGAACCGAATTTCAAAATAAATGACACCTGGGTGACCCAGGTTCGAGTCTCTGCCTGGATCACATGTGTGTGGAGTTTGCATGTTCTCTCCATATCGTCGTGGGGTTTTCTCCGGGTACTCCGGTTTCCCCCCCACAGTCCAAAAACATGCTGAGGCTAATTGGAGTTGCTAAATTGCCCCTAGGTGTGCATGTGTGAGTGAATGGTGTGTGAGTGTGCCCTGCAATGGGCTGGCCCCCCATCCTGGGTTGTTCCCTGCCTCGTGCCCATTGCTTCTGGGATAGGCTCCGGACCCCCCACGACCCAGTATGATTAGTGGTTTGGAAAATGGATGGATGGATACACCTGGGTCTATTAAAAGAAGGTGATGCTGCCTGAACCACCAACCAAGGCTGGGAGGAAAGGGAGGAACACTAGTCAAATGAAGGAAGAAAAGGCCACCGTATCTCATGGTCACGAATACAAAAGTCAGGGAGTGTTATGAAGAAGGCACCACACTTAAGACTATTGGTTTTATGCAGTGAATTACACCAGAGAGAGTTTTTGCATTTTAGCTGTGTTATGTAACATTCCTCAGACTTCATTTTAATGTTTTCTTCAACGCAACAAAGTCCCACGGTAACAAAAGCGCTGAGGTCTGGATCGTTAATTGCAATGTGGGGAGTGCAGACCAGCTGGGGTGGGGGATCGTGCTCAGCCACGATAAAAGGCAAACGGGTAAATTGTGAATACGCTCTTAATCTAACTACAGTTTAACGTTGTTCCACATACCAATATCATTACGTATCGGTATCGCAAAACAAAATTTAAAATGTTAAGATTCTGTCATTCTGAAAATCTGAGTATTTAAGACATTATGTTCCATAGCAATTTGTGGAGATAAATACCCTCGGACAGTAGCGTTCATTTCACAATTAAGTCTCTTTAAGTCGTTGTTTTATGTTAAGAAGGATGAATGTGTGATTTTTAATTAATAAACCTTTAAGGGTTATATGCTTATGCTGTTGTATACTGTTCTCGGTGTACAACTTAACTTATAAAAGTCTGTTCATCTAATTATAGAATAATGTATAGAATAATTATAAAAGAGCTATAATTATTATGATGTTATTATTTAATTGTGTGGGCCGTGTTGCTTGATTACATTTGACTCCTCGGCACGTGGGACGCTGCCGGTTTGAAAGACGCGGCTTCACTTGTTTTCTGCACCAAGGTGGGTTGCCATTCTGCTCCCATTTTATCGGATAATTTATCTTATTATTTAGTATTTGTCAAATTTGCATGTATATTAAAATATGTTTGATGAGTAAAGTCAGTATATTGCTTTTAAATAAAGTGATTTTGTTCCGGGCTACTATGTTAATTATATTTAAATTTTATGCGCAAAGTGTAGTTGACATTTAACTTTTCCGCGTGCGCTTTCCTGCGTTTAAGTACATTATTGCGCTTGCTAGTGAGTAAATTAGTTCATTTCTTTTAAATAAAGTGAACATTGTTGTGGGGTGCTGTGTTGGTTAAATTTAAATTTCATGTGCAAGTCGGCTAGTTTCCTGTGCCGCAAAGTCTAGGTGATATTTCACTTTTCCGCGTGCGCTTTCATGTTGCATTCTACTGCGGATGCGGGTGGTTTCGCTCGGTGCTGCCTACAGCAATGATATTCCACCAGACCAGGAGAGGGCAGATGTATTGTAAGAAACACAAATAAAAGTAGTGAAGCAAGTCCTGTAAAGTTTGTTTGGTGACTAAAATCAGTATATTGCCATTTAGTAAAATTTTAAATTGTTCCAGGCTTCTGTTTTGATTATATCTAAATTTTATGTGAAAGTTAACTAGTTTCCTATGCTATAATGCAATTGTTCATTGCGGAGGTGTCAGTGCAGAACTGTATTCCATGTGCCAGGAGTGACTGACAGCTCCATTGTATTGCCTGTATGTTGTTTTTCCTCATTCAGATACAGATGAATTGCAAAAGCTGTCAGCTGGAGCAACGCTGAACAGGAGAAGCGGTTTCAGAAAATGGATGAATGTCCCCAGAGGTGTGAGTTAACAGTTTTAACCACTGCATCACTGTACCACGCCCCTGTATAGGATATGTAGAAGAACTTGTTGCAGTTATCTGGTGTGTGTGTTTTTGACTATCCCTGCCGGCCCCTGGAGGTTTGGGCTTCCCCTTTGAGTCTGGTGCCTCCCAAGGTTTCTTCCTTCTAGGGAGTTTTTCCTTGCCACTGTCGCCTATGGCTTACTCACTGGGGGCTTTGGGTGGGGATGCTGTAAAGTGCTTTCAGACAATGTAATGTTGTGATAACGTGCTATACTTTGTTGTGTAATTTTGTATTTACTCACGCAAATAAAAAATTGTTTGATAACAAAAAACACTTGTTTCATTCTTTTTCCCTGCGAACATATCAGTCACTTCCCTCCTGCTCCTGCATTCAAAAATGAAAGTTTGTCCTGCACTGCACTTTATTGCCGTGGGTTCCACAGGAATGCAGACCTCTACTTTGGTGTAATCCTGCTGCTGTTGTAGATGGTCTGCTCGCACGCTTTCACATTGTGCACAAGCAGATTTTTTGTATCTCTGTAGAGAAGCATTCTTTTCTTCTGCCTGGCAAATCCATCATTATAATAGCAATCCACCTAGCGCACCTAGCTCTTAAAGAAAATGTTTGAAAAAATTAGTTTATAGCATGTTTACACCATAAAAACAGCAGTGACTGAGTACACCCTTGTGGACCAGGCGCCTGGCTTTGACTATTTTTCTGCCATTAAACTAGCAAACGTGGGTTGGCCATGACGTAAAATAACTTGTGCCTTTAAATTTAAAAAAAAAGTCCTGTGTGTTGTAAAGTGAGGTATGAAACAGATACCAGGCCGCTTCAGTGAGGGTCAGCGTAAGTTTTATTCATGTGATTTTGCGGTTTAAACTGTTTCATTGGAATCAATCCAACCAGCAGCATGAAGACTGCAAGCCAAAGAAGTGGGACGATGCCTGAGAAGAACAACTCAGTCAATCCTCACGTCTCCTCTCTCCTCAGGCGATTGATGGACTCTGAGCATGAGACATGTACAAAAGATGAGGACTCTTCTCCACTATTCAAATGGAAATTGTTCTTAATCTTTTATTTATACCTTTTGCTTATACCGTAAGATTTAGGAACACACTGAAAAAGATCAACTTTAATACATTTGAAGGTTGAAGTTATTGGAATTTGTAACGGCTGATTTGGTGGAATATGATTTTGGACAGAACTGTCAAAAAATGTGGAATGAAAATGCAGTTTAATGGTTGAATCCATGGCTTGCCTAACTTGTTATAAATTGCACACACATCCAGCATTAAAGTGACAGGGAGGTATTAGACCAGAGTTGTTGCATTACATTAACACAGACCAGCAAAAAATATAACATTATTCTAACATTAATGTAATGTTGTTCTGAATAGATTTCTATGTCCAGTCCTGATTTCAAATTGGGCCTTAAAGCCTAGAATATGGTCAGTTTTAAAAATACTTGACTTTGTTGCAACTCTGACTAAGTTGAATTCCATCAAGTGGTTAACGGGTGTGAAGATTATCCTGAAATTTTCAAGTTAATGTCATTCCAGTTAATGTGAGTTTGTTCTGTGTGTGTCTCTGTCTCAGGCTGTTATTTTCGTCTTAGTCTCATTTAAACCACTTAACAATATGCATAGATTGCATAGCTGCAAATGTAAAATACAAAAATTAACTTGGAAAGCATTCTACAACAACATTCAGTATTGTGGAGTATTAATAGCATTTATTGCCAATTCCAGTTGCTAGGTAACTTCTATATTTTGAATAGAATACAAGATAATATTTTAAACTAGATTACAGTTAATTGTTATTTTTCTGTTTAAAAAAGACAATTGCTGTAATTTACATAGGACAAAACCTGTAAAAGACATTTTGTAATTATTTTCTAAATGAAATGAAGATGCTTTGTTACTCCCCTTGGGGAAATTCTCTTTTCACCTACCCCATCTTGCTCTACTTGACACACGGGCACAGACAAAGGTAACAGCAAACCTGGCAGCAAAGGGCAGCCACCTGTAGGGACACCCATGGAGCTGGGGGTTTTACAGTGATTAACAGCAATTTTGCAATACTTTTCTGGCAGCTTTTTTTTTTGCTAGGTATTTACAGTAAATTCCACAGTCAGTTCTACACTAGAAGAGACATCATTCCTAAGTGCAGCATGGACTGCTTCTGGACACAGTATCTAATGCGACTTCCAGAGTCACTTGAGTAAGCTGGAGATAATTCATCCCCGGGAAAGAGAGCCTGCAGTAGGCAGTCTACCAAAAGAAGGCCTTTCCTGTTCCCTTGGTGAATTAGAACACCAGTGGAGAGAGCTCTCCTGTTGCAGTTTCACAGAGATGAACAACATGGAGAACTTTGGATTGAGGTTTTGCAGTAAGAGGGTGCTGAAGGAAAAAGGAGTTTCAAAGACATTGGACTGCCTGTACTGCCGATTTTGTCTCTGCCCATTTCAGATGTCCAGATGTTTACTAATGTGACATTCCTTAAATACAACCACCGAAACAGAACGGTTCTCAATTTGTTGCCAAGTTTGGTAGATGTACAACTTGGACTGCAAAGAGATGGACTGACGCAGAGGCGGAGCTGAGGATAGGCCTGGGTGGGATTGACAGCTGGACCTACCCAGTCAGATTAATGAAATGACATTTTTTATATATAAATTACCGGCTTCTAACTCTGTTCCTATACATCACTGTTGTTACTGTGGCAAGTACGACAGAATGTGTGAGCTCCCTCTAGTGGTGCTCTAGGTAGAACACCACAGTCGTGAGTGTATTATTGTTGCAGTCACCATGTTGTAAATATATAAGCCAATTTAAGAAAATTTGGGGTAATGAGCTTCATTCAGACCCTCCCAAATTTAATACAAGTCCATCCATCAGCCACTTTACCGGATTTCAATGCTGCAGGAGGATGCTCACATGAAAAAAATAAGACTAATTCATTTCTTTATCCAAAACTATTTCTTTCCTCATTCATTAAAACGAAAAGAGCTTTAACTTGTTCATGCATTGCTTCATTTTAAGCAGCATTATGGAGTGTCGTTGAACATAAATTTTTCTATGAAGGGTCTGATTTTCTGCATCTTTTACTCCTGGTTTGGGCTATAAAATTGGAAGGAGTTGCCAAACCTGACTGTGCAGGGTCTGCGCTGTTCTCATCTGTGGACAGTGTGTGGGTTTGTGGGTCAGGCATAAATTTGGGGGGGGGGGCTCCCTCTAGCATTAAAATAGGGAGATATCCACTAAAATAATTCTTCATATTCAAAAAAGTACAGATAAAATGAATCAATCTCAACAGTTCATTTAAAGTGTTTTCACCCCAAGCACACCTATCCTTACTGAAAATGGTTTAGTCTAAAGTCCTGCTCTGGGGTACGTTTCCTATATCATAATGCACATTGGCAAAAGACAAATATATGTCAGGAAACTATATAGCAAGAGATCAAAGAAAATTGATACATTCTGTGGGCCATGTCTGCTGCCGCATGGCAGAGGGTGTGAGGGGGAAGTGCAGGGACGATGTCGGCATCACCAAAAGGAGGGCTACAGCTCTTTGGAGGGAGCCGGTGAGGAGAGCTGGGGGGAGCCAGTCTGCATCCTCTCACTCCTGGGGAGGACCGAGTATTGGCCATCCTAGATCTGAGAGGCACTTGAGGGAATCCCGGGGTGCATAAATCTCTGTAGTCTACCCACCTCCAAGACATCTATGCTTTCTACTCCCCAGCCACTTCCTCTTGGCCCACCAACATTTGGCCCCCTGTAGTGTGATCACCAGGGTTCCTCAATATGTGGCACCTCCACACCTGGCTCCTCTACATCAGCCATCCCTTGTCTGGGCCCCTCTACAGCAGGCCCCCTCTGACGTGGCCCTCAGTCCCTCAGGGCGACACTGTCCCCTGAGTCCCCAGAATCCCTTTCAGTCTGGGAGATCACCTAACCCACCCATCCTGCTGCCTAATGCCGGTGTCGTGCTGTAAACTGTCCCCCTGCCACGGAATGTAATCTCTCATTTTAAAGGCAATGTCGCTTCGCTTCTCCTGCGCGGCAGCAGCGTCCGCTCGCTGTAACATCGGTTGTCTTGTTCTCCTGCGCGACAATAATGCATTTCTTTTCGACGCTCGTTCGTGCAAATACAGTCGCCTTCAGTCTCAAGAAGCGATTCATCTACTTGAGTAATATTTTTAATACTTTGTTGAATTAATTCTGCCTCAATTTCTTTGCTATTCTGTCTTCTTTTCATAACTATAATGCGGCGATTAGCTTCATACTGGGCACCGACACACCTGGAAATGACGTAACATTGAACCAAATGCCAAAAGTAATCAGAAGTCAGCAGCCTGTCCAGAACGCACAGATAACAAGCTACACTGCAAGTCGTCCAGCCACGACGTCACCCAGCCACTCGTCTACCATCTAAAATACAGATAAATTACAAGTGCTCCGTATTTCTGCAGATGACATTATTTTGAACTGGACCATAAAGAAAATATTCTTGGCCTGGAGGGAGGAGTGCTGGGCTATTTTATAGGAGGCTACTCTTTCTTAATAACCCCATTTTTAATTCTGAACAATAAGCTTAATAGGATGGGGCGACATGCTGGTGCAGTGGTTAGCACTGTTGCGTCACACCTCTGGGACCCGGGTTCAAGTCTCCGCCTGGGTCAGATGTGTGTGGAGTTTGCATGTTCTCCCCATGTCGTCGTGCGGTTTCCTCTGGGTTTTCCGGTTCTCCCCCACAGTCTAAAAACATGCTGAGACTAATTGGAGTTGCTAAATTGCCCGTAAGTGTGCGTGTGTGAGTGAATGGTGTGTGAGTGTGCCCTGCAATGGGCTTGACCCCATTCAGGGTTGTTCCCTGCCTCGTGCCCATTGCTTCTGGGATGGGCTCCCGACCCCCGTGACCCAGAAGGATAAGAGGTTTGGAAAACGGATAAAACTGAAGAGCGATTTAAAATAGGTGATTGTCCAGTAAGAGGATTTACCTTTAGCTACAGTGTTTTTTGTTATACAGGTATATTTTGTTTTACAAAAACAACATTTACTTCTACACTATACGGTCAATTAAAGTACCTTCTGCATCCTGGAGATGGTCATTACCTTCTGGAGAGTCTATTTCCTCAGCAACTCTCTTGTTGCTACCTTCTGGAGACAGATGAATGCTGAAAAGATCTTCCATCTGGTCAGCAGTCATTGTGATTGTCTCAAAGCAGAACAGGTGGCGCAGAATGTAGACAGTGTTTATAACTCGCTTATTAATTATCAATGTGTTACTGGTTACTTTATTAGTTTATATTCAAAGAAATAATAGCAACTTGAACCATGATGGTCAAAGGATAAAATTCTGATCCTAACTAACGTACATGTAAACAGAACACAGAATACCTCTGAAATGGACCCTGACCCCTGTGGATGACCTGAAACGTGACAATGTCATGTTCCAGCAGATTCCCGTCTCTTATTGACCGGATAGGCCTCAGACAACCTGCATTGGCCATGAAGTCAAGCAGAGGTGTCTTTCACTTCTCAAGGTCCTCCAGAGTTGTACTTTCAGGTACCTGCCATCAAAATGGACTGTTATTGAGGCTACTTGAATTATAACTTTTTAGTAAGAACCCACACACCCATATCATGTTTGAAGCCTTTCAATTGCAGCATTAAAATTAGGCAGCATTCGGCAGGTAAAGGAGCAATATTTGCTGGCAGGCACATGGGACGATTAATCTGCGCAGTAGGGACAACATGAAGAGAGGAAAATTTGCTGTAAAAAAACTCAATTTGTTCGCCATAATATCTTGCTGACCTCCTTCCCAGGGCTTAAACTGCCCACAATGCTTTTCCACCCTCTATGCATATTTAGTATTTCCCTGATATATGAGACGCTGATATGGGCAGTACGGTATGCGCTCCGTCTGGTTAGATGTGGGCCTGCACTTTCTTAGGGGCCTGCCCCTCCTGACACAGACTCTTCCAGAATCTCATAATCCTCTCCATTTCCCATTCTTCACACTGTTTATTAGTGTATGGGAACGGGACAACCCTAACTGAAGGGTCAGGACTTGCACACAACACACACCCCTCCTGCCCTAATGAAGTGGCGGTATACTTAGCCCATTTATATCACCAATTTCCAAGTGTACGTTTTGCTAACCCATACAGGTCTACTTCATCCTGGGCATCCTTCTAAAATTTACTCACTCTCCTCACTCCCATATCTCCCCCCATTTCTCTCCGCTTTCGCTCACTGTAATCTGAGAGGTTATTCAGCATCAAAGGACCAGGCTGAGTCAGTGAAGTCAGTTGTCCTGTGCTCACCTGACCTGTGGTCCTGCTGTGCACCCAGACCTGAAGGGCCTGATAAATCATTAGCATCACTAACATCGTTGCTGTCAGCCGTACCAGAACCCACAGCTTCGTGTCCTGTCTGGAGTGGCTGGTCTGCTTGCGATGCTCCCTCTTGACCCTCACTCTGCTCTGATCCTGAAACTGACTCCACCCCAAGCTGTGGAGCTCCTCTGGGAGCTCCATCAGGGCCATCTGAGTCAAGGGCAACTGCATCCTCTGTGTTGTTTTCAGTGACTCTGTCTTTCGTGCGGTACTCTAGTGCAGTGGTTCAAATGGTACCACATATTACTCCCTTCTACCTGCACCGCTGTTGCTGTGGCTCGTGTCACCTTGAAGGGTCCCTCTCGTCGGGGCTAGTGCCACTTTCACCGGAACACTCGCAGGTAGACTTTATCTCCTGGAAAGATGACTGGCTCCTCCTGGTCTGTGTCTTCTTTCTGTGCTTTCTCCTTTTCCTGTTTGGAAATAGTTTTGTGTATTTTGGTTAAAGTCCTCATGTACAACTTTAATTCATCCCCCAGCTGATCTAGGCTGGGTCCCTTATACGCCCCCTCCAAGTCGATCCAGGCATAGGTCTCCCTGTCAGCATTTCATGCGGAGACAAATGCTTCACCTGTGCGTTTCCATCCGATATGTCATCAAGGCTGTTGACAGGGCATCCACCCAGTTCATTTTCATGGCGGCGCAAATTTTATTCAGCTTCTGCTTAAGTGTGCCATTCACTCTCTCCACCATACCCTGCATCTGAGGGTGATACACACATGCCAACTTTTGTTTTATTCTCAGCTGTTAAACCACTAACTTTTAACTTTCCCCACAAAGGCAGCTCCATTATCAGAGCTTATTTCAGTTGGTATCCCAAACCTCGGACTCTCTGATCAGGAATTTCACCACTGTCATCGCCCCCATGTCCTTGGACGGTATTGTCTCCACCCATCTGCTGAACCTGTCCACAATCACAAGCATATATCGCTTTCCATATGCTGTTTTTCCCATGTCCACATAGTCCATCACCAAGTGTCTGAACGGTCCCTCAGGCACTGGAATGTGCCCTACTGGGGCCGTGATTGCTTTGCGTAAATTGTTCTTAATGCACACCTCATATTCTGACAACCTTGCATCCGTCATTGCTTGCAGCTATGGTGTCCAGAAACCTTGTTCTGTAATTTTCTGTAACACCACCCCCCTTGTGCAATGGTCAAGACCATGCGCATCCGTTATCAAAATGTTGGCCTGGCTGCCACATCAGAGACTGCATTTCCTTGAATAACAAAATCACGACCTTTGCGGTGGGCCTGACACTTAACAATAGCCAAACGTTTGGGACGCATCATTGTGTGTAGCAACTCCAAAATCTGATTATAATGCTGAATGGGGGAGCCGTCACTTTTGCGAAACCCCCTTTGCTTCCAGACTGCTCCAAACTGATGGCATACATCATGTGTGTATGCAGAGTCTGTGTAGATAGTAACTGTCTTATGTTGTCCTCGCCGGCACGCTGTAGTCAAAGCCTTTATCTCTGCTAATTGACCAGAACAGGGTTGTGCTCTGAAACGAGAGTGTGAAAATCATCACCCTGTGCCTGGACTACAGCAAACCCAGCCTTCAAGGCATCCCCATCTCTCCAACATGAGCCATCCACAAACAAAACCATCTCGCTATTTTCAATGGGAGAGCTCTCCAAGTCTGCTCTCAGTTTAGTGTAAACCAAAGACTCTGCCACACACTCATGTGTGTCTGCAGGGTTTACTGTAGTGCAGCACTTTATTGTCACATCCGGGTAAGAGAGAAATGCAAAGTACGCTAGCTGCCTTGCTGGGGTCAACACAAATTTGCCTTTGTCAATAACGTCCACCACCTTATGTGAAGTATAAAGTGTTTTTGCATTCTAGCTGTGTTACAGTATGTAACACAGCCTTCAACTTTTTTCCCCACACAATGCAGAACATGCAGGGGTGCCAAACAAAACAGTGGAGCTGCAGTGTAGCCAATTATTTCTTTCAGTAGTTTTAAAATCATTTGTGTGGCTGTGTGTTAGAGATGGAGGTGAGCAACACTGAGGCATCTCAGGGAACCATGTTGCCCATATTAAAAAACACACACGCATGCAACTCAGGCAATCCAGCATTTCTTATTTCAGTTATATATGACACTGCATGAGGAGCGGCGGGGTGGTGCAGTGGTTAGCACTGTTGCCTCACACCTCTGGGACCCGGGTTCGAGTCTCCGCCTGGGTCACATGTGTGCGGAGTTTGCATGTTCTCCCCATGTCGTCGTGGGGTTTCCTCCGGGTACTCCGGTTTCCCCCCACAGTCCAAAAACATGCTGAGGCTAATTGGAGTCGCTAAATTGCCCATAGGTGTGCATGTGTGAGTGAATGGTGTGTGAGTGAGTCCTGCGATGGGCTGGCCCCCCATCCTGGGTTGTTCCCTGCCTCCGGACCCCCCGCGACCCAATAGGATAAGCGGTTTGGAAAATGGATGGATGGATGACACTGCATGTTGTTGTTTTACATGTTCACTACAAGTCAGTGTTTTTTTCATTGTATGATTAATGCCACATTCATACCAAAAAAACACACTAGACATACTGTACAAGGCAGTCAAGGGAAAAACCTTCTCAGAAAACAAAGTGAATGTATCAACAGAAGAAGGACGTTTCCTTTTCAGAATATTCATTTTTTTCCATGTGGAACCACTGTCCATGATTCAATTGAGTGCATTCAAAGAATGATACATCAAGACTAATAGTGACAAAATATTAATTTAATATGCATTGTACATGAATGTAGGACTTAGATGTTGATGAATTTCTCATCAGTGAAGGGCATATACAAGTTGAAAACCCAGAACTCTCCAATTTAGATGTAATTTGGTACACGTGCAGACCAGTGATGGATATGTAAATGATTAGAATTGCAAGGAGTTGGCATGTTTAATCACCAGACACAGGATGCCTCGTAGTCACATTAGGGTTACCGGCACTTGACGGAGTTTGATAGGGTTGCATTGCGGGTTTGCATGAAGCCAGGTGGTCATATGGTGCAATTGCATGTGGGCCATGCGGATATCACAGTGGCCTGATATTGAAACCAATGGGCACGTGAGGCATCCACACACGTCGTGAAGTTTCTGGTCATCCAAGACAGACCACGCCAAGGAAGGATCGTCGGATTGTGCTCCAAGCATCACAGATCCCCATGACACCTGCGCCTGATATATGGACACAGCTACTGGACTCTCTACAACACCCTATATCATCATGTCGCGATGACTGGCATCAGCTGGACTACGGGTTCACCGTCCCATGCATAGGCTGCCGTTCACAATAGCACAGAAACTGTTGCGATTGGAGTGGTGTAGTCACTGGGAGGCATGGACTGATGACGACTGGCGTCCTACCATGTTCAGCGATACATCTCAGTTCTGCAGTACCACAGATGACCGTCGTGTGCGTATGGTGGCGCCGCAGGGAGAAGAGCAATCCTGCCAACGCTGTGGAGTGACACACCACACTCTGACGGCACAGTGGTACACCAGTGACATCCTAGTGGTATCCGGGCCCAAGGGTGTGCTATACCCTACTGACATGGGACCAGCAGTGTGGCCATACCACCAACTCCGTGGTCCGTATGCTCTGATATTATAATCATCGTGATACAGTCACATGCCCTTTCATCACATGCAGATTTCATTTTCACAACTTAGTCTGTTGTGCTTCACTTTTTTTGCCACCGAGTTTGTGTTCTGACACTAAGTTGATGGGAAATGATTATTTGAGCGTCATCTAAAGAGCTTATATTACTTGGGTAAATTGCATAAGACTCACATGGTATTTTGAAAAGATTCCCATATGCGCTGATTAGCTGGGGTTGATCCGAGCAGCTGTGCACATTTCTCCTGTAACACAAAAGTTTGCTTTTAGGACAGAAAACAAGGTTAAGACCAAATTATGTGGTTTACATCTATCAAAATAAAACCAAGGTCACTGTTACCAAAAGAGTAACCATGTGTTGTCAAATTTCCTAACATTTTGCTTCATCTTACTTTGGATGCCCATGGTTAGGAGAGAAGCAGAAATCTGCTCAATCATTAGAAAGACTTTACTTGATACAGGGAGTGAGATCTTGTTGCAGGTGACAAGGCAGGATGGAGTGTGTTTAGAAAAATAATGAAGAGGGAATGTGAGTGTGAGCTATCGTGGCATCTGTGTATAACCCAATATGGCGGCATCCTTCTGAATGTAAATAACATAGCCGGCTTAATTAGCTTAATCAAGCGTAATTGAACTAAGGAAAATTTAGCAATATACTTTCCCTGCTTGGTGTGATAAATACAGCAGCAGCTGCTGGTGGACGGGCTACAAACAGACATCAAGAAGAAATCCCACCTCACAGCCATTTACTGTACCAAACCCATTAATGTAACTTGTGAAGATGTAGGTATTGGAGTATTCACAGATTCATTTGCAGTGTCCACTTCCTGTCCAGTAAATTTGACAGGACGAAATTTGAATAACCTATAGGTCTGACTCATGTATGCGGCTGAAGGAGTAAAGGTAGAATGGGTGGAGAATCCTGGGCTGAGCTGCATGGTGGCCTGGGGGACAATCATTAAAACACAGACCCTCTGATATCCTCAAAACCCACAACCAAAAGGGTAGTCAGGAACGGTGGCCAACCACTTGGCCCGTTAAGCCACATGGTGGCCCTATGAGCAGGCAAACACACTACGGGCTAAGGGGTAGAAGACAGAGGAGAGAATAGGATGGCCAGTGACATGTGAACAGGACAAGGCAGGGATGGATTCTGACACAGGTGCCATACTACTTTGTTTAAATATGCCCAAGTGCTTAGAATGTTTTAGTGCCTTAGACAAGGTATCACTGAATGACGCAGCAGTTTGGCTCCTCCTGAAGGCCCTATAACTGTCCTGAGAAGTTGTTTGCATGCACTTGCTGCCTTGACACTTGTTGATGTACGTGTGCCCTGCTCGAGCAGTAAAGGGGAGATCACATGCAGAGATGATTTTCTGTAGCTTCTCAGTCCGAGTAAAAATAAAATATCCTTGTCATATAGGAACCAAGTCTCTGGCTGGAAATTTCTACAACAGAACCAATTAGTCATTTCTATAAATATATACAGAGCCAATGAAGGAACCAGATGTCGCAGTAACACAAGTCACTGTCCGTGGTGCTGAATTCTCTACTTGTTGGGCTGGTACTGAATGAATAGGATAACCGGCCAACGTGTTTGTGTGCTTACACTGATTATATATCAGGGGGGCAAATATTTATAACATTGAGGGGAAAAATTAAAAAATATATATAGTAAGGACAATATAATCATGATTTAATGTATCCCTTCTGCTGTTTAAAAAGCACAATGTCTGAATGACAAATATGTATTACTCTGCACATTTTAATAATTTCATTAATATTATGCAGTTTACCTATTTGCTATAATCATTCTGCTTTAAAGCAATTTTTAAAACTAGCTGTGAAATTGATGCTGTTGTTCTGTCTGTTGTTGCCCTGGTGCCTTAAGATGTTAGACGTCTGTCTAAACATGCGTGAGGGGACAGATGCACTAATCCATGGAGGCCTCTGATCAGAATAACTCATCCCAATATTATATTGAGCGAGATGGTTAATTCCGTTTTAATCTAGACTGGGTTCAGAGCCTCCGTTCTGCCGTTGATCTTTTGCATGCCCGCTATTACATGTATTAGTTTACTCTAAATTTTGATCCCATGTCAAACTAAAGCAAATTAGGTCCAATTTTGTGTTACTAACGTAGCACCCCCTTGTAAACAGCTGGCCACACCTCCCCTTAAACTACAATTAAATGTGGTATTATGGAATATTATTCAGCACTATATAACATAGAAT